>NC_053041.3:519287984-519591015 GCF_002575655.3 Aegilops tauschii subsp. strangulata
CGGTGGCGCCTCGCTGCACACCTCTCACCGCCAGCTCAACCAGTGGGCGCGTGAGATCACAGCAGCGGAACCATCGTTCGATGCTCAAAAGCCACTGAAGTGGTCCAGCATGCCTATCATTTTTGACACCGAGGACCACCCTGATTGCACAATGCGGTCGGGTGTTTGCCGTTGTTGGTCTCGCCAACAATACGCAACCTCAAGGTGACAAAAATGCTAGTTGACGGCGGGGCCAGTCTAAACTTGATCTCGCCTGTTGTGATCAAAAGGCTGCAGATTCCTGATGGAGACCTCGAAGAGACGGGCACATTTCATGGGGTCAACCTGGGAAGGAGTCAGCCGAAGGGTAAGGTCACGCTGCCCGTGACGTTTGGAGGCGAGTTAAACTATAGGACAGAGAGGATTGTCTTTGATGTAGCCGAGATCCCCTTGCCCTACAACGGGATCCTCGGCCGCCCAGCACTAGCCAAGTTCATGGCGGCCTCACATTATGCCTACAACACACTGAAGATGCCTGGGCCGATGACCATCATCACCGTCCCCTCCGACAAGAAGGGTGCGTTGATCTATGCTGACCAACTCTACCGGGATGTAGTTGCGGCGACTGACGCCAAGGCACTTGCTCCTGCCGCCGAAGCCCCGGGAGGGAAGAAGACCAGCAAGACCTCTCGCACCCACTCCGGCAAGCGCACCTCTTCGGAGTGTAGTGGTCCCGTCGAGGACGTGCCAGAGAGCTCCACCGGCAAGAGCAAGAAATCCAGAGCTGCACCACAAGAGACCAAGAAGGTGTCCGTCAAGGAGGATGGCACGGGAGGAGCTTTTAGCATAAGCTCCACCCTCGACAGCAAATAGGAAGGTGCGCTCGTCACTTTCCTGCGGGCGAATGTCGATGTGTTTGCATGGCAAGCATCCGACATCCCCGGCGTTCCTAGGGAGGTGATTGAGAACCATCTTGCTATCTCTCCTCATGCGCGACCCGTGAAGCAAAAGGTCAGGAAGCAAGCTCTGGAACGGCAAGAGTTCATCACAGAGGAAATCAGGAAGTTGGAAGCGGCAGGCTTGGTAAGAGGGGTACTCCATCCGACATGGCTGGCCAATCCGGTGGTGGTGCGCAAGGCAAATGGGAAGTGGAGACTGTGGATTGATTACACAGACATCAATAAGGCTTGTCCAAAGGACCCTTTCCCGTTACCGTGCATCGACCAGATTGTTGACTCCACGGCCGAGTGTGACTTGTTATCATTCCTTTACTCTTACTCGGGATACCACCAGATCTTCATGACGAAAGAAGATGAAGAGAAGACAGCATTCATCACCCCATGTGGTACGTATAGTTTTTTACGAATGCCTTTCGGGTTGAAGAGTGCTGGCTCAACGTTTGCGAGACCAGTCCAAATTGGTTTTGAGCCTCAGCTGCATAGAAATATGGAAGCTTATATGGATGACATAGTGGTCAAAACCGAGGACAGGGCAACACTCGTACAAGATTTAGAAGAGACGTTCGCAAATTTGCGCAAGATCAACCTCAAGCTGAACCCTGAGAAGTGTGTCTTCGGCGTTCCGTCCGGCAAACTTCTCGGGTTCTTTGTGTCACAACGTGGGATCGAGGCGAATCCAGATAAGATCAAGGCCATTGAGCAAATTGAGGCGCCTAAGCGGATCAAGGATGTGCGTCGGCTCACTGGCTGCGTTGCCGCCATGAGCAGGTTCATCTCCAAGTCTGCTAAGCATGCCCTTCCCTTTTTCAAAATCTTGAAGAAGGCGGGCCCAATGGAATGGACCCCAGAGGCCAAGGCAGCCCTGGAGGATTTGAAGAAGAACCTCTCCTCTACGCCAATACTGGTTGCGCCTAAACCACAAGAACCGTTGCTGCTATATCTAGCGGCAACGAACCAGGTGGTCAGCGCCGCTCTAGTGGCACAGAGGGAGGTCGACGACGAGGTAGTGGCAACGGCAGGGCTGGCGGATGGCAAACCGGATCTCCCCCCGGCAAGGCCCGGTGCTGGTAAGGCAAGGCCCCCAGCGGAGTCTGGCGCTGGAGAAGCAGAAGCGACGCAACCAAATGAAATAGTGCAGAAGAAGAAGATGATGCAGCACCCAGTTTACTTTGTTAGCTCCCTCTTGCAGGGGGCTAGGTCAAGGTACTCCGGTGTGCAGAAATTGTTCTTCGGCTTCCTTATGGCCTCGA
The DNA here is from genome assembly GCF_002575655.3 of Aegilops tauschii subsp. strangulata. Lineage (NCBI taxonomy): Eukaryota > Viridiplantae > Streptophyta > Magnoliopsida > Poales > Poaceae > Aegilops > Aegilops tauschii. The sequence goes on from NC_053041.3 coordinate 519,290,173, forward strand.
GGAAGCTGCGTCATTACTTCCAAGCACACGAAATCACCGTCGTCACCCGCCTCCCGTTGCAATGGATATTGCATAACCCAGACGCAACCGGGAGGATCGTGGAATGGGCCTTGGAACTGTCGAGCTTTGGTTTGAAGTTTGAAAGTACTTCGACAATCTAGAGTAGAGTCTTGGCAGAGTTCATTGCAGAATGGACCTCAACGCCCGACGAGGAGATCCAGGAGACCACTCTTCCCGGCAAGGAAACAAGTCGCAACTCGATTCTATACTTTGACGGGGCTTTCTCGCTACAAGGCGCCGGTGTTGGTGTGCTGCTCGTTGCACCCACTAGAGAGCACATCAAGTATGTAGTCCAGATGCACTTTCCCAGGGAGATGTCGACGAACAACACTGCTGAATACGAGGGGTTGCTTGCCGGTCTCAGGATCGTGACAGACCTCGGAATCAAGAAGCTCATCGTCAGGGGTGATTCACAGCTTGTCGTCAAGCAAGTTAACAAAGATTATCAAAGCCCGTTGATGGAGGCCTACGTAGATGGACTGAGGAAGCTGGAAGAGCGTTTTGACAGTATACAGGCGGAGCATGTTCCCCGAGTGGAGAACGGCATCGCCGACTACTTGTCAAAACGCGCTGCCTTCAAATTGCCTGTGGAACCAGGTACTTTTGTGCTTCGGTTAACTCAACCATCCGTTGAACCATCAACAGAGCAGAACAAGCGGAGGAAATCAAGCCCCGGCAAGTACTTTCCCGCCGAGCTCCCAGGAGCCGCCGGCAAGGATGTTGCCGTGGACACTGAGCCTGCCATGGGGCAACAGACCCGGTAGGGCGTCAAGCCCTAGCCGTAGAAACAGCTGCTCCCATGGCAGAGGAAATGCCTTTGGTCCTTGTCGTCGAGCCCCAGGCTCTGGCATGGGCACAGCATACCGTCTAGTTCCTCCAAACAGGGGAACTCCCTGAAGAGCAGGAAGAAGCGGAGAAAGTAGCCCATCAGTCTGCCATGTATCCGTTCATCGACGATGTTCTGTACAGAAAAAGACCAAACGGTGTGAAATTGAAGTGCATTCCCTGGGAGGAAGGACTGGAGTTGTTGACAGAGATACACGGAGGCATATGTGGCTCCCACATAGGGTTGAGGGCCCTTGCCGGTAAGGCATTCCGGCAAGGTTTCTTCTGGCCCACAACCCTCCAGGATGCAGCGGCACTAGTAACCAAGTGTGAAGCATGCCAGTTCCATTCAAAGAAGCTTCATCAACCAGCTCAAGCTCTCCAAAAAATCCCTCTTTCCTGGCCATTCTCGGTCTCAGGGCTCGACATACTGGGCCCCTTTCCCATGTTGGGGACTTTGAGTACTTGTACGTTGCAATCGACAAGTTCACAAAGTAGCCGGAGGTGGAGGCAGCGAAAAAGGTGACAGCACAGTCAGCCGTCAAATTCTTCAAGGGGCTAGTCTGCCGTTTTGGTGTGCCAAATAGAGTCATCACCGACAACGGCACGCAGTTCACGAGCCGCATCTTCATGCAGTACATCCGGGACCTCGGCAGCAAGGTCTGTTTTGCTTCTGTTGCACACCCACGAAGCAACGGCCAGCCTGAGAGGGAGAATGCTGAAGTATTGCAAGGCCTCCGGACAAGAACTTTTGACAGGCGACACAAGTGCAGACAGCGCTGGATTGATGAATTGTCGGCGGTTCTTTGGTCAATTAGAACGACACCAAATTGAGCCACCGGCCAGAGACCTTTCTCCCTCGTTTACGGGGCAGAAGCAGTTCTCCCCATGGAACTCACGTACGGGTCACCCCGAGTGCTCGCTTATGATGAGTTTGAGCAAGAGCAATTGCGGCAAGATGACGCAACGCTCCTCGAGGAAGATCGTCTTCGGGCGGCTGTGAGAGCAGCGCGCTACCAGCAAGCCTTGCGTCGCTACCATAGCCGCAAGGTTCACGCCCGAAGCTTTGAGGAAGGCGACCTTGTTCTTCGGCGCGTTCAATCGGCCAAGAATTCCAACAAGTTGATGCCGAAGTGGGAAGGCCCTTATCGGGTAATACGAGTCACCAGGCCCGGCGCAGTCCGCCTGGAGACCGAAGGCGCTATTCCAGTGAGCAACTCCTGGAACATCGAACATCTTCACAAGTTTTACCCATAAGGCGCGGTTGCTGGGCACCCCGGCAGACCACCTTTTGTACAAGCCTTGCCGGCAAGGGATGTAACCCTTTGTACAAAGCCAGGCATAGACCCTAAGCATAAATAAATGAAGCGCTGGCGCCCTAAGTTTTAGCATGCATGCTAGGTTGAGTCTCTTCCTCGGTTGGGGTTGATAGTGCTTAGCGGTGACTAACCCCTAGCATAGAGGTCGAGTGTGCGTCTCTATGTTCCTTCCCGTCCTTTTTTAGGTTCGCAGGGTGCATGGACATTTCTGCTGAGCTGTTTGGAGGAAAGAGAACAGGACGGCGCCCCGACCCCGGCAAGCCAAATTTGTCGGGGGCTGCGGATCCAAAGGTCCGACTGCGGCAAGCAAAGGCTGTCGGGGGCTGCAACATCAGATAAGTTTTTCATTCCCCACTCCCTACTTCCGTATGAACCTTGAACGTACAAGACTTCGCTCACTCTTATACCATCATGCTCCCTTTTTCCCGTGTCAAAAAAAACCTTACTTTGGGCCGGGACTTGGTCGTAGCGCAGTGGGAAGGGAACGGGCGAAGGGCCCAATCCTGCTTTACCCCTACCTCCACCATGGGCGTGAGCATAGTCGGGCTTTAGAGCAGGAGGACGGCAAGGACTGTTGCCGGGTTACAATGTTTATCCTAAGATAACGAGGACTCGTTCCTTTGTGTGGCCCCCGCCCATGCACAAAAGAAACCGGCAAACAACCTTCTTTTCATTCATACGTTGTTAACAAGTACAATTCGTACGGAATGTATGCCTGAGCAAGGGGATTACAAGCTCTAAATTCTACTAAGCCCTGTAGGCTTACAAACTACAAAAGATAAGTACCCCGGGATCCCCGTTCTTGCCCCTTTCCTCCCAGGTGCGGCAGGTGAAGGCAAAAAGAGGACAACGGGGAACACGATGATGGAGAGCTTGAGGAGGAAGGCCCTCGGCAGGGCACGTGGCCGAGGGAGGGGCGGCGCGGTCAGTCGGAGCCGCCCCCCCCCCCCCCCCCCCGCTCGGCGCCCTCATCGTCGATGTCGCTGTCCTCCTCGTCACTTCCACTTAAGGAGGAGTCTCCGTCATCGGAGGAGCTCTCCACCCAACACTTTAGGCGAGTCCCAAAGTCCCCAAACACCTTGACGGAGAGCAGGCCATTCTCCATTAATTTGAAATAGAGAACGAGCCCCTCCATCAGGCTGTGGACACGGGCGAAGGTCTTCCACCCGCGGCGAAGATAAATGACGTGAGGGGCGGGAAAGTCGACATCAACCCGCGTGCCGCCATTCCTGCAGCCCCTCATATGCAACCTCAGGGTCTATGGCGGGTCGATCTCCATCTCCCAAGTGAATGGAGCAGGGAGATGAAGACGACGGCGCACTGGCCGGCGCAGCCTGATGAAGAACTCGCAGGGCTGGTCCCCGACGTGGCCCTCCGTTGGGGGAGGGACCGCTGGCGGAGGCGAGGCCGGTGCACCACCCCGTCCTCCTCTTCCACGAGCGCCACGGCGACCTGGGCCTCGCCCCCACCCCCTTCCTCTCGTGGCCGGTGTCGGTGTCAAAACCGGCAGATCTCGGGTAGGGGGTCCCGAACTGTGCGTCTAAGGTCGATGGTAACAGGAGACGGGGGACACGATGTTTACCCAGGTTCGGGCCCTCTCTATGGACATAATACCCTACTTCCTGCTTGATTGATCTTGATGAATATGAGTATTACAAGAATTGATCTACCACGAGATCATTATGGCTAAACCCTAGAAGCCTAGCATGTATGACTATGGTAATGAGTATATCTTTTCCGGACTACGCCCTCCGGTTTATATAGACACCGGGGGGATCTAGGGTTACATAGAGTCGGTTACATAAGAAGGAATCTTCATATTTGGTCGCGAAGCTTGCCTTCCACGCCAAGGAGAGTCCAATCCGGACACGGGTACAGTCTTCGGCCTTCATGTCTTCATAGCCCATCAGTCTGGCCCATGGATAACAGGCCGGACGCCCGAGGACCCCTTAGTCCAGGACTCCCTTAGTAGCCCCTGAACCTGGCTTCAATGACGAGGAGTCTGGCGCACAGATTGTCTTCGGCATTGCAAGGCGGGTTCCCTTCTACCAGAAATTCAAGATAGTCTTCGGATGCGATGATAGTATCCGGACCTGTCACACACCCCATACACAACTGCACAGACAATATTATTTTACACGAGTTCCATCCGCTGACAACTTTTTGTAGCACGACATTACGTCTGGCCGGTCATAATTCCAAACCGCTTTTGTGTTCGACGCCCCACGTCCCGAGACGCGGTTGCCATTGGCACGTCTTGTCAAAGCAGAGATCGTGTCCCCTTATCGCGGGATTCTCATCAATGCAGGCATGGGTAACCCAACCGTGCCATTTATACAGCCCTTGGGAATAGGCGAATCTTAAGGCGAGTGAGGAGGCATTCAATATTTTCTGCCTTTATAAGGGGGTAAGGATTCCCTCTTCCTCTCTCACGCCCTCTCTCTGTCTCCGCCCTTCCAATCTCGAGCCCCAGCGCCCAAGTTCTCATCTCCTTTCTACTCAAGCTAGCACTCAACCATGTCCGGATCCGGAGGTCAGGGCAAGTGGATGGTCTCCTCCATCAAGGAGGAGGACATTACTGAGCTTCAGACGGCCGGATATTTGGCGAAGGAGATCGCCCACCGTCTGCCGGCCGAGGGACAAGTCGTCCCCACGCTGAAGCCCACCTAGAGGGTAGTATTCATCCCCATTTCTTCTGCGGACTAGGGTTCCCACTCCACCCTTTCGTCCACGGGCTGATGTATTATTACGGGATAGACTTCCATGATCTGTCCCCAAATTCCTTCCTCAACATCTCGGCATTTATCGTCGTGTGTGAGGCCTTCCTCTGCATCCAACCCCACTTCGGGTTGTGGCTCAAAGTCTTCAACATGAAGCCGAAGGTGGTGGATGGCCAGCACGCGGAGTGCGGAGGAGCCATGGTGAGTAAGCTGTCCAACGTCTCCTGGCAAAAAGTTACTTTCGTGGACACAGTAAAGGAGTGGCAGAAACTGTGGTTCTACATCACAGAACCCCGCGGCACCACCTGGGCCGCAGCTGCTGAATTCCGCTCTGGTGCTCCCATGCGACTCACCTCCTGGGTCGTGAAGAGTCCGGACTGGTGTTCGCCTGATGAGCTGATAGCGCTGCAGACGTGCGTTCAAAGCATGGTAACCAAAAACTTCAAGCTTGTTGATGTAATCCATGTGATGCTAGTTCGCCGGATTCTCCCATGCCAGCGCTGAAGCCGCCCTCTGTGGGACATCAATCCGAAGAAGCACCAGACTCTGGTGAGGCTCTTCGAGACTACTCACGAAGGTGCCTGGAAGTTGCTCTTTAAGGGCAACGAGAAACCGCCGGCCACAGATTCAGACCGCGGGCACGATATTAAACACCTTGCCAGGGAGGTATGTTATCTTTAACGTATACCCTTCTTGTTTGTTTCAAGGATGATACCTGAGCTTTTATTATTACTTTTTCAGGACTGGATGGAGAGGGCGAAGCGGATCTAGTGTCCGGCTCCGCTGCCCGAAGAACTGGTCATCCCGCGTCTGGCGAAGATGCTGGTGCCGGCACGCTATAACGCGCCGGAGAAGAAGGCCAAGAAAAAGGCCAAGGGGGCCAAGAGTGGCCCCCGTCGCAAGGGTACTTCAGACATGACGTCCGAAGACGAAGAAGCTCATTCCTCTGTCCCTGAGGACAATGACGAGGAAGGGGAGGAGGAGGAGGAGAACAACCCTCCCCCTGAGGAGAGAAAGAAGAAGAGGGCGGCTTCCACTCATCTAGAGGCGGAAACGCCCCAGAAGGGGAAGGGCGTCCCAGCGGTCAACACCGTGTGGGACGTTGACAGCAGTCCGGAACGACGCCCCCGCACTAAGCCCCAGGCCGCATCGTAAGTGTCATGACTCGTACATGCCCGTATATCCGGCATTTTCTCTTTGTCATCTTGCTATGGTTAACTATACTATTGCAGTCCGGCCCGTGACCACATCCAGCGATCCTCATCTGGAGGATCGTTGGATCCGGCAGAAATGGCCAGCATGTCGCCACCGCCCGCTTATTCCCCCGGAGCCAGGGACGACACCGAAGTGTTGTCCCGGAGGACCGCTCCGAGCCGGGGAGGAGCCCAGGACGCTGTCCGAGAGGCGCCACAAGGCGAGACCTCCGCTGCCGGACACATGGGGGAGCAGATCCCCATGGAGATTGGTGAAGAGGGCCGTATTTAGTTCCGCCCTCAGCCAAATACGATTCCGGAGACCCATATGGCTCCGGAGTCAGGCGAGCAGCCCCCTTTGAAGGAGGGGGGTGCGGCGATTCCACCGGTGGCCCCTATCCAACCAGGGGCGCCAGATAACCTGATGGAGGCGCTAAGAGGCGCCTCCATTGTGGACGAGCACCGTGTCCTTCTGGGTGTGGTGATCGAGAAGGTTCAGTCCGCCAAGAGTGGACTGAACGAAGCCTGCAGCAACCTGTTGACAGGTTTTGAGGTAAGTGACGTAGAAAGAGAAAACCCCCATGTAGACAGTAGCCCCGGAGACACTGTCCAGTGTTCGGCGAGAAGAATAGGACAGAGGAGCAATCCTTTGTTATAGGAGACTAACTGAATATGTATGAATGAGCAGGCATCGCTGTTAGCCGCGACCTCGCATGCTACCGAAGTCTCTGAACTGAAGCAGAGGCTGGAGCGGACCGAGAACGAGCTCGGCGAGGTGAAGATTCAGCTCCAGGAGAAGCAAGGTGAATGACGACTTGCTGTGTGTGTGGAAAGAATAAGCGGTGTATTTTGACCGTAGTGTCGTCATATGTGTAGGATCCGCGACCGAGGTCGAGGCCCTAAAAAAGGCCCTGGGTGAAGCCGAGGGGAAGGTTGTCCAGTAGCAAGCCGCCTGTAAAAAGCTCAAGTCCCGGGTCAACGAGGTCCAGCAGGAGCTCCAGGACGCGGTGAAGAAGTGCGAAGCCTTGGACCGTGAGGCGTCGGTTATGAGAGGCTGAACTTACCAAGGTTCGCCAGGGTGAGGAGGCCGCACGGAATGAGGCTCGGGACGCTCTCCAGGAGATCCAGGAAGCCAAGAAGATCGTAGCGGGTAAGGCATTTAACATGCAAAGCAAGTATGCAGAGAGGAAGTACCTTTTACTAACCCGGATTCGGAGTTGCCCAGGGGCGTTGGCGGATCTACCACGCATCGTGTCCGATGCTGCGGAGTTCTTCCGAGCCAGGGAAGGGAGCTCCACAGAGAAGCTGTTCTGGTCGCAGTACGCTATGCCAGAGCATCCGGTGCCCTTTACCGACCAGCTGAAATAGTTGGTGGAGCTGCATAGGGTGGCCGAACTAGCCACGAAGGATTTGATAATCCGGTTGTGGCCAGCCGAAGCTATGCCCGGCAGCTACTTCGGACTCGTGAAGCGGCTGGTGGAAGCCTGTCTGCGGCTGGACACCGTCAAGCGATCAGTCTGCGTCGAAGGTGCCCGCATGGCCTTCGCCCGTTGCAAGATGTGGTGGGCGAAGATGAACGTCGTTGAAGTGGCCAGAGGGCCGCCAGAGGGCAAGGAGCACCGCACACCCGAGCGATATTTTGCGGATGTCCTAGAAGGGTCTCGACTTGCAGCAGCGTAGTGTGGGCAGGACATTATTTTCGAATGAATACATTCGTGTTGTCTTTGCTTTGTATGATTGAAACAAAGTCGGTTTCTAATATAATGTTTGTTATGTTTTGATTGTTTCCTCCTGTGCGGCCGTGGTGTATGGAATTTGAGGGTTGGCCAGTCGTCGGCTTCTGCCCTCACGTAGGTAGTACGGAGGTGTTCGGGATGGAATCTAAACAATCTTGATCCAATTATATGGTCCTTGAAGGAGTTGTTTAGCGCGACGAACCAGGCAATCAGACTATGCGGCTTAAACACCCTCACTTAGCCATAGGAGTTTTAAAATAAAACATGGGCGCAGCCCCTGGTATTCGAACCAGGGTGCTGTCAGTGTCTGATCGGGAAGTACCGATCCTTCGCATAATGCGGAAAAAATCTCCAGCGATTTGTAACCCTCGAACAGCTGACCGGCTCTCGCCGCATCATTACAGTCAGTTTTCGGCTTTCTCTACTGAGGTGCTCATCCGGTTTAGACCAGGGCACAATCGCAGTAGTTCTCCCTTTACTACCGTAGCCGATGTAGCGGAACGTAGGGTAGCAAGCACAGGAGCCGGGCAACCTAACTATTGACCAAAGACATGATTCGGAGCCGATGCATATAATGCTAAATTCGGGGTGCCGAACTTTTCTATAATAAGTGTTCGGACTTTGTTGCCGTTTTATGGGGCGATCAGGAGCTGACCGGCTCTCGCCGCATCATTACAGTCAGTTTTTGGCTTTCTCTACTGAGGTGCTCATCCGGTTTAGACCAGGGCACAATCGCAGTAGTTCTCCCTTTACTACCGTAGCCGATGTAGCGGAACGTAGGGTAGCAAGCATAGGAGCCGGGCAACCTAACTATTGACCAAAGACATGATTCGGAGCCGATGCATATAATGCTAAATTCGGGGTGCCGAACTTTTCTATAATAAGTGTTCGGACTTTGTTGCCGTTTTATGGGGCGATGAGGAGCCCCTAGCAAATATGAAACGTACCAGAGTGCACTACTAGGAAAAGGCTAATTAGTGGCGCACCTGTTTTGGCCATTAATGGCGCACTATAGGTGCGCCACCAGTAACAAATAGTAATGGCGCACATTTGGTGCGCCATTACTATCACAGATAGTAATGGCGCACCTATAGTGCGCCATTACTATGGCTAGAAGTGCGCCATTACTATCTGACTTAGTAATGGCGCACCACATAGAAGTGCGCCATTACTAACAATTTTTTTTCAAAAAAATTTCAATTTTTTTCATTTTTTTCTTAATCTCAGGTCACTATGGCTTAATCTCGGGTCAATATGCTTAATCTCAAGTCAAATCGCACTAAGTGGTCAAACTTCCCGGAAGGTCACCCATCATCACACTACTCCAGCCCGAGCACGCTTAACTTCGCAGTTCTATCCAACCCCAACACCACCTCACTTAACAGGCACTTGTTGATATATCTATCATATCAATCCTATTAAACCTTGTTGATGTCTATGACTTTGTTCATTTTCATGAGTATGATGAAATTTTGAAAAAATATTTCAAACTTCCCGGTCATATTACGTATCATATTTTGAAAAAAAAATTCCAAAAAAAAGATTCGAAACCAAATTTTTTTCCTGCTACTAGTGGCGCACCTATCAAATGGTGCGCCACTAGTAAGTTTGAAACTTTTTCCATTTTCCCCCCTCTAGATCTTAAAAGCCCCGTATCTTTCGTTCTATTAGGTTTTTGGGAATTCTGAAAATCTTCAACGGGGTTCCCCCGGTTGAATTCGGATGTAACTTTTCGAGTGGATGATTTTTCATATTAAAAAACTTTTTAATCCGAGTTCTTATGCAAAAGTTATGCCCATTTTACTAAATTCCAGAGAGATTTTGCAAATAAAGTCGAAATTCATATTTGTAAAATTTCCCAACAACTAGACCACATATCACGTGGGAAACTTATTTTCTTTTATTTTTTGACATTTCCATCATTTTCTTTTTTTTTTAAACTAAAAAGGCGGTCCACAGGGGGTGCATTTGGTTATGAGTTGTTAGCAGTGGCGCACCAGGGGATAGTGCGCCATTACTAGTTGACATAGTAATGGCGCACCTGCACAAAGTGCGCCATTACTATGTGTATGACTTGGTCAAACCTTGGTCAAACTTAGTAATGGTGCACTTTGTGTAGGTGCGCCATTACTAAGTTTGACATAGTAATGGCGCACCTATGCAAAGTGTGCCATTACTAAGTTTGACCAAGGTTTGACCTAGTCATACACATAGTAATGGCGCACTTTATACAGGTGCGCCATTACTATGTCAACTAGTAATGGCGACCTATACCTTGGTGCACCACTGCTAACAATTTTTTTTCAAAACTAGTAATGGCGCACCACACACCAGGTGCGCCATTAGTAATATGTCAATAATGGCGCACCTGTATGTGGTGCGCCACTGCTATATAGTACTGGCGCACCACATACATGGTGCGCCATTAATGTCCATATTAGCTATAGCCCTTTTCCTAGTAGTGGTGTACGGGTGCTAGGAAATAAGTAAGTAAAGGAAAACAGAAGGAGAACAGAGATAGTATCTGGGGCCCTTGAACTTGGACCATGAACTGTTTCCATTATAGTTGGATTAATGCGTCAAAGCACATTGATACAAAATAGTGCAATAAGCAACCGGCTATGTGACATGCCACAACCAAAGGCGAGCTGCGTGTGGGTCCTGAAAACGGATAGAGTAATCGTTGAATTGACCTCTAAGGCTTCCCTTGGACGTCTGTGCTCCGTGTCAATCCGGTGTATTTATCCTTTGACAGGACCAGTAATCAGGCCGTCGAAGGAGGACCGCATAAAAGAAACCTGAAAAAAGGGAAAAGGAATGAAAGAAAAGGAATGGTAAAGATACGAATGAGTCCGGGATCGGTGTAGCCGAACTACAAGCTAGTTGTGCCTCCGTCGATGCCCATGGGATTTTGAGTGCGTAATTATGTGCGCGCGGTGCAGATGCTGCTACCTCATCGGGACTGGGACGGAGGCCGAATTGCTAATCAAGCTCTTGACGAGCCGAACCGTCCTGTTGCAGTGTGGTCCAGACTCTCTTAGTGGTGTCCAGGGCTCGGCAGCCGGATTACGGTTCTTCTTGAGAAGGCCGCTCTGTACCTCTGCTGGTAGGGCGGCTGTGTGCTCCTCTGTTTGGAGGGAGCGTTCAGTGTTGCCATTGACAGTTATGACGCCGCCTGGACCGGGCATCTTGAGCTTGAGATAAGCATAGTGTGTCACTGCGTTGAATCTAGCAAACGCGGTTCGTCCGAGCACTGCGTGGTAGCCGCTGCGGAAGGGGACGATATCGAAAACTAACTCTTCGCTTCGGAAGTTGTCCGGAGAACCGAAGACCACCTCCAGCGTGATTGAGCCCGTGCAACGGGCCTCTACGCCTGGTATGACTCCTTTAAAGGTAGTCTTTGTGGGTTTGATTCGGGAGGGATTAATGCCCATCTTCCGCACTGTATCCTGATAGAGCAGGTTGAGGCTGCTACCACCATCTATTAGGACTCGTGTTAGGTGAAATACGTCGATGATTGGGTCGAGGACCAGTGCGGCTGAACCGCCATGGAGGATACTAGTTGGGTGATCTCGACGATCGAAGGTGATCGGGAATGACGACCACGGATTGAATTTTGGGGCGACTGGCTCTACCGCGTAGACGTCCCTGAGTGCTCACTTGCGCTCCCTTTTGGGGATGTGTGTAGCGTATATCATGTTCACCATTTTGACTTGAGGGGAAATTTCTTCTGCCCCCCAGTGTTCGGCTGCCGGGGCTCTTCGTCCTCGTCCTCACTTTGTGATCCCTTTTCTTTGTTTTTGACATTTAACTTGCCGGCCTGTTTGAAAACCCAACAATCTCTATTGGTATGATTGGCTTGTTTTTCTAGGGTGCCATGTATCTGGCACGGACGATCGAGTATGCAGTCCAGGCTGGATGGTCCCTCATTGTTCCTTTTATAGGGCTTTTTTCGTTGGCCGGACTTGGAGCCGCTGAATCCGGCGTTAACTGTGGTGTCATCGGTGTTATCGCCGTTGCTTCGGCGTTTGTGCCTATTGCGCCGGAGCTTGCCGGTGCTGTTCTTGGCCTCGGAGGGGCCTGCCTCGCTGGCTGTGTTTTTGCTACAAGCCAGCCAGCTGTCCTCGCCTGCGCAAAAGCGGGTCATGAGTGCTGTGAGGGCTGCCATGGATTTCGGCTTTTCTTGGCCGAGGTGAAGGGCAAGCCATTCGTCACAGATGCTGTGTTTGAAGGCTGCTAGGGCTTCGGCATCCGGACAGTCAACGATCTGGTTCTTTTTGGTTAGGAACCTAGTCCAGAATTTTCTGGTAGATTCTCTGGGTTGTTGGACTATATGACTTAAGTCATCGGCATCTGGTGGCCGGACATAAGTGCCTTGGAATTTGTCAAGAAAAGCTTCTTCCAAGTCCTCCCAGCTGCCGATGGAATTTTCAGGCAGGCTATTTAGCCAGTGTCTAGCTGACCCTTTTAATTTTAGTGGGAGGTATTTGATGGCGTGGAGGTCGTCTCCTCAGGCCATATGGATGTGGAGAATAAAATCATCGATCCATACTGCGGGATCAGTTGTTCCGTCGTATGATTCAATATTGACGGGCTTGAACCCCTCGGTGAATTCGTGATCCAGTACTTCATCTGGTGAGCAGAGAGGGTGTGCGGCGCCTCTATATTGGTCCGCGTCGTGGCGCACCTCCGATGGAGTCCGTCTGTGGTTATCGGCCCGGGCGTGACTAGGTTTGTCACGTCTGAATAGGTAGCCGTCATCCTGAGTCGAGAAGCGTCCTCGCGATCCGTAGATTGATCTGGTATGTCCTGCGCTACTGTCCAGGTCCTGCCAAAGGTCGTATGTATGGTCCCGAGCTGTTTTGTCTCTGTTTTTACGAGGCGGTGGGGCGGGCTGTTGTTCGGCCTGAGTTGCCATTTTATCCCGACTGCATGGTGGTTGGTCCGCTGCACTATCCTGACCCGTGGTGGTCGTTCCGCATTGCGCGAGGGAGGTATGGGCTCTGGTGCCTCCTCGTCGAACTGAGGTAGCAGTCTGCACTTTGGGTAACTCTTGGCTGGGGGCTTGAGGCCATATTCTTCGGCTGCTACGACATCAGTCCATCTGTCAATGAGTAGGTCTTGATCGGCTTGAAGCTGCTACTGCTTTTTCTTCAGGCTTTTTGCAGTAGCTATTAGCTGGCGCTTGAAGCGCTCCTGCTCGAGGGGTGCCTCAGGCATGATGAAATCCCTGCTGCCGAGGCTCTCCTCATCCTCGAAGAGTGGACGATAACTATCGTCATCCGGCTCACTGGGCATGGCCTGTTTATCAGGGTTAACTTGCTCGTTGCCTTGTTCTTCCTGTTCGGATGCTACTCCAACAGGGTCTTCATTGTTTTCGACGTCGTCCGGAGTACTATTTTCTCCGGTGCCAGTGTTGCCATCTTTTGAGTGGCGTGGCTTATAGCGGCGTTTAGGGCGCCGGCGCTTGGACTGTGTCTCAGGAGGTTTATTCATGACTGGGTCTTCTTTGTCATCGTCGCTAGCTTTTTTGGGCATGTCAGCCACGTACACATCGTACAAAGAGGTGGCCGTCCAACGTCCAGTGAATGGCAGGTCTTGGCCTTGCTCCTTGTCGGCATCGTCGTCCATACCATCGATGTCTTCGGAGCCATAATCAAGCTCGTCGGTTAAGTCCTCGACAGTGGCTATGAAGTGGGTGGCGGGTGGGAAGCGAAATTCCCCATCATCAGCCTGTAGTTCGAACCGGACATAGTTCGGCTGTGAGTCCCCCGCCAGGGAAAGGTTTTTTAATGAATTTAGCACATCGCCCAAGGGCGAGTATTGGAAGACGTCTGCGGAGCTGAACTCAAAGATCGATGACCGATCCAGCTCGGTATCTGCAGGCGCATGCGGTTCGGAGTTTATAGACGGAAACGAGTCCGGAATTCCGTTGACGCAGATATTCCCTGGTGTTGAGTCTGTGTGTGGCTCCAATGCCATGGAATCTGTGGCTTTGGATGGTGCAATCTGCTCCAGATCGAAGGCTGTAGCAGTTAATATCTACTCTAGTTCTAAGGCCGTTGCAGCAACAGGAACCATCTCCTGGATGTGATCCGATGACAGATTTAAGTCATGTTCATCGGAGCGAGGGGGAGCGATCGCCGCGGTCTCGAATCCCTTGAAGATCAAGTCTCCACGAATATCCGCGATGTAGTTCAGGCTTCCAGATTTGACTTGATGGCCAGGGACGTAGCCATCAACCTGCTCCAGATGGCCAAGCGAGTTGGCCCGCAATACGAAGCCGCCGAACACAACAATCTGTCCGGGGAGGAAGGCTCCTCCTTGGACAGCATCATTATCGATGATTAAAGGGGCCATCGAACCTTTTGTCGACGGCACAGTGGAACTCTCAATGAAAGCACCAATGTCGGTGTCAAAATCGGCGGATCTCGGGTAGGGGGTCCCAAACAGTGCGTCTAGGATCGATGGTAACAGGAGACGGGGGACACGATGTTTACCCAGGTTCGGGCCCCCTCTATGGAGGTAATACCCTACTTCCTGCTTGATTGATCTTGATGAATATGAGTATTACAAGAGTTGATCTACCACGAGATCGTAATGGCTAAACCCTAGAAGTCTGGCCTATATGACTATGGTAATGTGTGTCCTTTCCGGACTAACCCCTCCGGTTTATATAGACACCGTGGGGATCTAGGGTTTACATGGAGTCGGTTACATAAGAAGGAATCTTCGGTCACCAAGCTTGCCTTCCACGCCATGTAGAGTCCAATCCGGACACGGGTACAGTCTTCGGCCTTCATGTCTTCACAGCCCATCAGTCCGACCCATGGATAACAGGCCGGACGCCCGAGGACCCCTTAGTCCAGGACTCCCTCAGTAGACCTTGAACCTGGCTTCAATGACGAGGAGTCCGGCGCGCAGATTGTCTCCCGCATTGCAAGGTGGGTTCCCCTTTCCGAACTCCAGGGTAGTCTTCGGACGCGATAAATGTATCCGGACCTGCCACATACACACCATACATAACCGCAGAGAGAATATATATTTTCACACAAGTTCTATCCGCTGACAGCTTTTTTAATAACACGGCATCACGTCTGTCCGGTCATAATTTCGAACCGTTTCTCGTCTGCCGCTCCACGTGTTGAGACGCGGTTGCCATTGGCACGTCTTGTCAAAGCAGAGATCGTGTCCCCTTATCGCGGGATTCTCATCAATGCGGGCATGGGTAACCCAACCGTGCCGTTTATACGGCCCTTGGGAATAGGCGAGTTTTCAGGGCGAGTGAGGAGGCGTTTAATATTCGCTGCCTTTATAAGGGGATAAGGACTCCTTCTTCCTCTCTCACGCCCACTCTCTGTCTCCGTCTTTCCAATCTTGAGCTCAAGCGCCCAAGTACTCATCTCCTTTCCACTCAAGCAACCATGTCCGGATCCGAAGGTCAGGGCAAGTGTATGGTCTCCTTCGTCAGGGAGGAGGATATTACTGAGCTTCGGGCGGCTGGGTATTTGGCGAACGAGATCACCCACCGTCTGCCGGCCGAGGGAGAAGTCGTCCCCATGCCGAAGCCCACTAAGAGGGTAGTATTCATCCCCCATTTCTTCCGCGGGCTATGGTTTCTGCTCTACCCTTTCGTCCACGGACTGATGTATTATTACGGGATAGATTTCCATGATCTGTCCCCGAATTCCTTCCTCGACATCTCGGCGTTTATCATCGTGTGCGAGGCCTTCCTCCGCATCCAACCCCACTTCGGGTTGTGGCTCAAAGTCTTCAACGTGAAGCCGAAGGTGGTGGATGGCCAGCGCGCGGAGTACGGAGGAGCCATGGTGAGCAAGCTACCCAACGTCTCCTGGCCGAAAGGTACTTTTATGGAGATAGTGAAGGAGTGGCAGAGACAATGGTTCTACATCACAGAACCCCGCGGCACCACCTGGGCCGCGGCTGCCGAATTCCTCTCCGGTGCCCCCATGCGACTCACCTCCTGGGTCGAGAAGAGTCCGGACTGGTGTTCGCCCGATGAGCAGATAGCATTGCAGACGTGCATCCAGAGAATGATAGACAAGGACGTCAAGCTCGTCGATGTGATCCAGGTGATGCTAGTTCGCCGGATTCTCCCATGCCAGCGCAAAGGTCGCCCTCTTTGGGATTTCAATTCGAAGAAGCATCAGACCCTGGTGAGGCTCTTCGAGACCACCCACGAAGATGCCTGGAAGTTGCTTTTTAAGGCAGCGAGAAACCGCCGGCCACGGATTCAGACCGTGGTCACGATTGTAAACACCCCGCCAGCGAGGTACGTTATTTTCGACGTATCCCCAACTTAATTGTTTCGAGGATGATGTTTGAGCTTTTATTATTGCTTTTCCAGGACTGGATGGAGAGGGCGAAGCGGATCCAGTGTCCGGCTCCGCTGCCCGAAGAACCGGCCATCCCGCGTCTAGCGAAGATGCTAGTACCGGTGCCATATAAGGCGCCGGAGAAGAAGGCCAAGAAGAAGGCCCAGGGGGCCAAGAGTGGCCCCAGTCGCAAGGACACTCCGGACATGACGTCCGAAGATGACGAAGCTCATTCCTCTGTCCCTGAGGACAATGATGAGGAAGAGGAGGAGGAAGAGGAAAACAACCCTCCCCCTGAGGAGAGGAGGAAGAATAGGGTGGCTTCGGCGCATCTGGAAGCGGAAACGCCCAAGAAGGGGAAGGGCGCCCCAGCGGTCAATACCACGTGGGACGTTGATAGTAGTCCGGAACGACGCCCCCGCACTAAGCCCCAGGCCCCATCGTAAGTGACATGGCTCACTCATGTGCACATCCAGCCCTTTCTCTTCATTATTTTGACATAGTTAACTGTACTATTGCAGTCCGGCCCGCGACCTTATCCATCGATCCTCATCCGGAGGTTCGCTGGCTCCGTCAGAGATGGCGAGCATGTCGCCACCGCCTGCTTATTCCCCCGGGGCCAGGGACGACACGGAGGTGTTGTCCCGGAGGATTGCTCCGAACTGGGGAGGAGCCCAGGACGTCGTCCGGGAGGCGCCACAAGGCGAGACCTCCACTGTCGGACACATGCATGGGGGAACTGAGCCCCATGGAGACCGGCGAAGAGGGCCGCATCCAGTTCGGCCCTCAGCCGAATACAATTCCGGAGACTCATATGGCTCCGGAGTCAGGCGAGCAGCCCCTTTGAAAGAGGGGGGTGCACCGCTCCCACCGGTGGCCCCCGTCCATCCAGGGGCGCCGGATAACCTGATGGAGGTGCTACGAGGCGCCTCCGTCGTGGACGAGCACCGTGTCCTTATGGGTGGGGTGATCGAGAAGGTTCAGTCTGCCAAGAGCGGACTGAATGAAGCCTGCAGCAACCTGTTGACAGGTTTTGAGGTAAGAGAGAGAAAAACCCCATGTAGACCGTAGCCCCTGAGACAATGTCCGGTGTTCGGCAAGAAGAACTGGACAGAAGATCAATCCTTAGTTATAGGAGACTAACTGAATATGTATCGATAAGCAGACGTCACTGTTGGCCGCAACCTCGCATGTTGCCGAGGTCTCTGAGCTGAAGCAGAGGCTGGAGCGGACCGAGAATGAGCTCGGCGAGGTTTAAATTCGGCTCCAGGAGAAGCAAGGTGAAACACGACTTGCTATGTGTTCGGAAAAGAATAAGCATTGTATATTGACCGCGGTGTCATGATATGTGCAAGAGCCGCGACTGAGGTCGAGGCCCTGAGGAAGGCCCTGGGCAAGGCCGAGGAGAAGGCTGTCCAGCAGCAAGCCGCTCGTAAGAAGCTCAAGGCCCGGGTCAAAGAAGTCCAGCAGCAGCTCCAGGATGCGGTGAAAAAATGTAAGACCTTGGAGCATGATGCGTCAGCTCAAGAGGCCGAACTCACCAAGGCTCGTCAGAGTGCGGAGACCACACGGAATGAGGCCCAGGCCGCCCTCCAGGAGATCCAAGAGGCCAAGAAGATCACAACGGGTAAGGCTTTTAAGATGCAAAGCAAGTATGCGGAGAAGCAGTACCTTTTACTAACCCGGGTTCAGAGTTCCCCAGGGGCTTTTGCTGATTTACCTCAAAGTGTATCGGACGCCGTCGAGTTCTATCGAGCCGAAGGAGGGGGTTCTACGGAGAAGCTATTCTGGTCGCAATATGCGGTGTCAGAGCCGTCCTTCACCGATCAGCTGAAACAGCTAGTGGAGCTGCATAGGGTGGCCGAATTAGCCATGAAGGATTTGATAATCCCGCTATGGCCAGCCGAAGCTATGCCTGGCAGCTACTTCGGACTCGTGAGGCGTATGGTGAACGCATGTCCTCGGCTGGACGTCTTCAAGCGCTCTGCCTGTATTGAAGGTGCGCGTATGGCCTTCGCTCGTTGCAAGATGTGGTGGGCGAAGATGAACGCCGTTGAAGTTGCCAGCGGGCCGCCGGAGGGCAAGGAGCACCGCACACCCGAGTGATATTTTGCGGATGTCACAGAAGGGTCTCGACTTGTAGCAGCGCAATGTTCGCAGGACATTGTATTTGATTAAATGTATTCATGTTGTCTTTGCCTTGTATTATGAAAACAAAGCCTGTTTTGTGATGTAATTTTATTATGCTTTTAATTGTTTCCTCCTGTGCGGCCGTGTTGCATGTAATCTGAGGGTTGGCCATTCGTCGGCTTCTGCCCTCACGTAGGTAGTACGGAGGTGTTCGAGATGGAATCTAAACAATCTCGATCCAATTATATGGTCCTTGAAGGAGTTGTTTAGCGCAACGAACAAGGCAATCAGACTATACGGCTTAAACGCCCTCACTTAGCCATAGGAGTATTGTAACACCCTGAGAATCATGCTACAGTAACCCCCTGTGATTAAGCTACTCATGTTGCTAAACAGGGCTTGATCACATTTGAATCACCTTCCTTTCAAACTCCTAGCTCAAACTTCAAATATAATTAAAGTGAAAAATAAAAGTTTTCAAAAATTCAAACAAAAATGTTCAGTGGGTGCTAAATAATACACTGGTAATTATGGTGGAGAAAACACATTTTTATAAAATGTCTAAATACTTTTAAATGAAATAAAAACAGAAAAGGAGATAAACAAATAAAAAGAAAACAGCAAACAGAAACAGGCAAAAAAAAAGAAAAAAAGGAAAAAGGGCCCGCTTCCCCCCCCCCACTGCCCCCCCGGCCCAAACTGGGCCGCAGCCGCGACCCCGGCCCAGCCCACCTTCCCCCCCTCCCCGCGTCCCCTTCCTGTTCCCCCGACCGGGTCGAAACGGGGCGCGTCGCCGCCGAACCCCCTCGCCGGCGGTGAACCCCGCGAGAGGATAAGGGCGCCAGCGGCCCCCGCTCCCTCGGGCCTCTCTCCCACTCACCCCGCTCACTCCCTCGGCCTCTGCGCCTCTCCCCCGGATCCGCGCCGCTCCCCTCTTCCCCACGCCCGACGCGCTCGCCGCCGTTCCCGTCGTTCTCGCGGCCACCGTGCCCCACTCGCCACCCCGCCGTGTCGTACGACGTCGCCGCCCTCGAATACACCCCCTCCGCCTCTCCGTCGAAGCTCGGAGCCACCGCAACGGCCTCCCCGAGCTCGCCTTCAACCTCGGACGCCGACGACCCCCTTCTTCCCCGGCGACGACCTGCTGCTACTAAGCCACCCACGGGCCTTTCTTGCGCCGCGCGGTGAGCTCCTCTACCTCCTCCCCCTCTCCGTTAGCTCGCTCGCGCTCCGTAGCTGCTTCCCCGCGCGCGCCCGAACGCCACGCCGCGGAGCTCGCCGCCGGCGTGTCTCCGGTGACCAAATGGTCACGGGCGTTGGCCCGCTAGCCCGACCGCACCGAGCCGCACCCGCCTAGGTAGTTAGTTCGGCCGTTCGCGCGCTCTAGCGTAGCTTCCGTCGGGCACCCGTAGCACCTCGCCGCCGGCGAGTTCATAGCGCTCGTCTCCGGCCGTTCCAGCCCCTCCGAGCACCGCCGTTGGACGCGCGACGTCGAGCCGCGTCGAACGCGCCAAGCCCCGCCCCCGCAAACCCACTGTGGGCGAAACCCGAAGCACACCCGCGCATCGCCGCCGCGTTGGAGCTCGCCGGAGCCCCTCTCCGGCGCCGGCCGCCGACGTGGCACACCTGGGGCCACCCCCTGGGTCACTGCCAGTGGCCCCCACGGGCCCTAGTTGACTGGGTTGACCCAGTCAACTGCTGACTGGGCAGGCCCAGTCACTGACATGCGGGCCCCGCCGCAAAAATTAAAAAAAGAAAATGTTTTATAAATAAAAATAATTAGTTTAATTAATCTCTCACTGACAGGTGGGCCCAGTAGTTAATTAACTAAAAACTAATTAGTTTAATCCTCTGTTAACCCACTGTCTATGACAGGTGGGTCCCCGTTGTCAGTTTGACCAGTCAACCCGGACTGTTGACCGCTGACGTCACTCATACGTCATGCTGATGTCATATCCCTTTTTTTGTTAATTAAATAATTCCAGAAATTCAAATAAACTTTGAAAATTCATATCTTTTAAACCGTAACTCGGATGAAAATGTTTTCTATATGAAAGTTGCTCAGAACGACGAGACGAATCCGGATACGCAGTCCGTGCGTCCACCACACCTCCCTAACCTATCGAACTCGCAACTTTCCCCCTCCGGTCCTTCTGTCCGAAAACGCAAAACATCGGGAATACTTTCCCGGATGTTCCCCCCCTTCACCGGTACCACCTACTGTCGCGTTAGGACACCCCTAGCACCGCTCACTGTCATGTCACGCATCGTCATGCTTGTGTTTGCATTGTATTTACTGTTTCTTCCCCCTCTTCTCTCCGATAGACTACGAGACCGACACTCCTGCTGCCCAGTTCGACTACGGAGTCGACGACCCCTCCTACTTGCCAGAGCAACCAGGCAAGCCCCCCCCTTGATCACCAGATATCGCCTACTCTCCTCTATACTGCTTGCAATAGAGTAGTTTAGCATGTTACTGCTTTTTGATATCCTATTCTGATGCATAGCCTATCCTTGCTACTACTGTTGATACCTTTACCTGCAATCCTACATGCTTAGTATAGGATGCTAGTTTTCCATCAGTGGCCCTACATTCTTGTCCGTCTGCTGTGCTATACTATCGGGCCGTGATCACCTGGGCGGTGGACACGGGTATATACTTATATACTATATACATGACACATGTGATGACTAAAGTCGGGTCGGCTCGTAGGAGTACCCGCAAGTGGATCTTTGTGGCGGAGCGACAGGGCAGGTTGAGACCGCCTAGGTAAGAGGTGGGCCTGGCCCTGGTCGGCGTTCGCGGATACTTAACACGCTTAACGAGATCTTGGTATTTGATCTGAGTCTGGCCATTTGGTCTATACGCACTAGCCATCTACGCGGGAGTAGTTATGGGTATCCCGGCGTCGTGGTATCAGCCGAAGCCTTCGTGACGTCAGCGACTGAGTGGCGCGCGCCGTGTTGGACCGCTTTGACGTAACCGCCGTGATCGTGTGGGTTGCTAGGTCTGCTCGCGGCCGCGTTCGCAACGTGCAGGTGTGCATAGGGCGATGGGCCCAGACCCCTGTGCGCTTAGGATTAGACCGGCGTGCTGACCGCTCTGTTGTGCTTAGGTGGGGCTGCGACGCGTTGATCTTACGAGGCCGGGCATGACCCAGAAAAGTGTGTCCGGCCAATTGGGATCGAGCGTGTTGAGTTATGTGGTGCACCCCTGCAGGGAAGTTTATCTATTCGAATAGCCGTGTCCCTCGGTAAAAGGACGACCCGGAGTTGTACCTTGAGCTTATGACAACTAGAACTGGATACTGAATAAAATACACCCTTCCATGTGCCAGATACAACCCGGTGATCGCTCTCTAACAGGGCGACGAGGAGGGGATTGCCGGGTAGGATTATGCTATGCGATGCTACTTGGAGGACTTCACTCTATTCTCTTCTATATGCTGCAAGATGGAGATGACCAGAAGCGTAGTCTTCGACAGGACTAGCTATCCCCCTTTTAATTCTGGCATTCTGCAGTTCAGTCCACTGATATGCCCCTTTACACATATACCCATGCATATGTAGTGTAGCTCCTTGCTTGCGAGTACTTTGGATGAGTACTCACGGTTGCTTCTCTCCCTCTTTTTCCCCCTTTCCTTTCTATCTGGTTGTCGCAACCAGATGTTGGAGTCCAGGAGCCAGACGCCACCGTCGACGACGACTCCCACGGCACTGGAGGTGCCTACTACTACGTGCAGGCCGCTGACGACGACCAGGAGTAGTTAGGAGGTCCCAGGCAGGAGGCCTTGCCTCTTCGATCGTTGCTACTTTTGTGCTAGCCTTCTTAAGGCAAAACTTGTTTAACTTATGTCTGTACTCAGATATTGTTGCTTCCGCTGACTCGTCTATGATCGAGCACTTGTATTCGAGCCCTCGAGGCCCCTGGCTTGTATTATAATGCTTGTATGACTTATTTATGTTGTAGAGTTGTGTTGTGATATCTTCCCGTGAGTCCCTGATCGTGATCGTACACATTTGCGTGCATGATTAGTGTACGGTCAAATCGGGGGCGTCACAAGTTGGTATCAGAGCCGACTGCCTGTAGGAAACCCCTTTCCACACTCCTTGGCCGAAGTCGAGTCTAGACATTATAAAAACTTTTACTAACATGGCTGTGTGTCTTACGGGCCCACGTCACCATTGGGTGGTACTAGGATCTTTTACTCCTCGACCTTTACTCTGGGACTCTGAACTCTCTTCTACTCGGGTTAAACGAATTTACTAACTCTAACACTAGGATCCCGTGACCGCGTTCACCCCAAAGATGGATAAGCCATAGTTGTTTCTCAGAATAGTATTTTGAACAACTCACACACTGTCATTTGACTCCTTTGAAACGTCTTGGCTTTCAGATGGAACCCACGAGGCAGGTCGTGCGCCACACGATGGCCATTGGTGCCTCGGGATCACCTGCGGTGCTAGCTGAGATGATGACCTATCTGGGTTATCGCTGGCACCCTGAGTACACCGTCTACGAGGAGTACCAGGACTTTAACCAGGAGCAGTACCGTGCCATCGTCCACCTCTACTCTCGGGAGTACGACTCCACTACTGTGCTGCACACCGCACATGGTGTTGGTGTGACCATCGATATGGCTGTCCACGATGCAGCCTATGCTGCTCTGACACGTCTTCGTGGAGAGTATCGGGAGTTGGACACCTCCTCTTTCAGGCACATTGCTATCGCCTCTGATGTTGGTGCAGAGGGATACTATACTGCTGCCTACTCCACTGTCAGCCGAGAGCCCTTCTACCATCAGCACCTGGTTCTGCATGCTGATGGGCTGGATCGAGCTAACCGAGCTCTTCGCCACGAGATGTACACCACCCGTCAGCACCTTTACCGTGCTCTGACGCTGCTGCACCCCTTTGTCCGGTCTGGACAGGTACCGCGTTCTGCGATCTACCCAGCCAGGACCGTGATGCCCCACGGTGTTGGTTGGCCAGAGGTGGGAGGCTACTCTCCCGCACTTGGACCTTTTCTGCCACCTGAGCACCGGGCTCTACACCTGAGTATCTGCGGCCCCCAGTCTGCTGACGTCGAGGGCTATCCGTTGCCTCAGTACCAGCTGTCGGGCTACGATTACCTCCACAGTACCTCTTGGGACTGATGTAGGCTTGTTTGTAGTGTTAAAGGCATTCGCCGCGAGCCTGTGTGCCGCCTATGATGTTTTAGTCTATGTACTGAACTCTGTGTACTGAACTCTATGCATGACCCCTTTTGTAAGCTATGCCGACTACTATGTAGTAGCTATCGTGCTCCTTTCATTATGCATGTTTCATCATGAATGATTCTTGTCATTGCAAATTTTCTAAATGCTGAACTACCCCTGTTATATATTAGCAGGATGGTTAGACCAGGTGGTCGTGGTCGTGGTGGCGATGCCCCACCACCACCTGAGTACATGGCTGGTATGATCCAACAGTTCGAACTGAACCGCCAATTCATGGAAAATATGATGGCTCAGTTTCCTCGCCCCAATATGAACCAGCAGCCAGCCCAAGTGACTCTTCAAGATTTCATACGCCTCAACCCAACCATCTACCGCAGCTCAACTCAGCCTTTGGATGCTGATGACTGGCTCCGTGACATCACCTATGAGATGGAGTCTGCTGATGTAGCCCCTGCCAGCTATGTCAACTTTGCTTCCTTCTTTCTGAAGGGACCCGCAGCTCAATGGTGGGGCAGCCACAGGCGTACTCTGCCAGCTGGAACAATCATCACATGGCCAGACTTCCAAGCTGCTTTCCGTGCCCGCTTCATTCCTCAAGGAGTCATGGACCGGAAGAAGCGTGAGTTCCGCAACCTCACCCAAGGCAACAAAACTGTTGAAGCTTATCAGCGGGAGTTTCTGGACTTGTCCCGCTATGCTGAAGAAGACATTGCAACTGATGCACGCAGACAGGAGAAGTTCCGTGATGGCCTTCAAGCTAACATCAAGCTCGCACTTCTAGTGCATGACTTTGCTGATTTCGCCACCTTGGTGAATAAGGCCATCAATGTCGAGACTGGTCTGCAGGAATACCAGAGCTCTCAGAGGCGCAACCGTGACACGGGCTCATCTTCGGGCTCGCCCTCCCAGAAGCGTAAGATATGGATCCCAAACAGCATGTATCGTCCAAATGCACCTGCTCCCAGGAAATCTTATGCTGCACCGCGTCTGCCTCCTCCACCATCTAAGCAGTCAAAGCTACCAGCTCCCCCACCTGGGGCTCCTGTTCCCACTCCCGATAATGGTCTGTGCTTCAAGTGAGGTCAACCGGGTCACTTTGCCAGGAACTGCTATCAGAACCAGAATCAACTGGCCCTTCCAGCAGCTGGCCGTGGTAACAACCAGCCCCGCAACAACAATGCTAAGTCTTATGGTCGTGCTCATGCCAACCACGTTGATCTCAGCGAAGCTCAAGACCAGCCTGCTACTGTGATGGGTACACTCCTCGTAAATTCAGTACCAGCATCCGTTTTATTTGATACAGGAGCATCCCATTCATTCATATCAGCAGAATTTGCATTCCTGCATGGCATTCATTACGAAGAGATAAACACTCCGCTAGTGGTACACACCCCTGCGGGCCAATGTCAAACCTCTATGGTTAGTCGCGATGTTACTGTTGAAATTGAAGGACTGGAATTTCTTGTCTCTCCCATCGTACTGAAGTCCTGTAGCATTGATCTCATTCTGGGAATGAATTGGTTAAAAGCGCATACTGCTTCAATCGTTTGCACCACTAAGACCGTCCATCTGCTACACCCTTCAGATGAGATAGTTACTTACCAAGCCCATCTGGTGCAAAATGCCGAGGCAAGGCTCTATGCATTGAATGCATTGAACGCTGCACCACTCGAGGGCATTGAAAACATTCCCGTCGTGCGTGAATTCCTCGACGTCTTCCCTGAAGAACTTCCGGGGATTCCCCCTGCTAGAGCTGTCGAATTCATCATCGACTTGAAACCAGGCACCACTCCTATAGCCAAGCGACCCTACAAAATGCCGCCGCATGAACTCCTTGAGCTTAAGGAGGAAATCGACAAGTCTCTTCGCAAAGGATTCATTCGCCCAAGTTGCTCTCCTTGGGGAGCACCTTCTCTCTTTGTCAAGAAGAAGGACGGGACAAACCGGTTAGTTCAAGACTACCGTCCTATAAACCAAGCTACCATTCAGAATAAATACCCTCTTCCTCGGATCAATGATCTGTATGATCAACTGGCGGGTTCGTCAGTGTTCTCTAAGCTCGACTTGAGGTTGGGCTACCACCAGATCCGTGTTCGCGAAGAGGATATCCCAAAGACCGCCTTCGTGACTCGCTATGGTTTATACGAGTACACCGTCATGTCTTTCGGTTTAACCAATGCTCCAGCCACCTTCTCTCGTCTGATGAACTACATATTCATGGATTACCTCGACAAGTTCGTCGTGGTTTATCTGGATGATATCCTGGTATTCTCCAAGAACGAAGAAGAACATGCTGAACATCTTCGTCTTGTGCTGGAAAAACTACGAGAACATCAACTATATGCCAAGTTCTCTAAGTGTGAATTCTGGCTACCGGAAGTAACCTATCTGGGGCATGTCATCTCTAAGGATGGTATTGCCGTCAACCCCGAGCGAGTTCAGGCTATTCTTGATTGGACTCCTCCCAAGAACGTTAAGCAAGTCAGAAGTTTTCTCGGTCTCGCCAGCTATTGCCGTCGATTCGTCGAGAACTTCTCTAAGATCGCTAGGCCTCTGACTAACCTGTTGCATAAGGGCGTCAAGTTCCAATGGACAGACAAATGTCAGGAAAGTTTCCAGGCACTCAAAGACAAGTTGACTTCTGCCCCAGTTCTAGCTCCACCTGATACTAAGAAGGACTTCGTCATTTACTGCGACGCTTCCCGTTAAGGATTAGGCTGTGTCCTAATGCAAGACCGCAAAGTGATTGCTTATGCCTCTCGACAATTGCGCCCTCACGAAGAGAACTACCCAGTTCACGACCTCGAACTTGCTGCTGTCATTCATGCGCTGAAGCAGTGGCGACATTACCTTCTCGGTAATCGTTGCGAGATCTTCACTGACCACCAAAGTCTGAAGTATCTGTTTACTCAACCAGATCTGAACCTCCGTCAGCAGAGATGGATGGAGCTTGTTGCAGACTTTGACTTGGGTATTTCCTATACTCCAGGCAAGGCTAATGTAATGGCTGATGCCTTGAGCCGCAAGTCTTACTGCAACCACCTCCAGGTTCATAAAGTTCAACCCTTGCTTGTTGAAGAATTCAGGAAGCTGAACCTCCATATTGTTCCTCCGGGTGCACTCGCTCCCCCTCCTAAAGAATTTGGCAAGGTGAACCTCCACGTTGTTACCCAGGGTTCCCTCAATACCCTAGTTGCTAAACCAGATCTCGAGGACAGTATCAAAAGGCTACAGAGGTATGACTCTGAAGCCCACAAGATTAAGCGCTACCTCGCAGAAGGAAAGCCCTCATTCTTCACCATTTCTGAAGATGGCACCCTATACTTCAAGGGCCGCCTAGTGGTGCCATGTGCAGAGAAAAACCTGGATATGACACAGGAAGTTATGAAAGAAGCCCATGATACGCCTCTATGTATCCATCCTGGTAGTACAAAGATGTACCAAGATATCCGTCAGAGATTCTGGTGGACTAATATGAAGCAAGACATTGCTCGTTATGTTGCTGAGTGTGACGTTTGCCGTCGAATCAAAGCAGAACATCAAAGGCCTGCTGGAACTCTGCAACCTATCTCTATTCCTGAATGGAAATGGGACCATGTTGAAATGGACTTCGTCACTGGATTTCCCAAATCACAGAAAGGTAATGATGCTATTCTTGTCGTCATTGACCGACTTTCCAAAGTTGCACATTTTCTGGCAGTCAAAGAAACGATCACTGCTAGCCAGTTGGCAACGCTCTATATGTCCAGGATTGTTTCACTCCACGGTATTCCATTGGTTATCAGTTCAGACCGTGGTAGCTTATTCACTTCAAGATTCTGGGCAAGTTTCCAAGAAGCAATGGAAACTCATCTGTCATTCAGTACTGCGTTTCATCCTCAATCGCAAGGACAAGTTGAACGCGTCAACCAAGTTCTCGAAGACATGCTTCGAGCTTGCGTTATTTCCTTCGGCAAGAAATGGGAGGAATCTCTCCCGTATGCTGAGTTCTCTTATAATAATAGCTATCAAGCTAGTCTGAAGATGTCCCCCTTCGAAGTGTTATATGGACGAAAGTGCCGAACCCCTCTAAACTGGTCAGAAACTGGGGAACGTCCACTCTTCGGTCCGGATATTATCCAAGATGCCGAAGAACAAGTCCGCATTATTCGCGAGAATCTCAATACTGCTCAGTCACGTCAGAAGAGTCAGTATGACCGTCATCATAAAGACATGGTCTATCAACCTGGCGAAAAGGCTTATCTTCGAGTCACACCTATGAAAACTAGCTCCTCGCTATATTGGCCCATTCACTATTCTCGAAAGGCGTGGAAAAGTGGCATACCAACTGGAACTACCGCCGAACCTTTCTCAGGTTCACGATGTGTTCCATGTGTCACAGCTCCGCCGTTGCTTCAAGGATCCAATCCGAGCTGTGGATCACGAAGTGCTCGAATTGCAGCAAGACCTCTCCTATAAGGAGCAACCGGTCCGCATTCTCGACCAAGCTGAACGCCGCACACGTCAGAAGGCGATCAAGTTTCTCAAAGTCCAGTGGTCGCACCATTCTGAAGATGAGGCCACTTGGGAACGAGAGGATCGTCTGCGCGAAGAATACCCCGCACTGTTTCCTTCTACCTCCTAAATCTCGGGACGAGATTTCTTGTAGTGGAGGAGATTTGTAACACCCTGAGAATCATGCTACAGTAACCCCCTGTGATTAAGCTAATCATGTTGCTAAACAGGGCTTGATCACATTTGAATCACCTTCCTTTAAAACTCCTAGCTCAAACTTCAAATATAATTAAAGTGAAAAATAAAAGTTTTCAAAAATTCAAACAAAAATGTTCAGTGGGTGCTAAATAATACACTGGTAATTATGGTGGAGAAAACACATTTTTATAAAATGTCTAAATACTTTTAAATGAAATAAAAACAGAAAAGGAGATAAACAAATAAGAAGAAAACAGCAAACAGAAACAGGCAAAAAAAAAAGAAAAAAAGGAAAAAGGGCCCGCTTCCCCCCCCCCACTGCCCCCCCGGCCCAAACTGGGCCGCAGCCGCGACCCCAGCCCAGCCCACCTTCCCCCCCCCCCCCCCCCGCGTCCCCTTCCTGTTCCCCCGACCGGGTCGGAACGGGGCGCGTCGCCGCCGAACCCCCTCGCCGGCGGTGAACCCCGCGAGAGGATAAGGGCGCCAGCGGCCCCCGCTCCCTCGGGCCTCTCTCCCACTCACCCCGCTCACTCCCTCGGCCTCTGCGCCTCTCCCCCGGATCCGCGCCGCTCCCCTCTTCCCCACGCCCGACGCGCTCGCCGACGTTCCCGTCGTTCTCGCGGTCACCGTGCCCCACTCGCCACCCCGCCGTGTCGTACGACGTCGCCGCCCTCGAATACACCCCCTCCGCCTCTCCGTCGAAGCTCGGAGCCACCGCAATGGCCTCCCCGAGCTCGCCTTCAACCTCGGACGCCGACGACCCCCTTCTTCCCCGGCGACGACCTGCTGCTACTAAGCCACCCACGGGCCTTTCTTGCGCCGCGCGGTGAGCTCCTCTACCTCCTCCCCCTCTCCGTTAGCTCGCTCGCGCTCCGTAGCTGCTTCCCCGCGCGCGCCCGAACGCCACGCCGCGGAGCTCGCCGCCGGCGTGTCTCCGGTGACCAAATGGTCACGGGCGTTGGCCCGCTAGCCCGACCGCACCGAGCCGCACCCGCCTAGGTAGTTAGTTCGGCCGTTCGCGCGCTCTAGCGTAGCTTCCGTCGGGCACCCGTAGCACCTCGCCGCCGGCGAGTTCATAGCGCTCGTCTCCGGCCGTTCCAGCCCCTCCGACCACCGCCGTTGGACGCGCGACGTCGAGCCGCGTCGAACGCGCCAAGCCCCGCCCCCGCAAAACCCACTGTGGGCGAAACCCGAAGCACACCCGCGCATCGCCGCCGCGTTGGAGCTCGCCGGAGCCCCTCTCCGGCGCCGGCCGCCGACGTGGCACACCTGGGGCCACCCCCTGGGTCACTGCCAGTGGCCCCCACGGGCCCTAGTTGACTGGGTTGACCCAGTCAACTGCTGACTGGGCAGGCCCAGTCACTGACATGCGGGCCCCGCCACAAAAATTAAAAAAAGAAAATGTTTTATAAATAAAAATAATTAGTTTAATTAATCTCTCACTGACAGGTGGGCCCAGTAGTTAATTAACTAAAAACTAATTAGTTTAATCCTCTGTTAACCCACTGTCTATGACAGGTGGGTCCCCGTTGTCAGTTTGACCAGTCAACCCGGACTGTTGACCGCTGACGTCACTCATACGTCATGCTGATGTCATATCCCTTTTTTTGTTAATTAAATAATTCCAGAAATTCAAATAAACTTTGAAAATTCATATCTTTTAAACCGTAACTCGGATGAAAATGTTTTCTATATGAAAGTTGCTCAGAACGACGAGACGAATCCGGATACGCAGTCCGTGCGTCCACCACACCTCCCTAACCTATCGAACTCGCAACTTTCCCCCTCCGGTCCTTCTGTCCGAAAACGCAAAACATCGGGAATACTTTCCCGGATGTTCCCCCCCCTTCACCGGTACCACCTACTGTCGCGTTAGGACACCCCTAGCACCGCTCACTGTCATGTCACGCATCGTCATGCTTGTGTTTGCATTGTATTTACTGTTTCTTCCCCCTCTTCTCTCCGATAGACTACGAGACCAACACTACTGCTGCCCAGTTCGACTACGGAGTCGACGACCCCTCCTACTTGCCAGAGCAACCAGGCAAGCCCCCCCCCTTGATCACCAGATATCGCCTACTCTCCTCTATACTGCTTGCATTAGAGTAGTGTAGCATGTTACTGCTTTTCGATATCCTATTCTGATGCATAGCCTATCCTTGCTACTACTGTTGATACCTTTACCTGCAATCCTACATGCTTAGTATAGGATGCTAGTTTTCCATCAGTGGCCCTACATTCTTGTCCGTCTGCTGTGCTATACTATCGGGCCGTGATCACCTGGGCGGTGGACACGGGTATATACTTATATACTATATACATGACACATGTGATGACTAAAGTCGGGTCGGCTCGTAGGAGTACCCGCAAGTGGATCTTTGTGGCGGAGCGACAGTGCAGGTTGAGACCGCCTAGGTAAGAGGTGGGCCTGGCCCTGGTCGGCGTTCGCGGATACTTAACACGCTTAACGAGATCTTGGTATTTGATCTGAGTCTGGCCATTTGGTCTATACGCACTAGCCATCTACGCGGGAGTAGTTATGGGTATCCCGGCGTCGTGGTATCAGCCGAAGCCTTCGTGACGTCAGCGACTGAGTGGCGCGCGCCGTGTTGGACCGCTTTGACGTAACCGCCGTGATCGTGTGGGTTGCTAGGTCTGCTCGCGGCCGCGTTCGCAACGTGCAGGTGTGCATAGGGCGATGGGCCCAGACCCCTGTGCGCTTAGGATTAGACCGGCGTGCTGACCGCTCTGTTGTGCTTAGGTGGGGCTGCGACGCGTTGATCTTACGAGGCCGGGCATGACCCAGAAAAGTGTGTCCGGCCAATTGGGATCGAGCGTGTTGAGTTATGTGGTGCACCCCTGCAGGGAAGTTTATCTATTCGAATAGCCGTGTCCCTCGGTAAAAGGACGACCCGGAGTTGTACCTTGAGCTTATGACAACTAGAACTGGATACTGAATAAAATACACCCTTCCATGTGCCAGATACAACCCGGTGATCGCTCTCTAACAGGGCGACGAGGAGGGGATTGCCGGGTAGGATTATGCTATGCGATGCTACTTGGAGGACTTCACTCTATTCTCTTCTATATGCTGCAAGATGGAGATGACCAGAAGCGTAGTCTTCGACAGGACTAGCTATCCCCCTTTTAATTCTGGCATTCTGCAGTTCAGTCCACTGATATGCCCCTTTACACATATACCCATGCATATGTAGTGTAGCTCCTTGCTTGCGAGTACTTTGGATGAGTACTCACGGTTGCTTCTCTCCCTCTTTTTCCCCCTTTCCTTTCTATCTGGTTGTCGCAACCAGATGTTGGAGTCCAGGAGCCAGACGCCACCGTCGACGACGACTCCCACGGCACTGGAGGTGCCTACTACTACGTGCAGGCCGCTGACGACGACCAGGAGTAGTTAGGAGGTCCCAGGCAGGAGGCCTTGCCTCTTCGATCGTTGCTACTTTTGTGCTAGCCTTCTTAAGGCAAAACTTGTTTAACTTATGTCTGTACTCAGATATTGTTGCTTCCGCTGACTCGTCTATGATCGAGCACTTGTATTCGAGCCCTCGAGGCCCCTGGCTTGT
Organism: Aegilops tauschii subsp. strangulata; assembly: GCF_002575655.3. NCBI lineage: Eukaryota > Viridiplantae > Streptophyta > Magnoliopsida > Poales > Poaceae > Aegilops > Aegilops tauschii. Next base: position 519,321,984 of record NC_053041.3, read on the forward strand.
ATTATAATGCTTGTATGACTTATTTATGTTGTAGAGTTGTGTTGTGATATCTTCCCGTGAGTCCCTGATCGTGATCGTACACATTTGCGTGCATGATTAGTGTACGGTCAAATCGGGGGCGTCACAAGTATTATAATAAAGCATGGGTGCAGCCCCTGGTTTAAGCCAGAGTGCTGTCAGCATCTGATCGGGAAGTGCCGATCTCTCGCATAACGCGGAAAGAATCTCCAACGATTTGTAACCCTCGAACAGCTGACCGGCTCTCGCCATATCATGAAAGTCAGTTTTCGGCTTTCTTTACTGAGGTGCTCATCTGGTCAAGGCCAGGGCACAATCGCAGTAGTTCTCCCTTTACTACCCTAGCCGATTCAGCGGAACGTAGGGTAGCAAGCACTGGAGCCGGGCAACCCAACTATTGACCAAAGACATGATTCGGAGCCAATGCATATAATGCTAAATTCGGGATGCTGAACTTATCTATAAGAAGTGTTCGGACTTTGCTGCCGTATTATGGGACGACGGGGAGCCCCTGGCGAATATGAGACATACCAGTTTGTACGGATGTGGTCGATAAGCAAATCGAAATAAAAATGAAGTAAGAAACGAAAACCACAGAAACTGGGTCACAAACCATTTTCATTATAACTGTATGGATACGTCAAGGCGTATCCTGTACAAAAAGTGCGATAAGCATCCGGGCTATGTAACATGCCGGAATTAAGAGGGCGTGCCGTGCGGGTCCTGAGAAATAAGTAGAAATACCGTCAAGAAGAACGTGTAGAGGTTACCCTACGCACTTATGCTGCTTGCCGTCTTTGTATGTCGATCCTTCGAAAGGACTGGTTATCAGGCACACGGGAAAAAGAACCTGAAACGAAAGGGAAAAAGGAGTGAAAGTATGTGAGTCCGGGGTCGGTCGAGCCGTACTGCGGACCACAAGCTGTGCCTCCGTCGATACCCATGGGATTTTGAGTGCGTAATTATGTGCGTAGGGTACGAGTGCCACCACTTGATCAGGGCTGGGACGGAGGCTAAATTGCTAGTCAAGCTCTTGACGGGCCGAGTTGTACTGTGGCAGTGTAGTCCGGACCTTCTTAATGGTGTCCGTGGGCTCAGCAGCCGGATTGCGGATCTGCTTGAAAAGGTCGTTCTGTACTTCTGCTGCTAGGGCGGCGGTGTGCTCCTCTGTATGGAGGGAGCGTTTCGTATTTCCATTGACTGTTATGATGCCGCGTGGACCGGGCATCTTGAGCTTGAGGTAAGCATAGTGCGGGACCGCGTTGAATCTAGCGAACGCGGTTCGTCCGAGCAGTGCGTGGTAGCCACTGCGGAAGGGGACGATATCGAAGATTAACTCTTCGCTTCGGAAGTTTTCCGGAGAACCGAAGACCACCTCCAGCGTGATTGAGCCCGTGCAGCGGGCCTCAACGCCTGGTATGACTCCTTTAAAGGTAGTCTTTGTGGGTTTGATTCATGGGGGATTAATGCCCATCTTCCGTACTGTATCCTGGTAGAGCAGGTTGAGGATGCTTCCACCATCCATCAGGACTCGTGTTAGGTGGAATCCGTCGATGATTGGGTCAAGCACCAGTGCGGCCGAACCGCCATGGCGGATACTAGTCAGATGATCTCGACGATCGAAGGTGATCGGAAATGACGACCACAGATTGAATTTTGGGGCGACTGGCTCTACCGCGTAGACGTCCCTGAGTGCCTGCTTGCGCTCCTTTCTGGGGATGTGCGTAGCGTATATCATGTTCACCGTTTTGACTTGAGGGGGAAATTTCTTCTGCCCCCCGGTGTTCGGCTGCCGGGGCTCTTCGTCCTCGTCCCCACTTTGTGATCCCTTTTATTTGTTTTCAGCATTTAACTTGCCAGACTGTTTGAAGACCCAATAATCTCCGTTGGTGTGATTGGCTTGTTTGTCTAGGGTGCCGTGTATCTGGCACGGATGGTCGACTATGCGGTCCAGGCTGGAAGGTCCCTCATTGTTCCATTTGTAGGGCTTCTTCTGTTGGCCGGACATGGAGCCGCTGAATCCGGCGTTCACTGTGGTGTCGTCGGTGTTATCGCCGTTGCTTCGGGGTTTGTGTCTATTGCGCCTGAGCTTGTCGGTGCTGTTCTTGGCCTCAGAGGGGTCTGCCTTGCTGGCTGTGTTTTTGCTTCGGGCCAGCCAGCTGTCCTCACCCGCGCAAAAGCGGGTCATGAGTGCTATGAGGGCTGCCATGGATTTCTGCTTTTCTTGGCCGAGGTGGTGGGCGAGCCATTCGTCACGGATGCTATCTTTGAAGGCTGCTAGGGCTTCGGCGTCCGGACAGTCAACAATCTGGTTCTTTTTGGTTAGGAACCTAGTCCAGGATTTTCTGGCTGATTCTCCAGGTTGTTGAACTATGTGGCTTAAGTCATCGCCATCGGGTGGCCGGACATATGTAACTTGGAAGTTGTCGAGGAAGGCTTCTTCCAAGTCCTCCCAGCTGCCGATGGAGTTCTCAGGTAGACTATTTAGCCAGTGTCGAGCTGGTACTTTGAGCTTTAATGGGAGGTATTTGATAGCGTGGAGGTCATCTCCTCGGGCCATGTGGATGTGGAGAATAAAATCTTCGATCCACACTGCGGGGTCGGTTGTTCCGTCGTATGATTCAATATTGACAGGCTTGAATCCCTCGGGGAATTCATGATCCAGCACCTCATCTGTGAAGCAGAGAGGGTGTGCGGAGCCTCTATAGCGGGCCGCGTCATGGCGCACCTCCGACGAAGTCCGTCTGTGGTTATCGGCCTGGGTGTGATTAAGTTTGTCACGACCGACTAGGTAGTTTTTATCCCGAGCAGGGAAGTGTCCTCGCGATCCATATATTGATCTGGTGTGTCCTGCTCTACTGTCCAATTCCTACTGAAGGTCGTATGTATGGTCCCAATCTGGTTTGTCCCTGTGTTTGCGAGGCGGTGGGGCGGGCTGTTGTTCGGCCTGAGTTGCCGTTTTATCCCGACCGCAGGGTGCTCGGTCTTCCGCACTATCCCAACCGCGTGGTGGTCGGGCCGCATTGCGCGAGGTAGGTATGGGATCTGGTGCCTCCTCATCAAACTAAGGTAGCAGTCTGCGTTTTGGGTAACTTTTGGCTAGGCGTTTGAGGTTGTATTCTTCGGCTGCTAGGACATAGGTCCATCTATCAATGAGTAGGTCTTGATCTGCTTGGAGCTGCTACTGCTTTTTCTTTAGGCTTCTGGTTGTAGCTATGAGGTGGCGCTTAAAGCGCTCCTGCTCGAGGGGTGCCTAGGCACGATGAAGTCCTCATTGCCAAGGCTCTCATCATCCTCAGAGGGTGGACGATAACTATCAACATTCAGGTCATTGGGTGTGGTCTGTTTATCAGGGTTAACTTGCTCGTTGTCTTGCTCCTCCTGTTCGGATGCGGCTCCAACAGGGTCTTCATTGTTTTCGGCATCGCCCGAAGTACTGTTTCCTCTGGTGCCAGTGTTGCCATCTTTTGAGTGACGAGGCTTAGAGCGGCGTTTAGGGCGCCGGCGCTTGGACTGTGTCTCAGAGGGTTTATTCGCATCTGGCTCTTCTTTGTCGTCGCCAGATCCTTTAGGTGTATCAACCATGTACACGTCGTACGAAGAGGTGGCTTTCCAACGTGTACTGGATAGCGGGTCTTGGCCTTGCTCCTTGTCGGCATCGTCGTCCATACCGTCGATGTCTTCGGAGCCATAGTCGAGCTCGTCGGTTAAGTCCTCGATGGTAGCTATGAAGTGGGTGGCGGGTGGGAAGCAAAATTCCCCATCATCGGCCTCCAACTCGATCCGAACATAGTTCGGCTGTGAGTCCTTCTCCAAGGACAAATTCTTTAGAGAGTTCAGCATATCGCCCAAAGGTGAGTGCTGGAAATGTCAGCGGCACTAAATTTGAGGGTCGATAACTGATCTAGCTCGGTGTCCGCGGGCATACACGGTCAGGAACTTATAGCCGGAGACGAGTCTGAGGTTCCGTTGAAGCAAATATTGCAGGGTGTTGAGTCGGTGTGTGGCTCCAACACCGCGGACTCTATGGCTTTGGATGGCACGATCTGCTCTGGTTCTAAGGCCGTTGCAGCAACAGGAACCATCTCCTGGATGTGATCCGATGATAGATTTAAGTCATGTTCATCGGACCAAGGGGGAGCGATCGCCGCGGTCTCGAATCCCTTGAAGATCAAGTCTCCACAGATATCCGTGACGTAGTTCAGGCTTCCAGATCTGACCTGATGGCCAGGGGCGTAGCCATCGACCTGCTCCAGATGGCCAAGCGAGTTGGCCCGTAGTACGAAGCCGCCGAACACAACAATCTGTCCGGGGAGGAAGGTTCCTCCTTGGACAGCGTCATTATCGACGATTAAAGGGGCCATCGAACCTTTTGTCGACGGCACAGTGGAACTCTCAATGAAAGCACCAATGTCGTTGTCAAAACCGGCGGATCTCAGGTAGGGGGTCCCGAACTGTGCGTCTAGGATCGATGGTAACAGGAGACGGGGGACACGATGTTTACCCAGGTTTGGGACCTCTCTATGGAGGTAATACCCTACTTCCTGCTTGATTGATCTTGATGAATATGAGTATTACAAGAGTTGATCTACCATGAGATCGTAATGGCTAAACCCTAGAAGTCTGGCCTATATGACTATGGTAATGTGTTTCTTTTCCGGACTAACCCCTCTAGTTTATATAGACACCGGGGGGATTGATAATCCCCAAGTGCAAGGAATCATCGTAGCAATTTCCAAAGATGGAAGTGATAAGTATGGAGTGTCGAACCGACAAGGAGCTAAAGATAAGATCAATATTCTCTCAAGCCCTATCTGCCACTGATACGACTCTATGTACACCGAACGTTTGCTTCCAACTAGAAACGAGAAATAAAACTACGTTGTGGGTATGAAGAGGATAAGTTTGTATGATATCAAAGGGCTAAAATATAAAAGTAGGTGCTATTATCATAAAGTTAGAATATATTACTAAATAATATAAATAGCGAGTGTGTAATAATGATGGATCGGTGTGCGGAATTGTCCTAGGCAATTGTTAACAAGACCGATAGTCGTCATTGCAATTTCATATGAGGGAGAGGCATAAGCTAACATACTTTCTCTAATTGGATCATATGCACTTATGATTGGAACTCTAGCAAGCATCCGCAACTACTAAAGATTATTAAGGTAAAACCCAACCATAGCATTAAAGCATCAAGTCCTCTTTATTCCCATACGCAACAACCCCCTTACTCGGGTTTGTGTTTCAGTCACTCACCAACCCACTATAAGCGAATCATGAACGTATTGCAACACCCGACAGTGGGAATCCCTCACGCTTGCGCGACACGGAGGGCACCATAGGACAGCACAAAAATAAAACATACAACTCGTACCAATCTAGATCATCAATCAACCCAAAGACAAAGGATATCTACTCAAAACATCAAAGGATGGCAACACATCATTGGATCATTATATGTGGCATAAAGCACCATGTTCAAGTAGGGATTACAGCGGGGTGCGGGAGAGTGGACCGCGTAAAATAGATGAGGATGGTGATGATGATGGTGATGTTGATGAAGACGATCACCGCGGTGATGATTCCCCTCCCGATGGCACTCCGGTGCCACCGAAAGAGAGGAGGAGAGGTTCTCCCCCTCGTGCTTCCTCCTCCATGGCCTCCCCCTAGATGGGGAGAGGTTCTCCCTCTAGTCCTTGGCCTTCATGGCGATGATGGCCCCTCCGGGATCCTCCTCCATGGCCTCCGGTGATGATGGCCCCCTCCGGCAGGGTTCCAGAGAGGGCCTAGATTGATTTTTCGTGGCTATAGAGGCTTGTGGCGGCGGAACTCCCGATCTAGGTTAATTTTCCGAGGTTTCTGTATTTATAGGAATTTTTGGCGTCGGTCTCACGTCAAGGAGGTGCCCGAGGTGTCCACAAGGCAGGCCCACGCGCCTGGGGGGTGGGCGCGCCCCCCACCCTCGTGGGCACCCCGGGACTCTCCTGGCCCAACTCTTTTACTCCGAGGTCTTCTTTTGGTCCACAAAAAATCATCAAAAATTGGCTCATCAATTGGACTCCGTTTGGTATTCCTTTTCTGCAAAACTCAAAAACAAAGAGAAAACAGAAACTGGCACTGGGCTCTATGTTAATAGGTTAGTCCCCAAAAATCATACAAAAGTGTATAATAAAGCCCATTAAACATTCAAGATAGATAATATAACAGCATGAATACTTCATAAATTATAGATACGTTGGATACGTATCAGCATCCCCAAGCTTAATTCCTGCTCATCCTCGAGTAGTTAAATGATAAAAGAAATAATTTATGAAGTGTGAATGCTAGCGGGTGCACAAGTTTGATCAATGATAATTTCAATCACCTTTTCTAGCATCATTATATGTCATAACAGTAGCTCATCTCATAAAACTTCTCATGATAAAGTAACAAGCTGTTCACATGTTAAAGTATAGATCATAAACTTTCTTGAAAACTAACAAACCGTGCTATCAGTCATCAAACAATTACAATTCATCCTATTTTCAGGAAGAGTCTATGTCAGAGCTTTGATTTAGCAAGTCCACATACTCAACTATAATTTAGTCTTTCACAATTGCTGACACTCACGCAATACTTGTGGTAATGGAGTTTTAATCGGACACAGAGAAAGATAGGGGCTTATAGTTTCGCCTCCCAACCTTTTACCTCAAGGGTAATGTCAACAATAATAGCTCATGCTAACTTACATCGAATTAGATATATATATATATATATATATATATATATATATATATATATATATATCAGGATCCTTCCAACATCCTGTGCTTGCCAAAGGATAAAATGTAAAAAGGAAAGGTGAAGATCACCATGACTCTTGCATAAGGTAGAAGATAAAAGTAAAAGATAGGCCCTTCGCAGAGGGAAGCAGAGGTTGCCATGCGCTTTCAGGGTTGGATGGACAAAATCTTAATGCGAAAGAACGTCACTTTATATTGCCACTTGTGATATGGACCTTTATTATGCAGTCCGTCGCTTTTATTTCTTCCACATCACAAGATCGTATAAAGCTTATTTCCTCCACACCAATCAATCATACATATTTAGAGAGCAATTTTTATTGCTTGCACCGATGACAACTTACTTGAAGGATCTTACTCAATCCATAGGTAGATATGGTGGACTCTCATGGCAAAACTGGTTTTAAGGGTATTTGGAAGCACAAGTAGTATCACTACTTGGTGCAAAGAATTTGGCTAGCATGAGGGGGAAAGGCAAGCTCAACATGTTGGATGATCCATGACAATATACTTTATTTCAGATATAAGAAAACATAACCCATTGCGTTGTCTTACTTGTCCAACATCAACTCTTTAGCATGTCATATTTTAATGAGTGCTCCCAATCATAAAAGATGTCCAAGATAGTATATTTATATGTGAAACCTCTCTTCCTTCAATATTCTTTCATGAATTGTTCAAGTGACCAATTCTACGTTTGCTAACTTTCAATAAGTTTACTACCTATACTTATTATGTGTGAAGTCATTACTCCCCATGTTATAAGCATATGAAACATATATAAATTCAGGTTTATGACATTCAATTTATTCAACCATTTACTTATAGGATATACGTGAAGCATATGAGTAAATGACAAACTACTCCAAAAGATATGAGTGAAGAACACTGAGTAGTCAAATAATTAACTAGCCATGGGAGGATTCTTTTTCATTCAATATTTCAGATCCAATGATTTTATTCAAACAGCAAGTAAAATTGAAAATACGCTCCAAGCAAAACACATATCATGTGACGAATAAAAATATAGCTCCAAGTAAGGTATACCGATAGTTTTGAAGACGAAAGAGGGGATGCCTTCCGGGGCATCCCCAAGTTTAGGCGCTTGAGTCTTCCTTGAATATTACCTTGGGGTGCCTTGGGCACCCCCAAGCTTAGGGTCTTTCCACTCCTTATTCTCCTCATATCGATATCTCCCAAAGCTTGAAAACTTCAATCACACAAAACTTAACGTAACTTCGTGAGATAGGTTAGTATGATAAAGAGCAAACCATTCACTTTGGTACTGTCAAAGACAAGGTTCATAATTGTTCTCACACAATGTCTACTGTAGCATATCATTTCTACAATTTACATTGAGGAATATAAGCCATAGAAACTAGAAAACAAGCAAACTATGCAATGAAAACAGAATCTGTCAGAAACAGAACAGTCTGTAATGATCTGAACAATAAACTTACTTCTGCTACTCCAGAAATTATGAAATAAATTGGTGGACGTGAGGAATTTTCCTATTAATCTTGTGCAAAAATAATCAACTCAAAATCACTCTTCTGTAAAAAAAATGACATCTATTCTCGTGAGCGCAAAGTTTCTGTTTTTTACAGCAAGATCACATTAACTTTCACCCAAGTCTTCCCAAAGGTCTTACTTGGTACTTTATTGAAACAAAAGCTATAAAACATGATTACTAAAGTAGCTTTATCATGTAAACACACAAAAACAGTAAGGATAAATATTGGGTTGTCTCCCAACAAGCGCTTTTCTTTAATGCCTTTTAGCTAGGCATGATGATTTCAATGATGCTCGCATAAAAGATAAGAATTGAAACATAAAAGAGAGCATCATGAAGAATATGACTAGCACAATTGATTCTAACCAACTTAATATGCCTAGGGATTTTGTGAGCACACAACTTATGGGAACAAGAATCAACTAGCATAGGAAGGCAAAACAAGTATGACTTCAAAACTTTAAGCACATAGAGAGGAAACTTGATATTATTGCAACTCCTACAAGCATGTATTCCTCCCTCATAATAATTTTCAGTAGCATCATGGATAGAAACTTTGTTCTCATACTCAATTGGAACCTCTTCCGAAATAGTGGAATCATTTTTAGCTAAAGTTGACGCTCTTCCAAATCCACTTTCATAAATATCACACTAAGATTCAACACCCTCCAAAATAGTGGGATCACTAATTCCTGAAGTTCACACTCTTCCAAACCCACCTTATAGTATTATTCATACTCCAAAAGATATCAGTGAAGTTCATGGAGCATTCTACAATTAATATAGACTAACCAATATCCAAGCTCAAAATATGTAAGTGAAGCACACGAAGCATTCTATAAACCATACTCAAAAGATTTAAGTGAAGCACAAAGAGCAATTCTATAAGATCATACTTAAAAGATATAAGTGAAGTACATGAAGTATTCTATAAATAAATGAAGGGCTATCTCATACTAGCATGGTTCTTAGAGGAAAAAAAACACAAAGGACACACATCATGTGAACAAAGCAAAAACCAAGGTATACCGATATTTGTTGAAGAAGAAAGATGGGATGCCAACCGGGGCATCCCCAAGCTTAGATGCTTGGGTATCCTTTGAAATATTTACTTGGGGTGCCTTGGGAATCCCCAAGCTTGAACTCTTGCCTCTCTTTATTCTTCTCATATTGATAGCTCCTCGACCTTCGGACACTTCATCCACACAAAACTTTAACAAAAACTTGTGAGATCAGTTAGTGTAACAAAGCAAATCACTACCTTTAGGTACTGTAATGAACTCATTCTTTATTTATATTGGTGTTAAACCTACTGTATTCCAACTTCTCTATGGTTCATACCCCCCGATACTAGCCATAGATTCATCAAAATAAGCAAACAACACACGCAAAACAGAATCTGTTAAAAACAGAACAGTCTGTAGTAATCTGGAACTTTCGTAAACTTCTGTAACTCCTAAACTTATGAACTAAATTTGAAAATTTGAAAAATTTGTACAGAAGTAATGTGAAAAAAGTTTCAGACCCATTTGACTCTCCAGTAAAAATGTAAATTCATGCACTACAGCCAAAGTTTCTGTTTTTGTTCTGCACATAGTAAACAAGCAATCTAATCATCCTAAAACCAAAGCTTGGCACATTATTTTTTTAATAAAATGGATTTATACAAGGGGATAATTATATACAGAGGAACTTCCATGAAAAATTCTACATTGTTTCCGTGAGCATGAACCAAGTGCTCAAGGTCGACCCTCACTTCTTCAATGCATAACTTTCCAATCACTTCTCTTTTTGAAAAACTTTTTAGGCATGAGAGGCAAGTAAATTTTTTGGTATTTTCATTCTTTTAAAAAAAAATTGTATGTTTCACCCACAACTAAACAGAAACAAAAAGGAAAAACAAAATCTACTTAGTGAAGAAAGCAAACAAGCACACACGAGAATATCAACCCCACGCTATTGCTCCCCGGCAACGGCGCCAGAAAAGAGCTTGATAATCCCCAAGTGCAAGGAATCATCGTAGCAATTTCCAAAGGTGGAAGTGATAAGTATGGAGTGTCGAACCCACAAGGAGCTAAAGGTAAGATCAATATTCTCTCAAGCCCTATTTGCCACTGATACGACTCTACGTACACCAAACGTTTGCTTCCAACTAGAAACGAGAAATAAAACTACGTTGTGGGTATGAAGAGGATAACTTTGTATGATATCAGAGAGCTAAAATATAAAAGTAGGTGCTGTTATCATAAAGTTAGAATATATTACTAAATAATATAAATAGCGAGTGTGGAATAATGATGGATCGGTGTGCGGAATTGTCCTAGGCAATTGTTAACAAGACCGATAGTCGTCATTGCAATTTCATATGAGGGAGAGGCATAAGCTAACATACTTTCTCTAATTGGATCATATGCACTTATGATTGGAACTCTAGCAAGCATCCGCAACTACTAAAGATCATCAAGGTAAAACCCAACCATAGCATTAAAGCATCAAGTCCTCTTTATTCCCATACGCAACAACCCCCTTACTCGGGTTTGTGTTTCAGTCACTCACCAACCCACGATAAGCGAATCATGAATGTATTGCAACACCCTACAGCGGGAATCCCTCCCGCTTGCGCGACACGGAGGGCACCATAGGGCAGCACCAAAATAAAACATACAACTCGTACCAATCTAGATCATCAATGAACCCGAAGACAAAGGATATCTACTCAAAACATCAAAGGATGGCAACACATCATTGGATCATAATATGTGGCATAAAGCACCATGTTCAAGTAGGGATTGCAGCGGGGTGCGGGAGAGTGGACTGCGTAAAATAGATGAGGATGGTGATGATGATGATGGTGCTGTTGATGAAGACGATCACCGCGGTGATGATTCCCCTCCCGATGGCACTCCGGTGCCACCGAGAGAGAGGAGGAGAGGTTCTCCCCCTTGTGCTTCCTCCTCCATGGCCTCCCCCCTAGATGGGGAGAGGTTCTCCCTCTGGTCCTTGGCCTTCATGGCGATGATGGCCCCTCCGGGATCCTCCTCCATGGCCTCCAGTGATGATGGCCCCCTCCGGCAAGGTGCCATAGAGGGCCTAGATTGATTTCTCGTGGCTACAGAGGCTTGCGGCGGTGGAACTCCCGATCTAGGTTAATTTTCCGAGGTTTCTGTATTTATAGGATTTTTTGGTGTCGGTCTCACGTCAAGGAGGTGCCCGAGGTGTCCACGAGGCAGGCGCGCCCCCCACCCTCGTGGGCACCCCGGGACTCTCCTAGCCCAACTCTTTTACTCCGAGGTCTTCTTTTGGTCCACAAAAAATCATCAAAAATTGGCTCGTCAATTGGACTCCGTTTGGTATTCCTTTTCTGCAAAACTCAAAAACAAAGAGAAAACAGAAACTGGCACTGGGCTCTATGTTAATAGGTTAGTCCCAAAAATCATATAAAAGTGTATAATAAAGCCCATTAAACATCCAAGATAGATAATATAACAGCATGAATACTTCATAAATTATAGATACGTTGGAGACGTATCAGGGATCTATGGTTTACATGGAGTCGGTTACATAAGAAGGAATCTTCGGTCGCCAAGCTTGCCTTCCATGCCAAGTAGAGTCCAATCCGGACACGGGTACAGTCTTCCACCTTCATGTCTTCACAGCCCATCAGTCCGGCCCATGGATAACAGGCCGGACGCCCGAGGACCCCTTAGTCCAGGACTCCCTCAGCGAGCAAGCAGAAATCAAGGGGACGAGTGAGGTGACCGTTTTCCACCCCATGATCGTGGGGCACGGGTGCCTTGAAGGCCATGACTCGAGTCCACTCAGTAAATGAGCAGCGCCCCTGCGTTTTCCTCTTTTTATTTGGAAGGTGTGAGCCGCCTCTTTACCATGATATGATGCATGAGGGCAGGAACCACCCCACACATGACCCCCACGTCACGCACGACCCTCCACGTCGCGCATTCAACGCGGGTCGACGTGGGGAAGCGCGACGGGCGAGGGAATTACTGCGGTAAAACTCCGCCTCGCGTGCCCGCGCACCGTTCTGGGCCCGACCCAACAACGCGTTGCGCTTATGTGTGGCCCAAGCCCGGGCGCTCCTGTTGGGGTGCAAAAGTAGGGGCTCTCCTTTTTACCCCTCTACTTGTGCACGGGCAGTCAGAGCTGCACCTGCGGCCACACTTAGCAGGGCAAAGGGAGGAAGCAGAAGCACAAGAATACCAGAGCAGCGCTCCAGCCAAAAGCACAAGACGGGCAGAGCAACGCCAAGACCTGAGGCACAAAGATCAAGAGGGCGAGGTGGATTCCCCCGGCAAGACCCTTGCCGGGGCGGCCTCCGCAGCCCCGACAAGAGCCTTGCCGGGGCAACTTGCCCAACGCCAGCAGAGCGCGCCACCCTTGAGCCCAAGGGTTCCAACACCATCAACCACATTGGAACCAAGGCTCGGGAGGCACCTCTGTGGTGGCATGCAGATCTTTATGAAGATCATAAGCACACAAGATCAGATGAGGACCAAAAGACGACGATCCTCGACAAGATCCTTGCCGAGGAAATCCACGAGACCCCCGGCAAGATCCTTGCCGGGGACGACCGCGATGCCCCGGCAAGACCCTTGCCGAGGACACCTGCGGGGTCATAGCCAGACCCACATCTGCCAAGACTCCACTGCCGTTCCCATACAACTGCCAGCCCAACCAGTTGGGCAGGCACCTGCTTGGCAGCGTGCGGCCTCCAGGCCAACTCAGCAAGCACCTGCGTGGTGGCATGCAGATCTTCATGAAGACCCTACCACCACGCCATCTCAGCAGCCTGCCAGCCTACGTGGAGCTGCATGCCTCGTTGGCCTGGACGCATGTCGGAGTAAGGCGGAGCGGCGACGCACAGGACGGGCCTCGTTGCCGCCCCCAATAAAGCAACGGGACACCTAAGGAGCGCACTTAATGCGCCTTGTCCCGTAATGACAGGCGATAAGCTTGTAACACTGTTTACCTTTCCACCTCCTTTGTGCCGCTATGGCAACCCCTTTTGTCTATAAAAGGAGGCCCGAGGCGTACTGAAGAAGGATTTGGATCTTTTGGACTATGCACGCATCGTAGCTAGTTCGAGAGCTCAAGAACACTCAAATATACATCAAAGCAGGACTAGGGTATTACGCATCTTCGCGGCCCGAACCTGGGTAAACGATCCTTGTGTTGACTACCAGACCCGCTCTTTGCACAACCTCGCACCCGCCAACCGTAGAAGGGATCCCAGCGATTCCATAGGTGTCATTTCCACCAACAAACAGAAACTGGCACTGGGCCTCCGGTTAATAGGTTAGTCCCGAAAATAATATAAAAGAGCATATTAAAGCCCATTAAACATCCAAAACAGATAATATAATAGCATGAAACGATCTAAAATTATATATACGTTGGAGAGGTATCACCCGCAAGCAGCCGAACAAGCTGATGAGACCTCAGTTGTGTCAACGATAGATGCTCCATCCCTAGATGTATGGCACGATAGTGTGCATGGCAGTCCTCTGACATCTTCTTTGCATCTTTGACTTCAAGTCGGAGCTGAGCTGAAGCAAGCCTTTCCGCTTTAAGTTGAGACTGAAGCAGTCGAACTGATTGAGGCAACGACTGCACAGAGGTTGTCTCACACCTGCTGGTGAGTAGCTTCAACTCACCGTCTTCATCAAGGCAGGACCTTGGGGTCATCTCGTTGTCCTCAATATGATTTGGCTCACTATCTTCCCTAAAGTTCTGCCTGGCATAAGAGATACGACTCTGAAAGAGAAATAAGGAGACACGTAATAGGTTTCACAATTATATAAGCAAATAAATGGATCTGTTCTGCATAAGGAATATGTTTTTACAACTACAATTTAAAACTGGTAGTTGTTGCAAACATCCAATCAGATGTAAACATCAAATTAAACAGCAGTGGAGGAAATGATGCCTATCCAACTCTATACTAGAGCAAAGTTTGAAGGCTTGAGAAGGATGAACTTACATTAGATGTTAACACGGGCTGGACAAAGCCCTTGTCCATGTTGATGGAAGGATAATTCAATAAATTCCCCATTATTCTACATTTTGCAAAGAGTAAATATAGATCAAATAATATTGGAAGAAACAGAGGATAATGAAGCTCAGGTGCAGACTGATGATACATAATCAAATAGCAATTAATTAAGCACAGGGTTACAAGGCAAAAGGTACTGACAAGAGGAATGCAGACATCAACGTGTGCAGTGGCATTGGCTTTATTCAACATTTTTGTAAGAGTAAATGTAGATATCATAATTTGGAGAAAGTGGAGGGCAGGGCAGATAAGATGCAGAGTAATGCTAGACAATCAACTATCTCGCGATGCACATACAGTAATACCACCACCGTCCGTTATTACTTGTCGCTCAAATGGATGTATCTAGCACTATTAAGTTCTAAATACATCCAATTTATCAACAATTAATTCGATACAGAGGGAGTACATGACAACATGTACTTACATGAGCAATCCAAAACTTCATAACCATTGTGTTAATTCTACATTTATCTAAGAGTAAATATAGATCTTATAATTTCAGGCAAAGGGAGGATAAAGAAGCGAACATTTACAGTGATGCTACATAATCAAACAGCAATGAGTGTAAGTATGCTGACAAAGGGCAAGAGGTACTGACGAGAGCAATGCAGAGCCAGTATTGTTGTGAGATCCTATGATCCTTGGAGCAAGGAGTTCATCTGAAATTAGTTTTCATACAAGAGAGAAGGTAAGGCACATGCAGAAATTTAGGAGTTCAAATTTTGAATTGATATCATAGACAGTACCTGACGCTGGGCTCTCAGCAGTTCTAATAGGGGTTTGGCTAGTGGAGTAGGGGTAAAGTGTGGTACAGTTGGGCCTGTGTTTTCTATGGCTGCTGATCTATTTGATTTATCAGGTATCACTACCTTTTCCAAATACCTAGTTTGTACTCCTTGAGGATCTGCACTCACCCTCTTCCTTTTGGACATCTATTATGAAAGAACAACATTTGACTGGAAAAACATAGTATGATGACACATGGAATAGGTACAGAAAATGGATAGGTATGGCATATACTCATATATGATGCTTAAACTAAGCAGATGGTGTAACAAAGTAGAAGTAATGCAAGAGGTCAGATGCAAAATATGTGCGACCAATACAACCTTGCCAAGTTAGAGCAAGCACCTTCATGGGTGATTAAGATAGGCCATCCTCCACCATGCCATGTTTGTTAGCTAGTGGATTGTTCCGCAATATTCCTCTCGTCCGCCCATTCTCATATTCATTTTGATAATGTTCAATACCTGACATGCATGAAAACATAAAAACAAGTGAGATTATCTTTGTAATGCAGAAGTGATTCTAATTCAATACTGCCTCCCTGTAAACCCCTTTGTGCTATCTCCGCAATTCTTCTGAGAGATGGCATGCATGCTATAATTTGGTGTGTGTATTAATATAATGTGGCCTACTATATGAGAGCTCCAGAAGTGATGATACTTCGCAGATGACAGCTTCAACATATAGTAAAGAAGAACAAGTCGACCTGACCTGACACATTCAAAATATACTTAAGGGAGAACAACTCGACCTGACCAGTTGACCGCAAATGTCTCTGCTACTATTCCCAACAAGGAACATACTTATTAAAGAAGAGAAGATGATCATCTTAAAGAACAGCAGAAGAGCAAGCAGATTGAAGATATTACAAGTCTTTCTATACAATGTCGGTTGCCCACCCATGATGAACCAGAGCGCATAGAGAAATACTATTCCTTCCGGTCTCTCCATATGTGGCTCACATGCATTTCGAAACTAAAGTAGGAACATTTAGCTGACCAATTAAACATCTCTCAGTTTTACTAATATCAGCCTAATATCATATTTGAATTTGTACAACTAAGCTTGTTTAGCTTGATTGGTGGAGAAGTGCTATTATGACACGAACCACGTAGGCTGATCGTGGTCATCATAAAATGGGGAAACCGTAAGCATAGTGAGTATAGTGTTGACCGTGGCAGACTCGCAGTGGGATGGCAGATCTGAAGCTGCAAACCGCGCAAAGGGTAGTTAGCAACCGATGTTTTCTTTGAAATAACAACTAATATTTGGTATGGACAAGAAAGTACAGTCAACAAGTGACAAAGAAATGCAATTCTGCTGTCTCTATATATGTCACGACATGCATTTGGAAACTCAAGTGGGACCTTTACCTAACCAATTAAATGTGTCTGTTAACTAATATCAGTATCATATCACAATCATATTTGCACAACTAAGCTTTGGAATTTTGAGTGTTGTGTTGTTTAGCTTGAAAGGTGGAATAATGCTAGTACGACAGAAAGCACCTACGCAGATCATAGTAGAGTAGATAAAAGGGGAAAACCCTAAGCGTCAAGAGTAAAATCAGGAAAGTGGAACTAGCTGGACTAGTGGGTGGCGCACATGCTTTTCGAAATGAATGGAACATTAGGTGACCAATTAAACGTTCTCTGTTTTAGTAATATGAGCATCATATCAGATTCGTATTTCAACACCTAAGCTTTGGAATTATGAGTGGCATGTTGTTTTGCTTGATGGGTTGAGGTCTTGAGGAGCAGTGCTAGCACGACACGAAGCACCTACGACGATGGTAGTGAATATAAAGGGGAAAACCATAAGCTTTATGAGTATAGTGATCGTGCCATGGCGGATCTGAAGGTGCAAACCGGACAAAGCTACTTCGCAACCAATGTTTGCTTTCAACTAGCCACTACGATTTGGTACGGACAAGAAAAGTACAGTAAACAATTTATGATCTATTTTCCGGGTGATATCAATTACTTAAGCACATATGGAAGAGTACCACCTCTCTTGCGACGCCATGTAGGCCCCTGCTGATACGTTGAGCGTGCTGCGGGTGCGATAGCTGTCGGCAGAAGGGAAGAAGACTTTAGACGGCAGACGGCCGGGTCGGGGGATAAATCCTGTTGCCGTGGATGAGGCGGTCGTAGGAGCGGCAACGGCAAGGTGGATGACGGCGCCGATGAAGCGAGAGAACGGGGAAAGGATCCTGGTCCGGCGTCGTGGATGAGAGACGTCCATCTCTTGCAGTGGATGACGGGGTAGCGGCTCCGGCAAGTTGGAGGATGGGGTGGCGGACGAAGGAGGCTGGCCGCAGTGGGGAGGTTGTTGTGGCGCTGACGGTGTATGAATGGGGAAATGGAGAGGGAGGGGGATCTCAAACTTTGGGACGCGCTTGTCTGAAATGTGGGAAAGTTACGAACTTATCCCCCGTTTAAAATTTTAGACATAATGTCGGTTGGGGATAGGACGGTAATCTTGCATCTCCAAAATATTTGCTAATAGCAACTTCTGGCGAGGAGAGGGTGTTTTGTCGCCCACGGTTGGCGCCCACGGTGTGTATGAACGGGGCTGGCAGGCAAGGCGGTTGTGTCACGTCTGAGGGAAGTTACACATCTACCCCTATTTAAAATATTTGCCTACATCAATTTCGGGCGAGGAGAATTTGTTTTGCCTCCCACCGTGTATGAATGGGTAAATGGAGGGAGAGACACATGTCTTTCGGACGAGCTTGGATCAAATGTGTTTTGCCGCCCACGTTTGGCGCCCACCGTGTCTGAATGGGCTCAGAGGCGGTCGTGTCACGTCTGATTGAAGTTACTAGCCTACCCCTATCGACAGCAGTGTAAATCCGGTCGATAAGGATGTCAAAGTGTCAGGGGTAGACAATAATTTCCATCTCGCAAACACTTGCTTCGGGCAGCCCACAAATGATAGTGGGTGTTTAGCCGCTTCGTTCAAAACTTGGGAGAATTAGCATTCACATTTTCCCTGGGCCCTGGCAACTAAATTCAAATCCAATTTGTATCCGATTACAAATATCCACCGATAATTCTATGTTTTGTTATTTATTTCTTCAAAACCACAACAAAGATGTACTCCACCTTTATATATGATTATGATTTAGAAATGTCGTGATCTTCGAATTTAGTAGGTTGGATACACTTTGAGTCAAACAGTTATTTCATCCAATACAATATGCGCACACAAAAAACAGTTCACCTTATGTCAATCATACAAGTACTGAGGATTACCTCGCCTAAAAAATTCGGATCATTACAACACATGGACAACATAGGGGGTCGTACAACATAATCCATTCAGAGACATGACACAACATGCAAGTACAATAATCTATTGACAATTTCAACTGGTATCTAAAGAAGAACTGGGATTACCCTGGGCTTCAGATAGCAGAAACAGCAGGACCTCCTTCGTCTTCAAATGCAACATTCTTACTTCCTCCAGTTCTTGGGTTGCTTGCATAATGTGTGCAGCTAATTGCAAAATTTCCAGCCTCAAGATCAAGATTACCTCATTCATGGCAGCCACACCATCTCTTTCTGCCTCTAGTAGAGCCTCAAGAACTATAATATTTGTGCTCAGACTGCTCTCCGGCGGTGTTGCCTCTGAACTGCTACCATCTGGTAACATGGATGGCGCACTGCTTCCACAAATAGATTCTAGGGTTGTACATTGTGTCCTAGTGTGAACGGCATCCTGAAAGGTTTCCGCTGGACATAAGTAAGAGATAGTTATCGCATGATCCAGGCAGTAAGCTTACATGGTAAACGCCATACGAATTATTGCCGAGCATGGCAAGCTATATTTAAATGGTTCGAAGCAGCATCAGCCGAAAACAAATTAAAATGGTAAGATGAAACTAGGGATGTAAGTGGCAAATAAACGACATCCGCCAGTCCCGTCTAGTTAGTTTTTGCTAGCTCCCTAGTTTATTTTCCTCAAAAAACAAAAACTCTTTTGAACTATCATACCACTAGTGGACTTTAATCGGGATTAAATGGGACCCAGTTGACATCCCTAGTTTAAAGGGAGTGTACCACCGCTATATTTAAGTTGCCAAGGCATCTAAGCAGTTCAAATAATCTGAGAAAGCACTTAACAGTGTGGCCTCATATAAACTACGAAGACGGTCTTGTGATGAAGTTCAGAGGAAAAGTTAAGGACTCAAATGAACTAGTCATGCATTTCTTTACGATAGTACAGCAGGCACTACTGACATATTGGCCAACTCAGGTATAGCCTAACAAGTAACAAACAAGCATTCGAATCAACCAATACAGCAAAGCAGACAACTGAACTGTTTGTAATTCTGTAGGATTACAGGTTGAGGGCACAAGCCAAGAAAGCAGCCCACACGCATTACATTTCACATGTACTAAAACACACTGGCTTACCATATGTTGCTGTGAAGCCTCGCTACTGTTGCAATGTTCTTTGAAGATATCGTCAGCATCCCGTGGTTGCAAATCTAGTTGTTGTAGTTTATTCTGCACCCTCTATTTAGGTAAAATTAATTTTAACCGCATCCACTGGTTCGAATTGATCATCAATGGTTCATCTAAACTAATGAAAGAAGGGTGTGTGCTTACACGACAATATATCTACTTCACTCTATTTTTATGCTTGTTCGAGGTGCCAGCCCCAAAAGAACAAATATTTTGCTTGATGGGGTTGGCAGCTCCATAATTAATAGAAGCATCAAATTAGTCATGCAACTTAGGAAGATCAAGAACACACAAAAAATTAATGAACAGAGGCTCAGAGCAGTGATGTAATAGCTAGCATCAGAAAATGTAGGGTAAAACGAACAAAAAGCAGCGGAACCACATGCTAGTGTGCTGATGTGTAATTAAGCATAGAGAACATGAAGCAGTCTGATGGAACCAACAGGAGGCATCAGAACAACACCGTTATCATAAATATAGCATGCAAGAAGTAAAATAGTAGGCAGTGATATCTAGGAAGTACAGTAATACTTAGGACAAAACTAAAGCATATTAACTATATGTGCACTGGTATGTAATTTAGCACATGTAGCATGTTCACTGCCAGAAGTATGGCCCTACAGGTGCAAGCAGAATAACGTGTCTCATGAAAAATTGAATGATGCCCTGAAGAAATTCAAAGGTGCGGTGCTTATGCTAAGAAAGTGAATGTAGGCACCGGCCGTTGGATAATAGTACCTGATTCTCGGTGGCGTATGGGTATCGTTGTCATACTTGATAGCTAAGGATCGTCGATGGTGCTCGTGTTGCGGTTGAGTTTGGGCCGGCTGTCGCCGTCATTGAAGCGGCTCCGGTGCTTCGGTTGCGGCGCCTGTCGACATACAAGAAAGCTCATATGTGGTAAGTGAACAGTTGCACGATAAAGAAGAGAAAACCCGAAGGAGTACAAATTGAAATAACCTGATGAGGCTGCGGCGTCAGTAAAGCAGGGCCAGTGGAGTTGAATATGGCGTCCGTGGAGCGGGTCCGGTGCAGTGGACGAAGGCTTCGGCAGGCACGGTGTACAGTGCTTTCGGTGAGGTGGATCTGTTGTGGCAGACGAGGGCTTGTATGATGAGCGAGCGATGGGGCGGATGAGGGAGTCAGTGAAGGGCCTACACTGTGGTGGAGGAGGGCGTCGGTTAAGCAGATCCGGTGCGGTGGACCATGATGGAGGTCAAGGAGATCTAGAGCGGTGGACAAGCCAGTCGGTGAAGCGGCTCCGGTGAAGTGGAGAGTTGGCAGTTGGGGGTTCCAAGGTGCGGAAGGTAGATCCGGCGGGGTGTGTGGTCCACAGCTGCGGTGGAGGACTAGAATCGGCGGCTTGCCGTGGTTGGGGGGTCAGAGAAGGGGAGGGGAGGGGCTCTGGGGAAGAATGTTGGGGGCAAAGAGGGGAAAACAATGGAGTTACCAAAGCAGCCCTTTTCCGTTCATGTGGCAGGGGTAAAACAGGATTATCGCAGGGCTAAACTTTCGGGCGCGAGATATTTCGATGTGAGTGGGAAGTTTCAAAGCTTTTGGTGCCTGAAATTATAAGTGTTCTGCTCTTGTACGGCCGACTATGATATCATGTCCGAGAATTTATTTGTTTTACACGCAAAAAAAGTGCAAGTTTTGAAAATCAATGTCTCCAACTCGAAACTTAGATTGTCCATTCAATTCAAATATGGATCATTGAGCTAGTAAAAGAAAATACCATCATACGGTCCAATTCAAATGAAATTCCAAATGTGTTTATCCTAAATATGATGACAAAAGCAAAAATGTGTATGTGTATGAATAAAGTGGATGATTATAAAGTTTGAACATGCCCGTATGTGTATATCTCTAGGTTTGATATATGAATTTGAAATCACGAAATCCCGGCTTAAAAAATGTACCTCCGTTTAAATGAATTACAAAAGCTAATGATGGAGTCGAAATCCAAAATTCCAATCTTAGGTTTGTAATTCTGGTACATCAAGGTATATCACGCATGTTCAAAAGTATCGTTATCTCATAGTCCAAACTATGAAACAAATTTATCAACCATGAGTGCACACACTATTGACCATATATATCTCAATTACGCTAAAGTCCCTCAAATATAGACACCTAACTCATTATCTGAAGCCAACCCCCCCCCCCCCCCCACCCCCTCTGTCGCCCCCACCCCCCCCCCCACACACACACGTCGTTCTCTCCCGCAGACACGAACACACAAGCACATTAACACCCCCCACGAGCACATTAATATCGTCGGCGGCAAGTCTCCGGCCTGCTCCGAGGCCCCGACAGGTCTATTTGGAAAGTGCGGAAATCGTGGATCGGATTGATCATTCAAAGCTTGATTCACTATCTTTTGGAGAGTTTCAATCAAAGATTAATGGCCCTCTTAATGATGACATTATTCCTAATTGGCGCTTTGAGGGTTCACCATTCAAGCTGGATATCTGGAATTCATTACCGACTTTCATCTTGCTTCATATAATGGATCATTACCGTGCTGGAATTTCGGAGGACAATATTGCTCAGATTTGGAAAATTTCCTCTATCCCCCCTTTGGATTTCATTTATGAAAAATTGACAATCTGCTCTACATGCAATGGTAAGGATCATCTTGCTGCGCAATGCCCGAGCTTTTATTGCAGCAATTGCTCTAGTAGGCCTTGTATTTGTGACACCAGTCCACAGGTGACTACGGCATCGATTAATGCTCAACTGATGGATCAGGCACACTTTGAGGCCTGTTGTTTCTGTGGATCAATAGCCCACCAATTCTTTGAATGCCTGGCCCAATTTAAATGCAAATCGTGCAGATGGTTAGGCCATCTTAAACGCAGGTGCAAAAGCAAATCTGTGCCACGGGTATGTTGGAGGCCCAAAAGACCAAAAGAAATTTTACAACCTGCAATTAATAGGTGCATCGCTCCTCAGAACAATATGATTTGGAAGGTTAAGTCACCTCAAATAATACCCAATAGAGACTCTCCTCCTAAGGAAAATGCTAGACTGGACATACCTAATTTTTCCCGGCCAATACTTGGCAACTTGCCGCTAATCAATTTGGGTCTAGTCAAATCTGGGATGCAGAGTAATCAATCACATCAGCATCTAGCTCTTAATGAGGCTTCCTATCCTATTATGGGTTGCTTAGCCGCTGGATCCCAATCGCAGGGTCGTAAAGAAAAAAGGGTTCCCCCTAGCCAGCCACGGCCGCACAGAGATCGAGGAGTCTGGCTACCCAAGTCTCAAGCCATAGAAGCCAAGGCACTGGTCACTCCTACCGATACGCATTCTCCTCAGAACACCTCTGTTCCTCCTCCACCTTGCTCTGCTCCAATGGCCAACTACCCCCTCAATGTCATCCCCTACCTCCCGCCAGGCATGACGATCGAGTTGGGTCCGGCGGACCGCAGAGTTCGTGATGACATGGTGATCAGCCCCACGCCTCCTCTGCGTCACGACTTCCTCGCCATCGCCGAGGCGAATCGCTTCGTCCCCTTCCATCGCAAGGCCAAGCTGCGACACATCATCGAAGGTTTGGTGCATGAATCTCAGTTCTTTCCCACGGAAGTTGATGATCATCCGTTAGGCATTGGGATATTCGGTTTCGTCGGCACTGTTGTTAGAGATTCAGTGGTGGGAACAACTTTTGAGTTAGATGAAGAGGAAGTGGATGAACATACAGTGATTTCCTTTGTCCCACACGACGCTGCTCTAAACATGAGGCTAACCACCTTTGGGCCAGAAATCTGGATCATGTATGTTGGGTTTCCATATGACTACCAAACGCAGCATTATATGCACAAATCGGTGGATAAGTTTGGTAGTCTAGTTGAATGGCATAACCCCAGGAGTGATAGAAAAATTGTGCTGCTCAAGGTCAGAGTTGTTCATCTTCGCCTTGTGCCGAAGAGTCTGGTCATGCGACAATTAGGTGGAGCCCGTCAATCTTGGACTGTCGCAGTGACGATGTTACGTAGCAGTGATTGGAATGCACATCTTCCTGAGGTTCCGTCTGCTGGTGAGGATCCTCCCCCTGCTGATGGAATTCCGCATCCGTTATTTGGCGAAGGTTTATCTGCTGAGCAGCTGTAACAACAGCAGCTGCATAACTGGATGGCGCAGAATGTTATGGCTGACAATGTTCAGCAGGCTGAGAATGCTGACAATGTGGTGGTTGATGAGGGAAACAATGTGGATTTTCACCCAGAGTGGGGAGTTTGGCCTCCACCCCACCCCAGGCATCACCTCTTCTGTATAACTTTCAGCAATGGCTTGCTGGGGAAGGGCTCCAGGTGCAGCATGGTATTCTGCCTATGAACAATCTGCAGGACAGTCCTGCCTCTGCCTGGAATGATAGCATCTCCATGCCTGATAGTACTGACTCTAGTGCCACAATATCTAATTCATATGTGCTAGTTCCAGTCAATATAATGAATCGTTTGTGGCCAGTCAATGGTGAAGCTACCTCTTCTGCTCAAGAAACTGTTACAGAGCCACCTCAGAACCAGCTGGAAATTGCTCTGAATATTTCTAATAGAGGTATGCAGCTCAACATGATTTCCCATGGAAACTTTATACCTGCTATGACTTTGAATGATTGCATTCCTATGCTGCGTTTCAACACATATCTGAAAGCTGCAATTATGCCCATCATTGCCTCCTTTGGTCCATGGAGCTCTGGATATGGTTTTAAGCATGCACATGTGGAATTCAAGTTTATTATATCTGAATGCGAGGGCGATCTGAACATTGAGACTGCTACTCAGTCCATCCAGCATAGGGCGAATTCTTCTGTGGTCATTGAGGACCTTGCTGGGGCGCATACCTGGGAGCTCAACCCTGAAACACCTGCTCTAGCTTTGCCAAATGTACCACAACTGATGATAACTAATGAGGCTACTGATCAGGTGGACTCGGGCACTACTAACACCTCCCAGGGTGTGCACATTGAAGATCATGCAGCGCCAGCATCTGACATGGAGATTGACCCCCCTTTAATCATTTCCAGGCAAGGGAAATATGTTGTTCCTGAGAGCTTGATCACACTCCGTAGAAGTGCAAGAATCAACAAATATGATGGCTTCCGTGTTCCACCTATGTCTGACAGCAAGCCTAAGAGCTCCAAGGTGAAGCCTCGCTTGGTTCCTTCTGCACAATCCTCTATCAGTATCAATGAGATTTCTGAGGAGCAGGTACCGCCCCCTACGCCCATCCCAGTCATTCAGCAGGTTGGGACTGTTCTCTGCGCCATTCCACCTGAAGAACTTTCTGCAGATGCGCTCCTGGCCTCTCCAGACGAGGAATCTTCTTCCTCGGCTTAATTATCTGCAGTGTTTCATTCATGCCCCTTTTGGTTAATTGGAATGTTCGCGGTTTAAATTCTGGCGATAAACAATTAGCTCTCTCGAACGCCATTAAATCTAGTGGTTGTGCGGTAATTTGTTTGCAGGAGACTAAAAAACCTTCGTTTGATCTATCTTTTGTTAAGTCTTGCTGCCCACGCCGCTTCGATCAATTTGCTTTTGTGCCATCTAATGGGGCCTCGGGTGGTATTGCCACCATATGGAATAGCTCTTTGTTCTCTGCGGATGTGATTGCCACGGAAGAATTTGCGCTTGTTATTCGTTTTCGGTCCACCCAATTAGCCCAGAGTTGGACTTTAGTTAATGTTTATGGGCCATGTCAAGGGGACCAACGAAATCACTTCATTAATTGGTTGACTGAACTGGCAATCCCACCAAATGAGGACTGGCTATTAGTGGGCGATTTTAATTTCATTCAGGCACCTGAAAACCGCAATAAACCTGGAGGGAGCATAAATGACATGATCACTTTTAATGACATCATCCGAACCCAGGGTTTAATTGAGCTCCCAATAAAAGGCAGATCATATACGTGGAGCAACATGCAATTGGACCCTTTGCTTGAACAACTGGACTGGTTTTTTACTAGCACTAACTGGACATACTCTTACCCAAAAACATGGGTTAAACCCTTGGGTAAACCGGTATCCGACCATACACCGTGTGTTGTCACTATTGAAACTGCAATCCCAAGATCGAAAATTTTCAGATTTGAGTCTTTTTGGTTGCAGCACCCTGGGTTTATGACTGTGGTCTCTTCTTCTTGGGCCAAACAAGTGCACTCCTCAAACTCTGCCACTGTTCTTAGCCGCAAATTCAAAAACTTGAGGCATGATCTCAAAGTGTGGAGCAAGGGGATTTCCAAACTATCTGTGGCCATTGAAAACTCCAACAAGGCTCTCAATGAAATTGACTCATTGGAAGATAAAAGGCCACTCTCCACACCAGAACGAAACTTCAGAACTATCTTGAAAGCTCATATTCTCAGACTCCTAAAATACCAACAAATCTACTGGAAAAAGAGGTGCACCATCCGTTGGGTTCAATTTGGGGATGAGAACTCCAAATTTTTTCAAGCTCTAGCGTCTGAAAGATACAGAAGAAATAATATTGCTACGCTATGCACCCCGGATGGATCTGTGGTTGAAGATGATGCTGGTAAAGAATCCATCATTTTCCACACATACAAAAGCAGACTTGGCACATCAACTCCTCATGACATGAAATTTGATCTGACGAGAATTATCAAAAAATGTGATGCGCTTGATACTCTAACAGCCCCATTCTCACATGAGGAAATTGACAATGTAATCAGAGAAATGCCTGCCGAAAGAGCTCCTGGCCCCGATGGTTTCACAAGAATCTTCCTAAAACGTTGCTGGTCAATTATTAAAGAGGATTTCTATAACCTTTGCAATCAATTCTTCGATGGAGGGCTAAACCTTGAAAGTATCAATGACGGCTTCATCACCTTAATACCCAAAATCGGCTCCCCAGAGAATGTTAATGGTTACAGACCCATCACTTTGCTCAATTGTTGTCTTAAGGTAATCACCAAACTCCTAGCCAATCGCTTACAAAAAGTCATCCTCAAAATTATCCACAGAAATCAATACGGATTTCTCAAAGGGCGCTCGATCCAAGACTGCCTCGCTTGGGCATATGAATACATATATCAATGTCACTCCTCGAGAAAAGAAATTGTTCTGCTAAAATTAGACTTCGCCAAGGCTTTCGACACGATTGATCATGAAGCGATGATTGAGATTATGAGAAGTATGGGCTTCAATGAAAAATGGCTTGGATGGATTAAATGCATTTTTCCTCTGGAAAATCCTCAGTTTTGCTAAACGGCACACCTGGTCGACAATTCTTCTACAAGTGTGGCGTCAGACAAGGTGATCCCCACTCACCGCTCATCTTCGTTCTAGCAGCGGAGTTGCTTCAAGCTGCGATCAATGATGCCTTCGCACAAGACCAAATACAATTGCCCTTTCCATCCCCAGCTCAGAAAGATTACCCGGTCATCCAGTATGCCGACGACACGCTCATTATTCTTCCTGCATGCACACAGCAAGTGATCACAGTCAAAAAGATCCTAGAAGATTATGCCACTTCCATTGGGCTCAAAATCAACTTCAATAAATCCATACTCATTCCTATCAACTGCGAGGCTACCAAATGTGAGGAATTGGCTAATGTTCTTGGATGTGTGGTAGGAAAAATGCCCTTCACTTACCTAGGACTCCCTTTGGGCACAACAAAACCCACAGTTCAAGAGCTAATGCCACTGGTGTGTAGCATTGAAAGGAGGTTATCAGCCACGTTGAACATGATTTCCTATGGAGGCAAGCTTTCACTCCTAAACTCGGTCATTACTTCTCTAGCCATTTTTGCTCTGTGCAAACTTCGGCTTCCAGCAAAAATCATTGAACTTATTGACAAAATTCAACGGAAATGCCTATGGAGCAAAAAAACAGAACAAGGGGACAAATGCAACTCTCTTGCTTCGTGGGATATGGTGTGCCGACCCAAGGATTCTGGTGGCCTCGGTGTTCTTAACCTCAAAATTCAAGGGGATGCACTCCTTTTGAAATATCTTCATAAGTTCTATAACCACTCTGATTTGCCTTGGGTAGAACTCATCTGGTCCACGTATTACGAAAATAAGATACCCCACGCCATGGACGCTTGTGGATCATTCTGGTGGAGACATGTTGCCAAACTAATGCCCACATTTCGAGGAATCACGCAAGCACAAATACTTCATGGAGGCACGGTGCTATTCTGGAAAGATCTTTGGGGTGATCAAATTTTATCAGAAGAGCACCCGAGAGCTTTTTCCTTCGCAAATAACGAAGATATATCTGTTCGGGAATTCTTGAGCATCACGGCGCTCGGAGAGGCCTTTCACCTACCACTGTCCCCGCAAGCGCATGCAGAGGTCAGGCAAATTCAATTGGACACCGCAGCAATAAATATCTCTGACAGCCGCCAAGATCATGACCGGTGGACGTATGTTTGGGGGTCCTCCACCTTCACGACGCACAAATACTACTCCTTCTGCTTCAGAGACACAGTGGCACATCAATCTTTCCGATGGTTATGGAAATCCAAGTCCACCATGAAGATCAAAGTATTTGGATGGCTGCTCCTCTCTGACCGCTTAAACACAAGAAACATGCTTAAGAGGAGACACTACAATATTGGGGATGACCATGATTGTATCTTGTGTGGTCTGCACATTGAAGAGACAATTGAGCATTTGTTCTTTGAATGTCAGTTCACTCAACCTTGCTGGGCGAGCTTCGGCTTGTCATGGCAACAAGGGGGGACCAGGCTTGAAAATATTGAGGTTGCCAAAGAGACATGGGCTCGGCCGCTGTTTATGGAAGCTTTTCTTCTAGCAGCCTGGAGCATTTGGAAGGAACGAAACAACAAGCATTTCAGAGGTATAGCACCATCCCAAGACTCCTGGCTGAAAAGATTCAAAGAGGACTACTCCCTCCTAGCTTATAGGGTTAAGGAGAAACACAAGCACCTCATCCCTTCTCTCTTACATACCTTGTAATAAACCAACTCCCCCCCCCAACCCCAAAATGGGGTGAATGTAAATAACTATGTAATTGGCAGACTTTTATTCTTTTAATTTAATTGCAGTAGGAGGTGCTCCTACTGTTTCAGGTTCAAAAAAAAGTCTAGACCCCAATATAGGTCTCTTATCACTTTGTCTCTCGGGCATGCACACATCTCTTCCCCCACTCTCCAGGTCTCCCGGCATCTCTCTTTCCCAAGCACACACACTATGTACAGTGTATCTTTCCCATACACACAAAACATTGCCCCAAACGTCTATCTCCCTAGTTATGTGGTTCTCGCACACTCACCTCACACACCACCCCCACTGCAAACAAGCACACTTTGTCTCCTTGTGCACCACTCTCCTCTTTCTATCTCTCCCACATGCGGACCCGCCCCAGCTCCTTCCGTGTATACATATATGTGGTGACTCTTTCCATAGCTCCCTAATGTATCATCGTTCTCAATCTCGCACGTTGTTCTCTACACCATCTATTCTAGATCTCTCATGAAGTCCCTATCACACACATGATGACTCGCTTCCCTTGCGTCTCCATACATAGGCCAATTTCGAACAACATCAACATTGTCTCCCTATCTATACGCCACTTATGGACACAAATGACCCCTCTCTCCCCCTCTTTTCCTCTCTCTCTCTCTCCCTCCGTCGCTAGCTCTCTCTCTGTGTGTCTCTCGCTCTCACACCCCTCTCCCACACACACTCGACGTCTCTTCCAAATAGTCTGCTCCCCGCCCGCACCCATGCTATCCCGCTACTGCACATGCCTTTGTCTCTCTTTGACACACATGTCACACCATTCCCCTTCCCTTATACTAGGTTTACATCATTAGTGGTATCTATACTCCACATACACACACTCCCTCTCACACACAAACGCGCGCACAGACACACATAGACACGCATAAACACCCATCTAGCTATCTGGATCCTTCTTTTAAGACACACACCCTTGCATATTCTCTACAGCTCTAGATATGTATATATCCCCGCCCCCCTCTCTAGCTCAGATGCACACCAAAATTCTCCATCTCTCTAACTCACATATCTCTCCCCATGCCCGCATGTGTATCTCACACACTCACTCTCTGATTATGTCTATGTGTCTCCACGTTACACAACACAAAGCCCCATGTACATGTCTCTCTCTATCCTCCACACACATAGACACAAAGAATCTCTTATCATTGCCTCGGTCTCTAAACATATCACACACACACTATCTCTCTCTCTCTCGCAAACACGCTCAACAAGGGTTTCCCCGTGAATAACTTACCGTCTATTCATCAACAGTCCTAGCAGTACGGCGAACACGGTACGTGAAAAAGAATAAATCTACACGTGCGTAGACCACCTAGTATGACTACTAGGACTAGAGCAAGCCGAAAGCGCGCCACCGTCACCCCCTCCTTATCGGTGACGGGAAAACCTTTGTTTTACACAGTCGAGAAGTCATTGTGCTAAGGCCTCACATGCTGAGCCATTGACTAGAATGTAGATCCTAGTTTACAGAAACAAGTATCGATAATACGTTTGTATCTCCATACTTATATTTCTTCTCTTATAAAAAAACCAAGTTGGTGATGATGGTATGCGTGCCATCTTGCAATAGACTGTCCGATCTATATCTGACAGATGGTAATTAAACTAAAAGATACCCGCACCTCTCTCCACATTTGCAGACAAGGCCTTCCCTCGTTCATCCTTATCTCCAACAAACTCATTGCTGAGCAATTAAAAAAGGAAGCCTCCGGAACAAACTGGCCTGGTGGCCGCTGCCGGTGTCGTCCATCCCCTTGCCTCCGCTCAGTCCGACCACCAATCACCACCACGCCTCACTCATCTTCACCTTATCTCCTCTTTCTCGAGATATCATTAGTTTTTACACATGGGATTACTCCTGCATGGGTCAATCACAACAAGTGTTTTATAAAAAATGCATCTTGATGTTCCGTGCAATGCACGGACATCTTGCTAGTACTCCTACAGAAGACTAAGTTGGTGATGATGGTGTGTCTGCCATCCGTCATTTCTGACCATTAGATCTACATCTAACGAATGTGAGGTAAGTTGTTGCCTTTTCTCACCAACATCCCACTTCTCTACCAATTTGCAGAAAAACCCATAATTAGTATCTTAAAACCAACCACACCCCTCCCTCACCTCACCAAAACAGCCCAAGGAATATTTTCTGATTGAAACATAATATATCTCTAGTGATATATGTATATCCAAATTAGAGTGTTTTGTATCAAGTTTGTGAATAAGTATTATTCTAATTATGATCCGTTGCAACGCACGTGAACATTGCTAGTATTTCCAACCATTCCAAAAAAATTGCTAGTATTTCCATAGTTTCGAGTTTTCCATCAAGATATTAGTCACTCATGGTTGATATTTACTTTCAATCACGTACACATAGGCACTATGTAACTAGCCTTGCTTATTGGCTTCCAAAGCTTAACTTTCACTCCTACTTACAATATGTAGAGTATTTAACAAAAAACTACCACTTTCAACCAGCCCTAGGAAGAAACTATTGTATAAAAAAAAGCAAAAACATACCCAAAAATTGTTAATTCGTGCCAAAAACTACTACCTAGTGCTGATTAGGCTCGTTTAAACCCGTTTATGACAGAGTTGGCCCACACATACGTGCTGACGAGGCATGTTAAACCAACACATTTTGTTTGACCGTTGACACGAGGGACCCACATCTGACCTTCTATCCTGTTATATTCCCCCTCAAATCATTATTTTTCCTGAACATTACTTCAAATAGTACTGATGTGTGTTCGCCGGTGGCACCGGTGATGAGGGAGTTGGCCGCCGCTCCACCAGACGGGCCGGACACCGCGCTGGCCTCCGCACGGGTTGGCAGGCTGGCCCGAGCGTGACTCACACGCGAGCAAGCCGCCGCGCTGGCCTTCGCGCGAGCCAGATGGCTGGCCTTAGCGCGGCGCACGCGAGCAAGCCGCCGCGCCGCCATGCCAATCTAGCTAGCAAACATTGCAGACAAGCAGCTGACGGAGCTATCTTGGCTAGCTAGCGGCCACGAGCGCCGGACGGAGCTGGCATCCGGGCTGCCGCAAGATGGGCTCTGCACCGCCGGCGGTTTTGACCCCGCCTTCTACCTGTGGCGGTAGCTGCGTCCCATGGCCGAGGATGACTAGGTGGACCGGCCGGAGGTAGGAGGTCACTCGGGGATTTTTGTGCAGACTGACATGTAGGTCCCACAAGCATAACGCCTAACTTGCCGGTCAAATAGAAGACGTTGACTTAAGGGGCGACATGGGTTGAAACGTGCCTATAACAGCACTTTGTAGAGTAGTCGTTTCTTGGTAGGGCTGGTTGGTAAGGGCATGTACAATGGTTGATAAGGTAGTCTTATCTTAAGTCTGCCACGTACGCAAGTGGTAGTAGTTTCTTGGCATTATTAGTGGTTTCTTGGCATTATTAGTGGTTTCTTGTAAGGAACAATGTACTACTAGCGACAAAAGGCGATTCTAGGTTGCGTTGTACTCCAACGAGTACTACTAGTGGTCGCGGGAGTGTATACCTCGTTTTGTGGGTTCGATCCCGGCCGAACGCACGGCGGCCTTTTTTTAAATAGTAACTTTGCTGCGAGCCAATATTGTACACGGGTAGTTTGAGTTTTGAAGTCGAACGGACGTGTGGCACCACAATCTGGGTGCACTGGCTAGCCCAGCCATGTGAACGGGTTTTCCTTCCCATCATCTCGTGGCTCACATGCTTGCCCTAGCTGCACCTCGCTTGCAGCTTCCTCATCAGCTAGTAGCATATTTAAACTAGCGCCTCCCAATTAAGCCCGAGGAGCCGGAAAAGCCTGGCGCGGCATTGGGAACTGTGCAATATGGCTCTGTATGTAGTAAAGTGCTAGTACTCTACGATGTAGCTTGTGGCGTTGCCCGCATGGACTTCACTCCATTATCGGCTCTATAAAAGAAATTCCTCTTGACGTGATTTTTTTTGAAACAGAGGCAAAAGCTTTGCCTCATCTCATTCATAAAGAAGGAAATACTAACAAAGTTCGACGAGATCCATTACACCTCCACAAATGGAAGCGAAAAGCCTAGTCTCGATGTATCAAATAACTCAAATGTTCTACCCCCGCAGTAACTGTCGCTGCTAAACAGGCTGCTAGTGTGTGCGTGAGAGGAGCGGCTGAGTAGGCCAGCTACGCGCTTGAATAGAGCACCGAGAGTACCCACTACGCAGGTGTACTTTCCCTGCATTGATAGTACAGCGATGGTTCTAGAGAACAGTACTACCCTCCACTTCCAACTGTAGCTCCTTGGCCCTGAGATTCAAGAGTCCAAAACTGGTGCACTATACTAGAAGTACAGTACTACATCGACTACTAGTTGATAAAGTAGTACTAGTACTGCTACAGTACGAGTACGTAGTAAATAATAGCCTCACCCCTTCTCTAAGGAACGATCGAGGAGGTACAGTTGGAAGGGACGAGGCCCTGCGGTTACTACGCTCTTATCTTCTCCTTGCCAGTTCCCCTTCCCCCGAAGAGAAGGCAGTTCACTGCTGCTCCCATGGATTCGCCAGGCGGTTCTCCTCCTCGTCGGGGCTGGGAGACCTTGGATGACGATCCTCTGGGAGAAACCGCATGCCGCTCCGACGTCCTCACCGCCGCAAGACTCGGTGCTTCCTGCACCAACTTTTTCAAGACGGTGCTTAAACAGGCTTGGGAAAAGGCCATGCTTCTTGGTCTTCCATGCGTCCTCGAGGAGAAGGTTCTTCTATGGGACAATCCTTCGAACAGTCCACTGCTCCCTGGCCATGGTTGCACGTTGACTCCGCTAGAGTCTCCAACGTTGAGAGGTAGTCGGATTTTGTCCGATGAGCAGGTCAGTCATGGAGTTTGATCATGTAGTACTTAGTTATTCAATTTCCATCCCGTAATTTCTCCGCTGCACACCGTCTTATATATAGGTCTGGGTCGGTGCCAACGAAGATTGGCTTGCATACCTCCGGCCGGATACCACCATCATTTTGCACAACATCCACAGCAGTGCGGCCGTTCCTGTAGACCCCTTCTCAACCATTGGGATCGACCTTCCGGACTGGCTGGGCTTGAATACGTATGATGATGCCTACATGAGATTGAAGAAGATAGCAATTGAGGACCCACCGACAAAGTGACGCGGCTACGACAATTACTATCTCATCGCGGTGTTCTACATAAGGATTGCCATCAATGCAAGAGGCAATAACAGCAGAGGCTGGCGCATGTTGGCCGTGGCAGATTTGTACCCCTACATGTTCGAAGACGCCGTGCGCCATCTAGGCCGCATCTTCGCGGTGACAAGCCAGGGGACTTGTTTCATCTGGTTGCCATCCTACGGTACGGGAGATTACAAACGGAATGCACAAACCATCATTTGCATCCCTAACGGTAGTCCATTATTTTGCAGGGACCAGTCATCCCCCGATCAAAATAAGATCGCCAATCCTGGATGTGCATTTGCATCCGCGGTTCGGTCTAACCGGAACCTTGTAGCTGACTTTGGCATATTGGGATCAACTATCTTAGCAGTCGTTACCCATGGTACCACTGATGTGCAACATGGTCACACAATCTACCACGATCGGACCATCACCATCTACCCAGGTATTCCATTTAGTATTATATTTTTTAACCCTCTCGCCTTCTCTTTCGTTGTTGTACTACTTACTAGTACTAGTAGGAGTACTTTTTACCTTGGAGGACGCGTATAGCTAGCTAGGCCCTTCAAGACTTGAACCCACTAGCTGCCACCATTTTTTTTCCATGTCTTACTATCTCATCCATGTAGCCAAGAGTGGCTATATATAATAAGCCGGTTATTTTACTTCCTCTATACCGGAGTAGTACTATTTGCTGGACAGTATTACTGACCGCCATATTTGAGCACAACATTATTATGCCTGGACCTTGACTGTGTACGTCACCATGTGTCCAGATCTGATATGTCGCGTGTACCAGATGAACGGCGCCGAGTTCGACCCCCCTGATGCTACGTGGGTGTCGAGGAACACTCTTGGAGAGTACTCGCTTTTCATTGGGGACAGCTACCCCATTGTGAAGCGGATGCCACCTTCCATGCACGACACCGAAGGCCTGCCATTCATGAAGCATGGTTGTGTCTTTAGTGCGCACCGTCGGATGAATGACATGCTGGGACACGCTATCCCTGATTTATGCCGCTTCAGCTTGGATGAGTCTCCATCGTGTGAAACCGGACTAGAAAGTTGCGGCAATGATTCCCGTTGCCCACCGCTATGGATCATGCCATCCATGAAGAACACCTGGGACTGGAACCTGGAGGAGGACATGTAGCCCATCTATAACGTGTAAGTGGGGTATGGTAAATTGTGAACGGTAGCGCTGTGAATGTATGTAGACTAGTCGTGCACAAATTTATCACATGAATTGGAGATGAACTTGTGTGGCATACTGGCATTTGTCCTTTAGAATTTATTACTAGTAAATGTGTTATGTGTACGTGCAACTTGTGTGGTTGTTGCACGGGCTCCAACACGCTCATTGAGAAAAAAAAGGCGGCACAGCTTTGGATATAGATGACGTGGTGGCATCATACAGTAGCATCATTCGCTATAGTTGTAGTATACTCCTACTAGGACGACAACTCCTATAAAACCTTGTGCTTGGCTCTTTGCCTCTTCGGGAGGTTCAACAGTTCATACTCGTGTGAACCTTGCACTTGGCTCTTCGCCTCTCTGGAAGGTCCAACAATGATGATACTACAGTACAATATGCTTCTGGCAATCTGACACCGATTGAACAGCTGCACGTCCACCGCGAGGGCGAGGGCGAGTGAGAGGGAGTGGGAGAGGGCACCGTAGTCAAAACCCTCTCCTCGTCCTGCGAGCCACCGCGTGCGTGGGCGAGGGAGGCGTAGTAAGCAAGCTTCTCCTCGTTCGGCGAGTTGACGGGACACATCAAAGCAGTACTAGTACTAGTCCTTTCCGGTTAATATGGCTTAATTTGAAACAAGAAAAATACACTGGCGGTCAACGTATGTAACAATACACTCTTTACGGTCACTATATATAGTTTTGCGGTGATTATACAATCACTAGCTCATCGTAGAGCACCGTATTGCACCCTACTGACCGGCCACATAGTCGACGTGGCACTTTCTTGACTGGTTAAATTGTCACCTAGTTTCTGGGTCCCACCTGTCAGTTGGGAGAGCAAAGAAATCAGTTGAACAAAACTTTATGCAGGCGCGACAGGAGTCCAACCCTTGCGCGTGAACAACCCTCGATGTGTATGTGAGTGCATGCACGTGTACTCCATCAGTCTTCCAACAAAGAGTGTACATCGGCTAAAAAACAAAGAGTGTACATCTACACTTCCAATGCATTTAGCCTTTAATCTAAAATTGATATTGATTGACTAATGCACCAACTTGTGCTCTAGCTATAGGCTACATGTCTATCCTTAATTACAGCATGCAACAACCTTCATTTAATCTTCTTCTCTCAATGGTCGCATGCACACATAAATCTGCTACTTTTGGGTGTTAATTCCCGGGTCAATGTGTAAATATCTAAATGTACAGTCTTTCACGGATGTAGGGAGTAAGTTGAGCACTTGAGCGTGAGTGTGTGTGTTGCGTCACGTGCTGTGTGCCGCATGGGTGCGTGAGTGTTGCGTGCGTCCATGTGTACGTGTGAGTGTTGCATGTTGCATGCATGCATGCATGCATGAGGCTTTTACTCCCTCCCATTGACATGTTCATATTTCAAGCTTCCTATGTTCCCTCCATATGGTGATACTCCCTCTGTTCCCAAATACGGAGTAAAAGCCTCCCTCTGTTCCCATGGAGTATTTGTCTTTCTAGAGATTTCAACAAGTGACTACCTACGGAGCAAAATGAGTGAATTTACACTCTACAATATGTCTACATACATCCATATGTTGTATTCCATTTGAATGTCTAAAAAGACAATATTTAGGAATGGAGGAAGTAGCAAATAAACATTAAGTTCTCTTGTTTTTCCCTCCTTGGTCACGGTGCACAACCAAAGATGACTTATTCACCTGGATGGAGGGAGTAGATGGTCAAAGTTTGACACAAAATTAATGCAATGGTAAACATAATTTTTTGAGGAAAACGAGTGCATTAATTGAGTGTTTTTGCAAACTACAAAAATTATTCCACCAATGAGATTTTTGAATTGAGCCCTATAAACCGGAAAGGAGGTAGTACTAGTACTCCTACATTATTGGCGCCGGGTGCCTTGGCCAATGTTTCATCTTGTTGGACAGGATGAGGCTACTTACAATGCATCGGTGCTTACATGGGGTGCTAAGCACATTAAAAACTTTAGCAACTAAAGCTCCCAATACTTACATGTGCAGGTGGTTAACTTGTTGGTGCTAAGCATCCTTTATTTAATGATTTTGTAACTAAAGTTCTTCATGCATTGGTGGGATTCTTCCATTTAAGTCTTTTGTCTAGGTTCTCGCACTTAGTACTTGGATCACCACACTTATCTCTCCTCTTAATTACCTTACCACATCAGACTTTTTGCCTACATGGCAGCCTTAGCACATGCACAAGGCGGAGCATTGGGAGGGGCCTGAGCGTACAGGCATAGGGATACTGTAGATAGGAAGTCTTCACAATCCATTATTCCCCATCTCGTCCTGAGAGAACTATTCAACTAGTCTTCACAGTGAAGTGACAATACGCGCTGCAGCAGATGGGACACTTGATTAATAAGCTGAACCAGCGTGTTGGTGTTACTAAATCAGCCTTACCCAGTACTGCCATCATGTTTGTCAGTGGAGCACACTTCCGCAAATATGACTACGCACCTCTCTCCTCCATTAACTGACATATGGGCCCTCTTGAGGTAGACCCACATGTCATCAGTGTAACTATTTACACTCCGAAGGACGGTGTATCCTGGTAGTAGTACTAGTAGAATTGAGATTTAATGCACTTTCTATTGGAAATATGCCCTAGAGGCAATAATAAAATGGTTATTATTATATTTCTTTGTTCATGATAATTGTCTATTGTTCATGCTATAATTGTGTTATCCGGAAATCGTAATACATGTGTGAATATATAGACCACAACGTGTCCCTAGTAAGCCTCTAGTTGACTAGCTCGTTGATCAACAGATAGTCATGGTTTCCTGACTATGGACATTGGATGTCATTGATAACGGGATCACATCATTAGGAGAATGATGTGATGGACTAGACCCAATCCTAAGCAAAGCACAAAAGATCGTGTAGTTCGTTTGCTAGAGCTTTTCCAATGTCAAGTATCATTTCCTTAGACCATGAGATCGTGCAACTCCCGGATACCGTAGGAGTGCTTTGGGTGTACCAAACATCACAACGTAACTGGGTGACTATAAAGGTGCACTACGGGTATCTCCGAAAGTGTCTGTTGAGTTGGCACGGATCGAGACTGGGATTTGTCACTCCGTATGACGGAGAGGTATCTCTGGGCCCACTCGGTAATGCATCATCATAATGAGCTCAATGTGACTAAGCAGTTAGTCACAGGATCATGCATTATGGTACGAGTAAAGAGACTTGTCGGTAATGAGATTGAACAAGGTATTGGGATACCGACGATCGAATCTCGGGCAAGTAACGTACCGATTGACAAAGGGAATTGTATACGGGATTGATTGAATCCTCGACATCGTGGTTCATCCGATGAGATCATCGTGGAACATGTGGGAGCCAACATGGGTATCCAGATCCCATTGTTGGTTATTGACCGGAGAGGCGTCTCGGTCATGTCTGCATGTCTCCCGAACCCGTAGGGTCTACACACTTAAGGTTCGGTGATGCTAGGGTTGTAGAGATATTAGTATGCGGAAACCCGAAAGTTGTTCGGAGTCCCGGATGAGATCCCGGACGTCACGAGGAGTTCCAGAATGGTCCGGAGGTGAAGAATTATATATAGGAAGTCCAGTTTCGGCCACCGGGAAAGTTTCGGGGGTTACCGGTATTGTACCGGGACCACCGGAAGGGTCCCGGGGGTCCACCGGGTGGGGCCAACTAGCCCGGAGGGCCCCATGGGCTGAAGTGGGAAGGGAACCAGCCCCTAGTGGGCTGGGGCGCCCCCCCTTGGGCCTCCCCCTGCGCCTAGGGTTGGAAACCCTGGGGGTGGGGGGCGCCCCACTTGCCTTGGGGGGCAAGCCACCCCCTTGGCCGCCGCCCCCCTCAGATGGGATCTCCAGGGGGGCCGGCGCCCCCCCCCCCCCAGGGCCCCTATAAATAGTGGGGGGGAGGGAGGGCAGTAGTACTACAGCTCCTGGCACCTCCCTCTCCTCCCCTGCAACACCTCTCCCTCCCGCTTGCACTTGGCGAAGCCCTACCGGGATCCCCGCTACTTCCACCACCACGCCGTCGTGCTGCTGGATCTCCATCAACCTCTCCTTCCCCCTTGCTGGATCAAGAAGGAGGAGACGTCTCTGCTCCGTACGTGTGTTGAACGCGGAGGTGCCGTCCGTTCGGCACTCGGTCATCGGTGATTTGGATCACGACGAGTACGACTCCATCAACCCCGTTCACTTGAACGCTTCCGCTCGCGATCTACAAGGGTATGTAGATGCACTCCTTCCCTCTCGTTGCTAGTACACTCCATAGATGGATCTTGGTGATGCGTAGAAAATTTTAAAATTCTGCAACGAACCCCTACAGTGGCATCATGAGCCAGGCCTATGCGTAGTTACTATGCGCGAGTAGAACACAAAGCAGTTGTGGGCGTAGATGTTGTCAATTTTTCTTCCCACTACTAGTCTTATCTTGTTTCGGCGGTATTGTGGGATGAAGCGTCCCGGACCGACCTTACACGTATGCTTACGTGAGACAGTTTCCACCGACTGACATGCACTAGTTGCATAAGGTGGCTAGCGGGTGTCTGTCTCTCCCACTTTAGTCGGAACGGATTCGATGAAAAGGGTCCTTATGAAGGGTAAATATAAATTGGCATATCACGTTGTGGTTTTACGTAGGTAAGAAACGTTCTTGCTAGAAACCTATAGAAGCCACGTAAAAACTTGCAACAACAATTAGAGGACGTCTAACTTGTTTTTGCAGCATGTGCCTTGTGATGTGATATGGCCAGAAGATGTGATGAATGATATATGTGATGTATGAGATTGATCATGTTCTTGTAATAGGAATCATGACTTGCATGTCGATGAGTATGACAACCGGCAGGAGCCATAGGAGTTGTCTTTATTTTTTGTATGACCTGCGTGTCATTGAATAACGCCATGTAAATTACTTTAC
Source organism: Aegilops tauschii subsp. strangulata (assembly GCF_002575655.3). Taxonomy (NCBI): domain Eukaryota; kingdom Viridiplantae; phylum Streptophyta; class Magnoliopsida; order Poales; family Poaceae; genus Aegilops; species Aegilops tauschii. Next base: position 519,361,936 of record NC_053041.3, read on the forward strand.
TTTATTGCTAAACACGTTAGCCATAGAAGTAGAAGTAATCGTTGGCGTGACAACTTCATGAAGACACGATGATGGAGATCATGATGATGGAGATCATGGTGTCATGCCGGTGACAAGGATGATCATGGCGCCCCGAAGATGGAGATCAAAGGAGCAAAAATGATATTGGCCATATCATGTCACTATTTGATTGCATGTGATGTTTATCATGTTTTACATCTTATTTGCTTAGAACGACAGTAGTAAGTAAGATAATCCCTTATAATAATTTCAAGAAAGTGTTCCCCCTAACTGTGCACCGTTGCGAAGGTTCGTTGTTTCGAAGCACCACGTGATGATCGGGTGTGATAGATTCTAACGTTCGCATACAACGGGTGTTAACGAGCCTAGCATGTACAGACATGGCCTCGGAACACACGCAATACACTTAGGTTGACTTGACGAGCCTAGCATGTACAGACATGGCCTCGGAACACGGAAGACCAAACGGTCGAGCATGAGTCATATAGAAGATACGATCAACATGAAGATGTTCACCGATCTTGACTAGTCCGTCTCACGTGATGATCGGACACGGCCTAGTTAACTCGGATCATGTTTCACTTAGATGACTTTAGGGATGTCTATCTGAGTGGGAGTTCATTGAATAATTTGATTAGATGAACTTAATTATCATGAACTTAGTCTAAAATCTTTACAATATGTCTTGTAGATCAAATGGCCCACGTTGCCCTCAACTTCAACGCGTTCCTAGAGAAAACCAAGCTGAAAGATGATGGCAGCAACTATACGGACTGGGTCCGGAACCTGAGGATCATCCTCATAGCTGCCAAGAAAGATTATGTCCTAGAAGCACCGCTAGGTGAAGCACCCATCCCAGAGAACCAAGACGTTATGAACGCTTGGCAATCACGTGCTGATGATTACTCCCTCGTTCAGTGCGGCATGCTTTACAGCTTAGGACCGGGGCTCCAAAAGCGTTTTGAGAAACATGGAGCATATGAGATGTTCGAAGAGCTGAAAATGGTTTTCCAAGCTCATGCCCGGGTCGAGAGATATGAAGTCTCCGACAAGTTCTTCAGTTGTAAAATGGAGGAAAATAGTCTGTCAGTGAGCACATACTCAGAATGTCTGGGTTACACAACCGCTTGTCTCAGCTGGGAGTTAATCTCCCGGATGACGCGGTAATTGACAGAATCCTTCAGTCGCTCCCACCGAGCTACAAGAGCTTTGTGATGAACTTCAATATGCAGGGGATGGAAAAGACCATTCCCGAGGTATATTCAATGCTGAAATCAACGGAGGTGGAAATCAAAAAGGAACATCAAGTGTTGATGGTGAATAAAACCACTAAGTTCAAGAAAGGCAAGGGTAAAAAGAACTTCAAGAAGGACGGCAAGGGAGTTTCCGCGCCCGGTAAGCCAGTTGCCGGGAAGAAGTCAAAGAATGGACCCAAGCCTGAGACTGAGTGCTTTTATTGCAAGGGAAGTGGTCACTGGAAGCGGAACTGCCCCAAATACTTAGCGGACAAGAAGGCCGGCAACACCAAAGGTATATGTGATATACATGTAATTGATGTGTACCTTACCAGCACTCGTAGTAGCTCCTGGGTATTTGATACCGGTGCGGTTGCTCATATTTGTAACTCAAAACAGGAGCTGCGGAATAAGCGGAGACTGGCGAAGGACGAGGTGACGATGCGCGTCGGGAATGGTTCCAAGGTCGATGTGATCGCCGTCGGCACGCTGCCTCTACATTTACCTATGGGATTAGTTTTAAACCTCAATAATTGTTATTTAGTGCCAGCTTTGAGCATGAACATTGTATCTGGATCTCGTTTAATGCGAGATGGCTACTCATTTAAATCCGAGAATAATGGTTGTTCTATTTATATGAGAGATATGTTTTATGGTCATGCCCCACTGGTCAATGGTTTATTCTTAATGAATCTCGAACGTGATGTTACACATATTCATAGTGTGAATACCAAAAGATGTAAAGTTGATAACTATAGTCCCACATACTTGTGGCATTGCCGCCTTGGTCACATTGGTGTCAAGCGCATGAAGAAGCTCCATGCTGATGGACTTTTGGAGTCTCTCGATTATGAATCATTTGACACATGCGAACCATGCCTCATGGGCAAGATGACCAAGACTCCGTTCTCCGGAACAATGGAGCGAGCAACCAACTTATTAGAAATCATACATACCGATGTGTGCGGTCCAATGAGTGTTGAGGCTCGCGGAGGCTATCGTTATGTTCTCACTCTCACTGATGACTTGAGTAGATATGGGTATGTGTACCTAATGAAACACAAGTCTGAGACCTTTGAAAAGTTCAAGGAATTTCAGAGTGAGGTTGAGAATCAACGTGACAGGAAAATAAAGTTCCTACGATCAGATCGTGGAGGAGAATATTTAAGTCACGAATTTGGCACACACTTAAGGAAATGTGGAATAGTTTCACAACTCACGCCGCCTGGAACACCTCAGCGAAATGGTGTGTCCAAACGTCGTAATCGCACTCTATTGGATATGGTGCGATCTATGATGTCTCTTACCGATCTACCGCTCTCATTTTGGGGCTATGCTTTAGAGACTGCCGCATTCACTTTAAATAGGGCTCCGTCGAAATCCATTGAGACAACACCGTATGAATTATCGTTTGGGAAGAAACCTAAGCTGTCGTTTCTAAAAGTTTGGGGATGCGATGCTTATGTCAAGAAACTTCAACCTGAAAAGCTCGAACCCAAATCGGAAAAATGCGTCTTCATAGGATACCCTAAGGAAACTATTGGGTATACCTTCTACCTCAGATCCGAAGGCAAGATCTTCGTTACCAAGAACGGGTCCTTTCTGGAGAAAGAGTTTCTCTCGAAAGAAATAAGTGGGAGGAAAGTGGAACTTGATGAGGTGATAGTCACCCCTTCCGAACCAGAAAGTAGCGTAGCACGGGAAGATGTTCCTGTGGTGCCTACACTGACTGGGGAGGAAGTTAATGATGATGATCATGAAGCTTCGGATCAAGTTACTGCTGAACTTCGTAGGTCCACAAGGACACGTTTCGCACCAGAGTGGTACGGCAACCCTGTCCTGGAAATCATATTGTTAGACAACGGTGAACCTTCGAACTATGAAGAAGCGATGGCGGGCCCGGATTCCGACAAATGGCTTGAAGCCATGAAATCCGAGATAGGATCCATGTATGAAAACGAAGTATGGACTTTGACTGACTTGCCCGATGATCGGCGAGCCATAGAAAACAAATGGATCTTTAAGAAGAAGACAGACGCGGATGGTAATGTGACCATCTATAAGGCTCGACTTGTCGCTAAGGGTTATCGACAAGTTCAAGGGGTTGACTACGATGAGACTTTCTCACCCGTAGCGAAGCTGAAGTCCGTCCGAATCATGTTAGCAATTGCCGCATTCTATGATTATGAGATATGGCAAATGGACGTCAAAACGGCATTCCTTAACGGCTTTCTTAAGGAAGAATTGTATATGATGCAGCCGGAAGGTTTTGTCGATCCTAAGAATGCTAACAAGGTATGCAAGCTCCAGCGCTCAATCTATGGGCTGGTGCAAGCATCTCGGAGTTGGAACATTCGTTTTGATGAGATGATCAAAGCGTTTGGGTTTACACAGACTTATGGAGAAGCATGTGTTTACAAGAAAGTGAGTGGGAGCTCTGTAGCATTTCTCTTATTATATGTGGATGACATACTATTGATGGGAAATGATATAGAATTCTTGGAAAGTATAAAGGCCTATTTGAATAAGTGTTTTTCAATGAAGGACCTTGGAGAAGCTGCTTATATATTAGGCATCAAGATCTATAGAGATAGATCAATACGCCTCATTGGTCTTTCACAGAGTACGTACCTTGACAAGATATTGAAGAAGTTCAATATGGATCAGTCCAAGAAGGGGTTCTTGCCTGTATTGCAAGGTGTGCAATTGAGCACGGCTCAATGCCCGACCACGGCAGAAGATAGAGAAAAGATGAGTGTCATCCCCTATGCCTCGGCCATAGGGTCTATTATGTACGCCATGTTGTGTACCAGACCTGATGTAAACCTTGCCGTAAGTTTGGTAGGTAGGTACCAAAGTAATCCCGGCATGGAACACTGGACAGCGGTCAAGAATATCCTGAAGTACCTGAAAAGGACTAAGGATATGTTTCTCGTTTATGGAGGTGACGAAGAGCTCGTCGTAAAGGGTTACGTCGACGCTAGCTTCGACACAGATCTGGACGACTCAAAGTCACAAACCGGATACGTGTATATTTTGAATGGAGGGGCAGTAAGCTGGTGCAATTGCAAGCAAAGCGTCGTGGCGGGATCTACATGTGAAGCGGAGTACATGGCAGCCTCAGAGGCAGCACAAGAAGCAATCTGGATGAAGGAGTTCATTACCGACCTAGGGGTGATTCCCAATGCGTCGGGCCCGATGACTCTCTTCTGTGACAACACTGGAGCTATTGCCCTTGCCAAGGAGCCCAGGTTTCACAGGAAGACCAGACATATCAAGCGTCGCTTCAACTCCATTCGTGAAAGTGTTCAAAATGGAGACATAGATATTTGTAAAGTACATACGGACCTGAATGTAGCAGATCCGTTGACTAAACCTTTCCCTAGAGCAAAACATGATCAACACCAGAACTCTATGGGTGTTCGATTCATCACAATGTAACTAGATTATTGACTCTAGTGCAAGTGGGAGACTGTTGGAAATATGCCCTAGAGGCAATAATAAAATGGTTATTATTATATTTCTTTGTTCATGATAATTGTCTATTTTTCATGCTATAATTGTGTTATCCAAAAATCGTAATACATGTGTGAATATATAGACCACAACATGTCCCTAGTAAGCCTCTAGTTGACTAGCTCGTTGATCAACAGATAGTCATGGTTTCCTGACTATGGACATTGGATGTCATTGATAACGGGATCACATCATTAGGAGAATGATGTGATGGACTAGACCCAATCCTAAGCAAAGCACAAAAGATCGTGTAGTTCGTTTGCTAGAGCTTTTCCAATGTCAAGTATCATTTCCTTAGACCATGAGATCGTGCAACTCCCGGATACCGTAGGAGTGCTTTGGGTGTACCAAACGTCACAACGTAACTGGGTGACTATAAAGGTGCACTACGGGTATCTCCGAAAGTGTCTGTTGAGTTGGCACGGATCGAGACTGGGATTTGTCACTCCGTATGACGGAGAGGTATCTCTGGGCCCACTCGGTAATGCATCATCATAATGAGCTCAATGTGACTAAGGAGTTAGTCACGGGATCATGCATTACGGTACGAGTAAAGAGACTTGCCGGTAACGAGATTGAACAAGGTATTGGGATACCGACGATCGAATATCGGGCAAGTAACGTACCGATTGACAAAGGGAATTGTATACGGGATTGATTGAATCCTTGACATCGTGGTTCATCCGATGAGATCATCGTGGAACATGTGGGAGCCAACATGGGTATCCAGATCCCGCTGTTGGTTATTGACCGGAGAGGCGTCTCGGTCATGTCTGCATGTCTCCCGAACCCGTAGGGTCTACACACTTAAGGTTCGGTGACGCTAGGGTTGTAGAGATATTAGTATGCGGAAACCCGAAAGTTGTTCGGAGTCCCGGATGAGATCCCGGATGTCACGAGGAGTTCCGGAATGGTCCGGAGGTGAAGAATTATATATAGGAAGTCCAGTTTCGGCCACTGGGAAAGTTTCGGGGGTTACCGGTATTGTACCGGGACCACCGGAAGGGTCCCGGGGGTCCACCGGGTGGAGCCACCTATCCCGGAGGGCCCCATGGGCTGAAGTGGGAAGGGAACCAGCCCCTAGTGGGCTGGGGCGCCCCCCTTGGGCCTCCCCCTGTGCCTAGGGTTGGAAACCCTGGGGGTGGGGGGCGCCCCACTTGCCTTGGGGGGCAAGCCACCCCCTTGGCCCCCCCCCCTCACATGGGATCTCCAGGGGGGCCGGTGCCCCCCCCCCCCCAGGGCCCCTATAAATAGTGGGGGGAGGGAGGGCAGCAGTACTACAGCTCCTGGCGCCTCCCTCTCCTCCCCTGCAACACCTCTCCCTCCCGCTTGCGCTTGGCGAAGCCCTGCCGGGATCCCCGCTACTTCCACCACCATGCCGTCGTGCTGCTGGATCTCCATCAACCTCTCCTTCCCCCTTGCTGGATCAAGAAGGGGGAGACGTCGCTGCTCCGTACGTGTGTTGAACGCGGAGGTGCCGTCCGTTCGGCACTCGGTCATCGGTGATTTGGATCACGACGAGTACGACTCCATCAACCCCGTTCACTTGAACGCTTCCGCTCGCGATCTACAAGGGTATGTAGATGCACTCCTTCCCTCTCGTTGCTAGTACACTCCATAGATCGATCTTGGTGATGCGTAGAAAATTTTAAAATTCTGCAATGATCCCCTACACTTTCTTCCCCGTCTTTCACTCTTCTTCCTCCTCTCATCTTCTTCGTCCTCTCTTCCCCATCGTCGGCCGCGCACCATTTCCCCCCGCTCACTGCTCGCCCGCCTGCGCTATCTTCCATGGTAGCTCGCGCGTACCATATCCCCCCGCTCACTGCTCGTCCACACACGCCATCTTCTTTGATCGCTCGCCCGAATCCACTTCCCCGCTGGCTCGCAGGCACCGAAAACCACAATCACTCATCGCCCTAAAAACCCTATGGCAGAACCGACTGACACGCAGAGCCGCGATTGGAATTCCCTCCCTGATGTTCTCTTGGAAAAGATCTATAATCGTATGGACCTGCTCAGCACCGTCCGTCTGGCCGCATGCTCGGTGTCTTTGTACCGTCTACTCGTCTGCAACCGGCCGGCTCTTTTCAAGACATCATGCTTGCTGATGCCCGATCCTCGCAGGTGGCCCAGACACCGACTTGACGATCCTACAGAGGTTGCCGTGGTGCCCCTCGACATGCTACCACTACCCGTCCACCTGTCCTTCATGCACGGCCACTACTGGGCGGGCATGAAGGCCAACTAGATCATCCTCATCCACCAATCCGGTAGTCCGTGGCGTCTCGTGGATATATACACCCAGCAAGAGATCACCCTTCCATCGTTGGATACTGCCGCCATCGAGCCTTGCGGCCCGCCGGACACTCCTGCCTACTACGCACGAGACGCGCCGAGCTTTTGGCTCGACCTCTGTTTGCTGAAGGTTGTAATCTGCGAAGTGCCCACACCATTAGAAGACTACATGGATTACAAGCTCATTGTCGTGTTCAACATGGCATTAGTCTATCTGGAATCCGGTCGCCATACATGGTTATGGCTCATCGCCAATCCTCTTCAGCCAACATTTATGTCTGATGCTATAGTGCATGATGGCATCGTTTATGCGGTCGACGCACAGATTGGCTGCCTATACTGGTGGAATCTATCGTCGTGTAATTGTTCTATCTCATCTCATCTTTACCTTAAGAATATGACTGCCTGTTCATTGTTACAAATTTAGAATATATAGTATGTCTATAACCACATCATTGCTATATGTTCCTCTCATTTCCTAGATTTTTATGACCACACATGTTATTGTTAGAGTTGATATGAGAACAATTGGCATCTAATGATTGTTAGAATAGATAACCTCATGATTGCTATATGTTACTCTCATTTCCAGGATTTTTATAACAACGCATGTTATTGCTTAGAGTTGATATGATAACTGTAGTAAGTGCTATGGTAGAATATGAGTAGGCCCTGTCATATCTGTTTTCCTCTCATTGTTACATGATGTTTGAACCATGATATATTGCTAGAATATGAAAACCATTGGCTTATTTTCTAAACTTGGGGTATGATTATGACCACGGCATTGCAATTCTCTGTCTATGATATGTGTCACTGTTATAATAATCTTAATTCCACACATACTCTGAACATGATTGTTTATTTTTGTCCTTTTGGTCTCCAATTTGAATTGTTGAGCAGACGCAAATGCGCTGGCCTTCATGATTCCAGGACCTGGAATCATACCAGCCGATGGGTGGTGGTTTATCGCTGGTTCAGCTGACGGCGGTCATTTGATGCTCATTTGCACGTACCAAATTGACCAAACCATTCCATCAAACCACATGCAGTACAATGCCTGGGGCGTTCGTGACATTGATGGCTATGGCTGCTTCGTGTTCGAGAAAGATCCCAGCTCCGTTGGGCCAGGCAGATTCAACTGGAGGCGGGTTTACAGCCTCGGCAACCACTCCATGTTCCTCGGACTCAATTATCCGATCATCCAACCAATCATCGATCATATCACCGGCGATGATTACCGTGCTATGCAACTTCCATTCGCCAGGGGAACTGTGTTTACACATCATACCATGGGTTTCATGAATCACCATATCCAGAGATTCGTCGACACAGCTTGTTGCCAGATAATCTTCAGTGTGTGAAAGGCATCAAGCTTCCATGTGATGGATGGCTTTTCCAAACCCGACATGTGGCGATGTGGTTCATGCCAACAGCAAATATGCACAACTTGATTCGTACTGATATCTAGACTGAGCCATGTATCCTGCTGCTGTAGCATGACCCTCTTTTGTTGGATATTATGTACTGTTGTTAGTTTGAAGCACTCCTCTGGTTTGAAGGATAGATACCTTTCTGGGATCAAGTGCATCCTAACTCACCTGCTTAGGATGTACTGATAATGATGATGGAGATGCTGTGCAGAAGCCATATATATATATATATATATATATATATATATATATATATATATATATATATATATATATATACATATATATATATATATATTGTTGGTGAAAGTGTTATCCAATGGGAATTATATTTTGTATTCCTCATGTAGCCTACAAAGTCTGTCGCACAGCCTTGTAACTTCTTACCCCATTTCTAAATTTGTACTAGTCCTCTATACCGTATATTGCACTACTCGTACTACTACCTCCCTCCTGGTTTACTGGTCCCCTTCGTAATTTGTGTCAAATTTTGACCATAAATTTCACTAACTAAATGTTAATGCATGTCACAAAACATTATATCGTTTTATTCGTATTTGAACATAGTTTCTAATGGAATAATTTTCGGTGACATGCATTGACATTTTGTTAGTTAAACCTATGGTTAAAATGTGACACTAAATACGACTAGTAAGTAGTACAGTAGCAGTACTAGTATACGTCGGTCAAATATTCATCATGTCCTCACATTGAATTGACGTGACAACACGCTGCGCGTGAGGTGACACAAGAATCCCGGCAGCGTGTTCGGGTATTGTGGAGTACTACCACTTATCTGTCGAAATCCTTCATCATTCACTTAAAACAGTCGATTGATCATACATTGAGTACCATATAACTGGAATTAACCGATGCAATTCCAAGAAGGATTGGCCGGTGCTGCCGGCTGGCGTCAAGTTCGATCCCATGGATCAGGAGCTGATCGAGCACCTTGAGGCCAAAGTGAGTGTTGACAGCGCGAGATCTCACCCTCTCATCGATTTGTTCATACCAACCATCAACAGCGAGCACGGCATATGCTACACCCATCCTGAGAAACTTCCAGGTAAGACACCGATCAACCGTCTACTTGCACAAACATATTCCTTTGTTTATAGCTCTATTTTTCTTTTTAGACGCAGACCTAGTGAAGAATTACAATTTGACAGTTAATAAAAAGTGAAACAAGTGACTGCAACATGCCAAGGATGTTATGAAAATGCCAACTACGTACACTAAAACCTGTATTCGACAATACTGCAGGTATCACACTGAGTGGCCTAAGCAAGCATTTCTTCCAGCGCAATTTTAGGGTGTTCAAAAGGGGCACGTGGACGCGTCGCAAGATACAGTCGGAGTGCGGCATGCACGCGATGTGGCACAAGACCGGCAATACCTTGCCGGTGATGGTCAATGGCCAGCAGACGGGCAGCAAAAAGGTTCTGGTGTTGCACACCAACATGAACTTCGACCATTACCGCAAAAAAAGAACTTCAACCAGCAGAGGGCCAACTGGGTGATGCACCAGTACCACTGTGACACCCAAAAATTTTAATTGGATTTTTCAAACTTTTATTTTATTTGAGGAGGGTATTTAAAATTTTCTTCTAAAAGAACCCACCTTCTCAAAAACTTTCTTTTATGGCAAGTGTTTTATCTGGATTCACCCAAGACTTGATTTTGGTCTTGGAGGTTTTCCCTTTTTATTTGGACTCAAAACCAAATGCTTTTCACTTAGGGAAATTTCTTTTGAAATCTTTTAAATGGCACTATGGTATTTTTGAGTGATCTCTCCTCCTTTTCAAAAATCCCTCTTGCCATGACCCAAGTGGAAATCCACTCCCATAAACCTTTCCCCACCTTTGGATCATGATGTACCTCAAATACAGCAAGTTGAACCTCTCCATATAATTTTTCCCATTTATTTCTTATCAAAAACAATTTCTGCCTTCTATCTTGATCCTTGGAGGTTTTCAAAGGAGCTACCCTTTCTGCTTTGAATTTTGCCTCCAAACCAATTCCCCTAGCTAGTCCTTTGAACCCTCAACCAAGATCCATGAAGATCCACTGGTCCCCAGTTCAAATTTTTCAAACTATACTTGCTGCAAGTTTGGACCAGATTTGCCAAATTTGTTGAAATTCATTCAAATCCTTCTCCTAAAAATCTGAGAAAAATCAGGCAGCCTCTGGGTGCATTGAGAGGTCACCTCACCAAGTCCCAGCTCCAGAAAAAAATTTCTGCTTGCCAAATCATTTCATCGAGCACCTGCTGGACACTGTTGCTATCAAGTTCAGTCAAGTTCAGTTAACAGTGTCTGAAACCACTGTCGTTTTCTTCAGTGTTCGATCTCAATCTCACCAGTACCCCGGTGTCGCCTTGCTCCCCGTCCCCTCCTCCTTGTTCCTGCGCCGCACGATCCCCTGGAGCCTTGCGGACGTCGGGGACGAGCAGGAGGTGGTGCGCCTCCCCGTGAGCGACGGCAGCGGCGGCTTTGCGGCCGCCAGAGAGGGGCGCAGCATAGACGGCGCCACCCAGCGCCACCCAAGCCACCGGAGGCCGCCGCGTGGCCATCCACTCCCCAGTGCGCGCTGCCACCCTCGTCGTGAACTGCCAGGCGCGGAGCGCGCTCTCTGCCGCCGTCGTGCCCGTACGGCCACCCCGTCGAGGACCGGCGCCATTACGCCAAGCCCGACCAGGATTAGCAGGGGAACGGCACCAGTACACCTCCCTGATGCTGCCTGGCCACTTAAGCTCCCTGCCAAGCCATTGCCTCGCCGTAATTGCTCGCCGGAGCGATCCCGTTCACGGCCACCCCCTCGATCCGCCTATAAATAGAGGCCCCGAGCTCCAACTCGAACCCACACCACCTCTGCACTCCACCTAGACCACGCCAAGCCACTGGAAGAGCCCCGAGGGAGCCTTCTTCCCCAACTCCGGCCGCCGCGACCCGCCACGGGATCCAGCTTGATTCGCTCCCGTGCGTGCACCTCCACCCTTCAACTCTTGCCAGTAGCTTCCCTATGCATCTACTCTCCTGACCCGCGCTTCAATTCGGAGTTTGCAGCACCCACCGGAGTTCTCCACCATCGCCCGAGCCGCCGCCCGCCGGAGAAAGTGTCGCCGTCGACGTGGTGCTCTCCGTCGGTCGAGTCCACCACCCACCGACGCGGAAAGACACGCTGAAGCTCTTGGTACACTCCGATCTCCCTGTCTCGCCGTGGTTCGACGCCGGCGACCACCGCAGTCTTCGGGCGCCGGCGAACTTTTTAAACCTGACATGTGGACCCCCCTGTCAGCCTCTATTCTCTTCTCCCGCGAACTGTTTTCCGTTGGCGCCTTCGGGCAAGTACGTTTTCTCTGTGGGCTGGCACGTTTCTCTTCGAACCGTTTTCTGTTTTCTCAGTTAAGTCCATGGTTCTTTTCTGTTTCATCACAGATTAGTCCCTGGACAAAAACCCTTATAACTTTTTAATAAAAAGTGATTTTTGAGTGATTCTTTTTCTGACAGTCTTATATTTTTGTCTAGTTTTTTATAGTATTTATTTGGAAAAAATTTGGGACAACTTTTATACACGCGATGATTTTCACGTGGTATACGTTTCCGCTATACCGTAGGTTCCGGAAGAGGTGACGGAGCCGCGAACTTCGCCGAGCTAGACTCCGACTTCTCCGAACCAGGCAAGCATGTTTGAACCTTTGATATGACGGGTGTTTTGCATGTTTGCTTGAATGGTTTGTGCATGGCATATGAGTATCGGTGAGCATCTCGTTGCATGTAAGGCAACTATCCGTGTGCTCCAAAGTTACTGTGATCTTTGATGAGAGATGGCCTAGTCATGTGGTGACATGAAAGGCAGTGAGGTGGTATTGTTGTAGCATGCCAGCCTCACAATGTCCGATAAACTCCGACGTTAACGTGGACTGAGTCACGTTATCGTTCTTCCTCTTTTTTCGTGCCGCCACATGTTTTCTGCCAAGAATACGGTTTAGTAAGTTGGTAACCTCTTTCCGTGTACACACCAAATAGAGGGGGCGGGATGAGGGTTCCATGGCCCTGGATTAAAGCCAGTCATCCGGTCAGGGGGCATGGGTGTTTCCGGTTGGGACCGAGAGGGGGGCACCCCTTAGAGCGCGCGTATATAAATTTGATCCCATGCTACGCGAGGTTGTAGCCTCCCCGTCTCAAGGTTTTTCTTGAACGTTGCCGAGGGTGATTCCTGGCTTCGGAATGTTGAATGGGTGTGTACTGGTTAGATGTGTTTCTTCCAAAACACCGTAAACGGAACTAGTCCCCGTGACTACTGAAATCCGTTGGCTGTGGTTAAAGTACAAACTCTGCAGAGTCAAATCCTTCCGTGTCATCGTATCTATGGTCAAGGACCATGGCCAGTATACCCATATCCATGTCAATCCTCGTGGTAGATCCCCGGTGAACAAGCTTGAGTGGTAAACCCAGTTTAATTGTTATTCCTGTGGATGGACTAACCTCTTATTTACCCCGTACTTGCAATGATTTATATTCTTGAGCTACTGAATTATTGAGTTCAGATATAAGCCCTTTATGTGATGTCGCTCAGACGTCCGACTGTGGCATGCACTGTTGTTTATTCTTACAATATAAGCCCTTTATGTGATGTCGCTCAGACGTCCAACTGTGGCATGCACTGTTGTTTATTCTTACAATATAAGCCCTTTATGTGATGTCGCTCAGACGTCCGACTGTGGCATGCACTGTTGTTTATTCTTACAATATAAGCCCTTTATGTGATGTCGCTCAGACGTCCGACTGTGGCATGCACTGTTGTTTATTCTTACAATATAAGCCCTTTATGTGATGTCGCTCGGACGTCCGACTGTGGCACGCACTGTCTTTTATATTCTATTATAAGCCCTTTATGTGGTGTCGCCCTGACGCCCGACTGCGGCATTGTTATTCTTGTATTTTTCCTCTCGAGGAGTCATTCAGACACTCGTTTGGCCCTCAGCATTTATTTTGGGATTTCGGGAGGACTACCGCCCGACTTCTCTTTTATTTTCCCACGCATTATTGTCCCTTCGTCTGAGTGCACTTGATAATCTGTTCGCATGCATCATGTTTACATTTGTTATATCTTATGTCCGAACTGTCTTGCGAGTACTTTCATAGTACTCACCTAGCTTGTTGATTTGGCCAGATGTTGACGAAGGCGATCTCATGGATGAAGAGTTTGATAGTGAGTCCGACGCCTAGAGGAATCCCAGTCAGTCCCGTGCGATCCGGGATATTGGTCACTTGTATCATATACGCTTCCGCCACCCACAATAAGTCTCCTCGAGCCTCACTCCGACACTCGAAGAGCTGTTAGTTCTCAGGAGTCATATCACCCACTTCGTTGTGATATGTCCACCACCGCTTCTATCGTGAGTCAGTAGATTTGCCACCCTATCCGCCTTTATGTATTATTGGCGTGTTTGTAATAAATTGTTGAGCAGTCTCCGCTCAACTTTGTATTATATTCAGTACTCCTGGTATTTTCTTCTGTGATCAAGATTTTGTCTACCAGTAAGAAGGAATTCTTCTCTACTGGTCCGTAAAAGGGATCGGTCTCTCAATAAATATTTTTATTGGAAAACCGGTCGTGACAACCACCTCGGGGGCCTGGAGCAAGAGAAGGACCGGGAGCTGGTCCTCTGCAAGATTTTCTACCAGACGAACACTAGGGCCAGGACTAAAAAGATTATAAGTTAGTTTGGTATTGGTACTTGTACTACCTTGTCGTCCGCAAGTTGGTATTGCTGTTAACGATCTTTTGGTATGAACTTGGGATTTGCTTCCAACCATCATGCCGAGGATCAACCTGGATATAAAGCTGAATCATTTGTTTGGAAACGAATTTTCAGGCACCTGATTTTTATTTGATGGGTAGCATAAGCACCTGCCGTTTGAATTCTCAGTTCTCCAAATTTTTCTAAACAAGTGCATGCACTTATTATCACGATGAAAAACAATATACCTGCTGCATCCCAGTTATCAGTCTGTACTTGCATAATTCTCTCGTTTATTGAGCAGGTATATTGTTTTTTCAGGTCGAGCAAGTTTCTACTGGGCTGTAGACTGCCCAGGCTTGGTTTTGTTTTTAACAGACCTAGCCCATGACGACAACGAGGCACAAAGATCCAGCAGGTATCTACTGGCCTCTGGCCCGCCAGCGTTACTTATATTTTGTCTTACAACATCCGCAGGCAGTTTTTTTACTGAATCAAACACACAGCCCAGTTCTATTTTCCTCTTGAAACGCCATGTCCTACTTCCGTTTTCTAATCTCTACCTATAGTTTTACTAGTTCATATACACGTATCATTATATTGAAAATACATAAAGTTTCCTTTTCATATTTACATCCTTATTTTTGTTGTTGTTTTCCCTCCCAGCGCTGATTTTTTTACCACTGGTTTTCCCTCAAACCAACTCAATTATCCCACGTCTTGTTTGCTTACAAAAACAAAACGAGTTTTTTGGCAAATCAATAAGTTCTTAAAAAATGTTTATCATTTCGGGATTACAACAGTTCGGACTCCACCGAAATATGCAAAATAAGGTTGAACTTTTTGACCGTGGTCCTGGGTAGAAAATTGGCTGTAATAAATTACTTAAGAATTAAAAAATGGGCTGCAAATTATTAACAAAATAGCAAATGGCTCTATGTTGTCTTCCATGGATTGGGAGGCTGATTTGTGGGCCTACTAAGTTCATGCGTACACAAGGTTTCTTAAAAAAAGAAACTTAGTCAACAATCGACTCTACCAGCGTCAGACCGTTAGATGTCAATCTAACGGCAATCGTGCTTCTTCAGTCTCTGATCTTCCTGCTCCAGCCGCCCAAACCAGCGCCGGCGGAACCGCCTGCTCCCACCTCCCGTGGCCGGCTGTGCTGCCGGGCAGGCCTCACGGCCCCACCATACTCGCAGCCCTGGCGTGGCTATCCCTCTACTCACCCACACCTCCTATTACTTTTCAGCAACGGCAGCCAAACCAGTCAACCCTCGTACTCCCCACCGTGTGGGCAGCCACTACCGTGTCTTCCCCGGCTCCGTTTCGTTCCCTTTGTAGGCCTCGCCACCGTCCACCGCCCTGGTGCTCTCGGCGCGGCGTGGTCAATGAACGACATCCATCAGAAGTGGATTGTACGTGGAGAGGCTGACAGCTGGGTCCACGGCCGCACATAAGGAAATGCCTCCTTATTACGCGCAAAATAATGATTCCTCCACCTGACATCTGGGACCAACCGAAAGGGCCTTTGTATTTCGCGAAAAAAATGTTCCCGCCGCTGACAGCTCGGACCCACCAGCTATATCTTCGCACGCAAGGAAGTGCTTCCTTATTACGCACAAAAAAATGAATACTCCCCCTGCTAGCTAGGACCCACCATATGGGAGGCTGACTTGTGGGCCTACTAAGTTGACGCGGACGGAGGGCTTTGTCAACTTAGTCAATATGAACGATTCTAGCTCCAGTGACCGTACGATGTCCATCCAACAGCCGTACTGCTTCTTCAACCTCTGGTCTTCTTGCTCCAGCCGCCCATACCAGCGCCGGTCATGCCGCGTGCTCCTGCCTCCCGTGGCCGGCTGTGATGCCGCGGAGGCCTCACCGCCCCCTATACTCCCACCGCTAGCCAGGCCATCCCTCTACTCACCCGCACCCCCTGTTATTCTGCGGCGACGGCAGCCTCACACCGCAGCCGAACCAGTGAACCCTCGTACTCCTCTCCGCGTGGGCATCCACTGCCGCGTCTTCCCCGGCTCCGTGTCGTCCCCTTCCTAGGCCTCACCGTCGTCCATCGCCCTGGTGCTCTCGGCGCGGCGTGGTCAACGTGGTCAAGGAACAACTTCCATCGGAAGAGTACTTTACGTGGAGAGGCGGACAGCTGGGTCCACGCCCGCAGCAAGGAAGTGCCTCCTGATTACGCGAAAAATAATGATTCCTCCACCTGACAGCAGGGACCCACCGGACGGGCCACCGTATTTCATGAAAAAAACGTTTCCCCCCTGACTGCTGGGACCCAGCACCTACTTCTTCGCACGCATGGAAGTGCGTCCATATTACGGGCAAAAAAACTGATTCGCCCCCCTGACTGCTGGGACTCACCAGCTACATCTTCGCACGCAAGGAAGTGCCTGACAGTCGGGACCCACCTGGTCGAAGCATACGTAGCATTGTCATTCTGGTCGCGAACGTGTACGTACATACGGTCGGTCTGTCTGCAGGCTGCAGCGATGAACTGTGGCCGGGTAAGAAAGGGCACATGTCGTAGTAGAGGCGCGCACGTAGCATGTACACGTACGTACAGTGGCCAGGATGCAAGAAAGTAAATACGGCCACGTACATGCATACGGGCGGGGTCTCGAACGCCTATTCGCGCATACGTACGGCCAGGGCTCGTGTACATGGCTGGGTCGGAACGGAGAAACAGTGTCGTCATCGTGTTCATGGGGAGGCAACAGAACACGTGTTGTTCATCGGGAGGCAACGGAACGCGTGCTGTTCCTCGGGAGCCAACCGGCTTGGACGGAACAGCCAATGGAAACGAGGCCTGGCGTACAACAGAACAAAGGAAACGGCCTTGTGTTCGACCGGCCACGGTCAAGACGGGATCCTGTTCATCGGGATGGGTCTGGGTACCGCAAAACGGAGAAAACGAACCTCCTACGGTCGAAACGGGGTCCTGTTGATCGGGAGGGGTGTGGCATACCGCAATACGGAGGAAACAGACTTCTGTTGGAGCGCTACGGTCGAAACGGGGGTCCTGTTCATCGGGAGGGGTGTGGCGTACCGCAAAACGGGACTCCACGGGATATTGTTCATCTCCACCGTCGATTGCCTCCACGGGCTACTGTTCATCCACCGTCGACTGCCTCCACGGGCTCCTGTTCATCCACCTTCGACCTCCTCCAGCCTCCACCTACGACTGTTCATCCACGGGCTCCTGTTCATCCAGCCTCCACCGCTCCTCCACCGGCTACTGTTCAACTAGCCCTCTCCACTGGGTCCTGTTCAACCACCCCTCCACCGGCTACTGTTCATCCAGCCCTCCACCGGCTACTGTTCAACCAGCCCTCCACCGGCTACTGTTCAACCAGCCCTCCACGGGGTCCTGTTCATCTAGCCCTCCACGGGGTCCTGTTCATCCACCGGCTCGATCGATCGGGGTCCTGTTCATCCAGCGGGAACAGCCTCTACTACCACGGGGGTCCTGTTCATCCAACCCCCCACCGGGAACTGTTCATCCAAACCCCCCAACAACGCTCGCTGTTCATCAAGGGAAGGAGGCAGCAGTGTTCGATCGGCTTCAGTTAGCAGTAGTAGCGAAGGAATCGCTCGATCGGGTTCAGTTAACAGCCATCGATCGATCGCTCGGGTTCAATAACGCGTAGCCTGCAGTGCAATCGCTCGGGTTCAGTTAGAGCCCAACGCCTCGCACCCACGCGTCGTGTACGAGAGAAACGCGCATCGCTCGGCCCCCGACCACCCACCATAACCGGGAACTCCCCAATATTTTCCTCGCCCTCGCTTCTACCACGTTTTCTCCGTCATGGACGGCCCAAAGAATGGCATGCAGCTGCGTCTCCGGCCCGCCAGGACGAAAACCACATTTTCTGTCATGATTTTTTGTCATAGAAGTAGGAGCCCACCACATCTATGATGATACCGGGTTTTGTCACAATTATCGTCATAGAAGTGTCATAAGCATGACAGGAAAAAAATCGTTCGGCCCAAAATGTCACGGATGTGTCTTTTTTTGTAGTGAACTCATAGTCATAAAAACAACATATAATTACAATCTATAAACAACAATAGATTATAACAACAACACACACTTTTAAACAATAAGATGTCATAAACAACAACATATTTAATAGACAACATCACTTTCTCGTAAACAACAACACATCAAAACATCATCACATAGTCATATATTTTGAGCTCACAAATTCATCACAAAGTGTAGACATAATTTTGAGTTCATATAGATTTTATATGGGTATGTGGGTATGGGTTATATGATCTCATACCCATACCCGCTCTACCCGATGGGTTTAGCATTTCCCTATTTATATACCCATGGATAATGTTTTATCCCATACCCTTACCCTAATAGGGTTTTTACCCGCAGGGTACGTGGGTAATGGGTACCCATTGGCATCCCTATCCATGATGATGTGTGAGTAGTTCGCACATGACGTACGGGTCCATAGCAGTAGGCATTAGCGCTCTCTCTCTCTATCTCTCTCTCTCTCCCTCTCCCTCTCTCTTGATCTTCAATACAATGATCTCATCTGAGATCAATCCAATGTAAACTTTTGCGGTGTGTTTGTTGGGATCCGATGAAATATGGGATTATGATCAGATTATTCATTGAAAGTAATCGAGTCTTTTTTGAGATTTATTATGTGTGATTGTATAGCCTTGTATTTCTCTCTGATCAAAGACCAAAGTTTTCCCGATATGGTGTGATGGCATTGACCTCCAGGCATTCTCTCTGTATTCCCTCCCAAGATTTCCAGTTTTCAGGGCTGTTACCTCAGGTTACCACTACACTTCTGCCGGTTCTGAAGGTTTGACCTTCGACGATTCATTGACAAGATTGCGGGTAGATTGCTGGGTTGGAAACGAAAGGTGCTAAACAAGCCGGGAAGAGTCGTCGTGGCAAAATCAGTTCTCACGGCCATGGCGACCTTCCACATTGCCACTCTCAGCTGGCCTAAATGGATCGTGCAAAAAAAATGATAAAATCATTCGTGCCTTTCTCTAGCATAAAGAGAACCAATCGCAAACATCGGGAGGGCACTCCCTGGTTAACTCGAAGATTGTCTATCGCCTAAGACGTTTGGGCGGCCTTGGAATTACATACCTTGAAAGATTTGGCCACACCCTTCGCCTTTGTTGGCCCTGGTTACAATGGACAGACCCGGAGAGGCCATGTGTGGGTACTGAGCTACCATGTGACTAGGCTGGCATGAACCTCTTTCGAGACTGCACAACCATATCTTTGGGAGACGGTCACAAGGCTCCCATGTGTCGGTAAGTGAGCCAAGTAACAGTCAACTGCTTTGACCCGACGGCAAGCCCCCATTTGGGCATTTGTGATGGTGGGCTAAGGGGCTAAGTAGTGGATGGGAAAAGTGAGAAATATTAGATGGGTGGGGCAAAACTATGCAAAACTAAGGAATGAGGGGCATGAAGATAGAAATCCCTAATTAATTAGATATCGATTTTAGTAGGTATGTTACTAACTAGGAGAGGATGCTAAATATGTTTACGATAAACCCCGGAGCGACATAGACCGTTGGATAGATGCAGTTGCACGGATGAGATATGCTGGATATCTGCAACTCGCCCTTTTTATATTATTAGCGTTAGCATTAGTATAGATACACGCGGCCACCAGCACAGAAAACTTTCTCACATAAGTATAAATTGATTAGCAAATAATATAGAACCACACTGTCAAGAAAGCCCCCAAAACGTCGCACTATAAGAAGGAAAAATACGCGCCATCTTCCCCACACGCCAAACCAAATAACAAACAAGGATTATAAAATCCCAACAACACTAACGGCGCAGCAAAGCGCGCACAACCTTCTAGCACAATGTTTACACCCGTAACTTTTTTAAAGGAGACAATAACCATTATTATGTCACCTCATTTCCTTCTTATTTTTCCATTATATTTCCTTCTTATTTTTCCATTAAGTTTGTAAGAGTTTTGGTAACATATTAAACAGTATACTCATTTTTTTCCATGGGAACTTTTTTTTTTGAATGTTGGTAGTTGATCTACCAAATTCATTGATTAGAGAGAAAAAAGCCAGTACAGGGGAAGCCGAAGGGGCAATGCATCTAGAGAAAAGATGCCAAAAGGAAAAAGATTACAGAAGGAACCCCCTCAGCCTGGGTCGAATGGGATCCCAGCTCCTGCCAGACTCCAAAGAATGATCTCTTCCTTCACACGCAGCAGAAAAGAGCGCACCTCCAACCTTTTGTCCTAAAAAACGCGCCTGTTGCGTTCACCCCAGAGCTCCCAGGAGACTAAGTTGACTAGAGACAGTGCCCCTTTGCGTTTTGCTGGTCAGGCCTTCGTGCAGCAGGTGAGCATCCACTCGTTGATGCTAGTTACATGCGCCCAGCCCGTAGGCAGCAGTGCAGGCATGCTGGCAAGACCCGGGGACCGATAGACAGGTTGTCAGCGCCTCGCTTCAGTAAACCCGGGTCCCACCGCCCGTCACAGCCAGTGGTTCGTGGTCCCCACGCGCAGTGTTTATCCGTGTATGCGTGGCTGGATCGCATTCTTTACTTCTACTAGTGTTGCACACGTGGCCATGATCAAGTCGGCTACGTGTATCCTCTCCGCGTTCTGCTCGGCTACGTGTTCCGGTCCTTGCTTCCGGTCGCCGAAGGTGAACGCGATTGCGCAAGCTTTGATTGCATTCTGAACTTGGAAAAATACATATGCGCGGGCCCTTTCTGTTCTTTAGCCGAAACATGAGTGATTGAGTCATTCCTTGTCTCTGAGTAGTACGTACAAATTTTGAAGAGCATCACGACATACGACCCCAGTTAGAGTGCTGAGGGGAGAGAACTAAAAGATAACTCAAGCTAGACAGAAAGATGCAAAAATCCACAGTTTCTTAAGGATCCTGTAAGTAAGTAGATTAAGATTGTCATTTAGCTTCAATTTCTTCAGTCTCACAAGCGGGTCCGCATGCAACAAAAGAATTGTATTTTCCTACTACTCCGACCTTATCAACTGGCGGCAAACCCGACCCCTCAAACATCCGCGTACGCATGCCTTCTCACAATCGGACACCTTAATTATCATACCTCAAAGCCATACAAACCCATACAACTACGTTGATGCATTAAACACATCATCAGGCTACTACATCACTAAATATTGCCATCGGATTATCAAAATTTTGCATGTTTAGCTATGGTGAAGAAAATCACCCATTGGTGCCCTTGCCCTTCCCGGCGCCCTTGCCATCCTTATCGTGGAAATACTGGTCGAAGACGCGGTACGGATCGAGCCGGATCTGCTCGTCGTCGTCGCTGTCCTTGCCGTCGCTGTCCTCCTTCTCCACCTCCGGTGGCAGTCCAGCCATGGCATGCACCGCCCGATTCTGCTATCGGGCGATGGCGCGCATGTCCCTTCGCTGCTGCTTCTTCACAATACGGGCACGGATAGCTTCCTCCTCTGCGGCCGCCCGCGCCGCCTCATCAGCCGCCGTGTCGGCAGCGATACGGGCCTCGACGGCCTTTATCCTCTTCCTCCCACGGCGGACACTTCGGTCCCAGTGGGGCTCATACTCCGTCCGATCGGTGATGTGGAAGGAGAGATTTTCCGGCTGCCAGGATCGCAATGATCCATCCCGAGAGGATCCGAGCGCCCCTTAAGCCAACCGCCAGACAGACCCTGGCGTCGGCCTTACACTATCCTCTCGGGAGCGGTGGAGTGCAATGCGGACGACCATTGCCTCCTCCAACCCGCACGGGATGACACCCCAGTCGACGGATCCAGGCTGGTTGGAGTCAAATCCGCTGCCCACCATGCCGGAGATGGCTGGAGATCGCCGGAGGAGAGCTTGGTTGGCGGAGGGGAGTGGAGTGAACTGGCTAGGATTTGGTCCAGTGAGCGGATGGGGAGAAATATATGTGGGATCGGGTGGGCTAGCGTGGGCCAAGTCCGTCGTGGCGGACGCGCTCGGACGCCCCCGTATCTGCCCCATATTTGGGCTGGATATGAGGGGCGTCGGTCAGACCGGGCGTTTACGGTCCGTTTGGGTCGAAATTTCGTGATCGGTTAGTGACTGGGCCGTCCGCCTGTGCGTTTGAGAAGAGTTTGGGACGCCCGACTGTAGATACTCTTACCCTGCAAAAATGGATAAATCTAACTGTTTTTGAAACTTCGACACAAAATAAACCGAATTTGAATACTTTTAACAGTCTCGTCCCTTTTGCATTACACCCCGGGCTGGACTGCCATGCTAGATGGCATGGCGCCTAGCCCGGGAGTCATGCTAGATAGGGTGGTTATCTATATCAAGGTGTCGTGGCGTCCAGCATAGTGACGAAGATACGGGTGCCAACAAGGGCCCTGGCCCAAACATAATTGATTTAAGCCAAATTTGCATATGAACAAATGATTATCTGCTATGAAAATGATGTATTATGGCAGGCTAGCCCTCCTTGGCAAGGCTCAACAACACTCGTCCCTCCTTACTGTGGTTTCATAACCCGCTAGTGTCCTAGCACGACACCCCAGGCCCGGGCATTATAAAAGAAAGGTAATTTTATGAAATATTTTCAGATCCAGTAAATTTGTGTGCCAAAGTTTTAGAAAATGATCAAATTTGTCCATTTTCACGGTTGCCCCATCCATCAATTCCTTCCATGTTTCCCACCCCTCAGGCTCTACGATGCTTGTCAACACGCACCATGACACTATTTGTGCCATTTTTCGGACAAAATGTATGTGTATTTTGCCATTTTTTCTGCAGTTTTCTTTGTCTGCGCAGGCGAAAAACATTTATACGCCAAGCACGATTTTGCAGAGCTTCTGAGTTGTGAGATGCGCCCAATAGCCCGGGCCACTTTCGGGATTTCGGGCCGGTACTAGACACGTATTTAAAACTTCAGCTATTGCAGCAATTATTCATGGCACTTCTTTTTCTGAATCCTGACACGCGGATTGCTGTTGGCAGACTGACACGTGATTCCTTGATAAGACATTTTATCTATCATCGCTGTAGGGAATCACAAGACCTCCTAAGCCTAGCGTGGTGGTAGGCCGGCGACGCAGAGTATTCTGCGTGTCTTCCTGACGGCGAGCGTGGGCTGCCCGTGAAACTTACGCAAACCCCGAAGTCGACAGCGGCAAAATTTCGTGTTTTGACCTTTTGACAAAAGATCTGACCCTGGTTAAAAAAAAATCGGAATTTGACCATTTTTCTTACCGCCAGGGGCCCTGGCGGTAGGGTTACACAGCCTACCGTCAGGGCCCTTGGCGGTAGGGTACTTATCCACGTCAGCACGCGGTGACGGCCGCTGTTCCTCTCCGTCGCACCCTACCGTCAGGGGATTTGGCGGTAGGGTTACTAACCCTACCGCCAGGACCCCTGACGGTAGGGTCCGGGCAGTTATTTCGCCCGAGACCCCGCGCCCCTTCCCATCTCCCCACCCCTTCCCCTCCACCCCCCCCCCCCGGTCGGCAGTTTCTCCCCCAAGTCGCCCCTCTCTCCCTCTCTCATCTTCTCCACTCTCCTCCTCGGATCTTCACCGATTCTTCACCGTTTTTGCGGATCGAGATGGCCCCGAAGAGAGAAACGTAAGCTCCTCCAATCCCTCCAATTAGTTTTTGCAAACTTGCTTCCGATTCGACGCATTATTTGCTTGAAATCCTTCATATTTTTGAACTTAGATTGATTTTTTTTCACCTACGATTGTTTTAGTTTGATTGTAGTTCTAGTTCTTAGTTCTTTAGTAACTAGTGGTATTGAATATGAACTCTAAACAATAGTTCATATGTTAGTGTGAAGATGAACCCTAGTTCATAATTTTTTTTGTTAAAAAAATTATGATGTAATGTTGATATGAGGATGAACCCTAGTTTGATGATGCATGTTGATATGATGATATGATGTAGTGTGAAGATGAACCCTAGTTTTATGATGCATGTTGATATGATGATATGAAGATGTTGTTTGGAAAAAATTATTTAAAAATATGATGATATGATGTATGTTGGAGGATTTTTTTTTGATATGATGCATGTTGATATGATTTGATCCATCATGTGTAGTAGATGTTGTTGGACGAATATGCTTAAGATTTTATTTTGATATGATGCATGTTGATATGATTTGATTTCATTGTTTGTTTATGTATGCTTATGCTTATGATGCTTTTGTTTATGAAATTCTATTAAGGCGGCCACCTCTTGCGGACAATATCGGCCCACGGTACTCCATGCTGGACCGGGCATTCGACAAGGGTCATCGTGCCCGTTTCATAGAGAACGGACAAGTAAGTGATATGAATGAAATATTGACAAGAGGCCTACCAGACCGGCATCAGAAACATGCATAGTGGATTTAGGGAGTTTGCACCCCTCATCAACAAAGTGGTAAGTATGAACCGACGGTTGTATTTAAACTATTTTATTCGTCATCGTGACTGACTTATGTCGTTGCAGTCTGGTGAGCTGAACAGATGCATCTTTGAAGCCTCAGATGCACTAGGTGATATCCCTGGGAGCGTACAATCAGAGAACAAAATGAGGGGGACGATGAAGGTACAATTTCAGCCTCCTCGGAACAGATGCATCTTGTTCACTTGCAATCATAAACCTGATACTTATTATGCCCTTGTTTCATTGTGAGTGCGGAAGTTCGTGAAGCGTTGTCGCAAGCTAGTAGGGCTGCTTGGGTGTGCTGGAGCTGGGCCGGTTGAAGCTTATCAGCCTGTAGCCACACAGGGTCTCATCGGCTCATCGAGCCATGTTCCTTCGTCATCTAGGTTGGCTGAGGAGGAGGAGGAGGAGCAAGAGGATGAGGAGGAGGAGGAGGCCACACATGAAGGGGAGGAGGAGGATGAGAGCAACGGGGAGGAGGAGTACGATGAAGATTATGGACCTCCACCAACTCAAACATCTCAATCATCTCAGCTGCCGAAGAGGAATCAGAAGAAGAAGGATTTGCTGAGTCCGGACCCTTTCCAGAGACCGGTTGCTCGACGGCCCAAGAAGAAGACTGAAGAGACTCGTTCAAAGAGTAACGAGGACCGTGCCTCCAAGAGGGGAAGGAACAACTGATTATGATCTTCGATAGTTGGCTCTTGTAGTTGGGTTGTCTATGTGTTTGCTATTAGGTTGAACTTCGTTTGGTTGAACTTGTCGAGTGGTTGTGAAACTACGTGGAACTATGTGTTTGCTATTTGTGGATCTATGTGTTTGCTATTTGTGAACTCCGTTTACTAATTAGTTGAACTCCGTTTGCTATTATGTGTTTGCTACTATGTGTATGTGATGCCCAAGTTTAATTGTTTAAAATCTGTGATATTGCTGTCATATTTGTGAAACTTGTTGTGATATTGAATTTGAAAAGAAGCAACCAAATGAACTTGAAACAACAAAACAGAAAACCCTACCGCCAGGTGCTCTGGTGGTAGGATCAGACAACCTACCGCCAGTCCCCATGGCGGTAGGGTGAACCTACCGTCAGGGCCCTTGCATATTTCGTTACAGAAGGTTTATACGGCAAAACACAGCCAGACCCTACCGCCAGGGGTCCTGGCGGCAGGGTTAGACAACCTACCGCCAGGGCCCCTGCCGGTAGGGCACTTATCCACGTCAGCACAGGCAAACGGCCGCCGTTCCCCTTCGTCGCACCCTACCGAATTCATGCAGTCGAAAGCATAGTGCGTTGCGCTGTCTCAGAAGTGGGCCCTCTATCCTTTCGACTGCGTGAATTTTTTCTCTAGGTGGGTGACAAGGATAGTGAAGTGCGCGAATGCTATTTCTCGCATTAAGCAAGACCGTAGAAACTCTTACTGTGAGCTTTAACAGTAACGGGCAAACGTCGCGGGTGGAATTCGAACCATGGTCTTCTAGATAGATTTCAATGGTACTAGCCACCACGCTAGCGTCGTGATTCTGATCAATTAGTAGGGCGCAAAGGACACCGGGTTTCACTGGGTTTTTTTTCTAGCATACCGGGTTTCGCTGGTTTGTTACCTTTCTTTGTTCTTCCGGGATGTTTTTTTTCTTCTCTTTTTTTATTTTTTCATTCTTTTTTAGTTGTTTCTTTGACTTTATTTATTAATTTCTTTTTCTTTTGGTTTACTTTTTTATTTTTTGGGATTTACTTTTTGTTTTCTTTTATTTCTTTTGGTTTTTATTATACAATTTTTTACATGTCAACAACATTTTTCGAATACACGTTTAACATTCTTCTACTTCAAATTTTTACTACATAGTCAACATTTTTTATACATATTTTTTATATTTTTTCTAATTCTTGATTAACATTTCTCAAATACAAGATTGATATTTTTTGCATACATGGTCAACATTTTTTTCTATACACATTTTTTAAATGCTTGATTAACATATTTCAAATACATGATTGACATTTTTCTAATACATTATCAACATTTTTTATGAAAATTTAACATTTTTAATAATTCCTCAACATTTTTCAAATGCAAGATTAACATTTTTTGATTGCATCGTCAACATTTTTTCATACACATTTAACATTTTCAAATGCTTGATTAACATTTTTTAAATGCGTGTACAATACTTTTTTAAATGCTTGATTAATACTTTCATATACACGATCAAACGATTTCATCATTTTTTTCATACATGGTCAACATTTATTCTATACACATTCAACATTTTTCAAATGCTCGATTAACATTTTTCAAATACTTGTTTAACATATTTTAAATACACGATCTAATTTTGTCACACCCATTGTATACTTTTTGTATACATTTTTCGTATACATGGTCAATATTTTTCTATACACATTTAACATTTTTGAAATGCATGATTAACATTTTTTAAAACATTATGAAAAGCCTTTTTTATAGTATGTGTGTGTGTGTGTGTTTGGATTTTTTGGAAGTGTTTTTTTAAGGGAATGAATTTTTGGAATTGTAAAGGAAAAGTAAAAATAGAAGAAATCAAAAGTTCAAACAAAAAAAAGAGGTTGTGGCCTCACGCGGGCTGGGCCGGCCCGTTAAGGCCGCCGCCTTCAGCGAGAGCTGACTCTTTTCCGCTTGCAGCGAGACATCGTCGCGCCCAGGGAAGTGCATCCCAGACCGTTACGTGTTGTATGACGTTCCGCCGAGGCCCATCTTTTTCCGCGGAGGTATCACAGGCAACAATTCATGGCTATCCCTAAGGGTAATTCCAATGCACCAACGCAGTCTGTCCTCTGTTTGGATCTAAACGGACAAGAACTGCGACCCAAGGCGCCGATGCAAATGGACCGAGCGTCCGGTTTTTGCCTGCCCGCGACCCATTTCATGCCTAAATTTGGGCCGAGTTTGTGTCGGCATAGACGGGCACGACGCCCGCCCTTGTCCTCCTTTGACCTGCCAGTTGGTGGCACATCCACCCAATTTTCGCCCTTCTCTTCCCAAACCCTCTCGCACGCTTGCTCTCTTGCCCCCTCTCATCATGGCCGACATGCCAAACCCCACCGCCCC
The DNA here is from genome assembly GCF_002575655.3 of Aegilops tauschii subsp. strangulata. Classification (NCBI taxonomy): domain Eukaryota; kingdom Viridiplantae; phylum Streptophyta; class Magnoliopsida; order Poales; family Poaceae; genus Aegilops; species Aegilops tauschii. Next base: position 519,389,694 of record NC_053041.3, read on the forward strand.
CGCCTGCACCTACGACGGTGTGCCCGACAAGCCCCGTCCCGCCCACAAGAAGCAGCCCAAGACCAAGAAGGAGCAGACGTCGGAGCAGCATGTCGCAGAGTCAGCGAAGAGGGCTGGTTGGAGCGGATCGACAAACTAGAATCTGCCAATGCAACCGCCCTCGCTGCCGCCAAGCAACAGGAGGCTACCATCAAGGAGAATGAGGCCCTCCACCGCTCCACGCTAAGGCCACAACAGCAGGCTCTGATGATACTAGGGTTCAGCCATGGCCAGCGCGGGTCATTCAAGCCAATGCTGCCATGGCCACGGCTAGCACGTGCTTGTCGCTAATTCGTCCTCCATGGGCGGATTCGTCGCACACTTCCACCATGCCACAGATGCCCCGCGTCCATCCTCAACACTAACCGCAAGCCACCCACTTTTCCACCTCTCCCGCAGACTGCTCGTCGGAAAGGAGTGTGATCGCGCTGGCCACCCTTGCTCCCACGTTATGAGCTCAGTCATCAAGCCAATGCGCAAAATAAATAAAAAAACATTTGGACGAAGACGTACACAAAGGATGAGGACAAGCTCATTTGAGAATCCTGAAGGGGTATTGGACAAGATCCCAGGGTCAACGCCGAGCAAAAGGATCAACCTTTTGCTTGAGAGTTCATGCACAATTCCATGAACACAAGAAATTCCTGCCCTACAAGTTTGACAACAAGCATGGTTGGGTGTCCATCTCCAAGAGGTGGGGACTCATCCAACGAGGGCAATAAGTTTTGTGCCACCCTTGAGACATGGTATACAAATCCTTCATCTTCATTTCCGTTGATTGATGCTTGCATGTCCATTCCATATGAATGTGCATTTGTACCTTCATTTTGTTTGTAGGCATACCAAGCTTTGGAAGCATTCAAGGCCAAACATGGAAACAAGCCGTCACCCTAACTCATTGTTAGACGATCATTTCTCATGAGGAGAAGCTCAAGGAGCAATACGCTGCCCTCAAGAAGAATAGAGCGCCGCAGGCCGTCACGGACTATGGCGAGGGAGAGAAGCGGTCGAGGGGTAAAACCAACTCCAAGAAGGAGGAGAAGCGTGATGTGGCCACATTTGCCTTGCAAGATTTTTTGTAAGGAATGATGACCCAAAAAAAGCAAGTGTGGAGAAGCGCCGACAAGAGAAAGAGAAGCAAAATGAAGGTCTACATCAAGATACAAAAGAAGAAGCTCGAGATGAAGGCACACATACAAGCGAAGAAGCTTGAGATGGAGGCGAAAATGCAAGCAAAGAAGCTCGGCATAGAGGCGGCCAATGCCAAGACCAAAGAAAAAGAGGTGGCTCTCGCTTTCATGACGAAGAAGGTGAAGATCATGACGGTGGACTTGAGCAAAGTATCCTTGAGAAAAAGGCCTTAGTTCGAAAAGAAACAAAAGGAGATGCTCGAGCTAGATGATTGATCTATGGCCGAGAGCGCCATCTTTTTTGTATGCAGGCATGTGTGCCGACATGACCACGGTCGAGAAGTATGGCGTGGTTGAACTATGTTCGTCCTTTTTGTGTGCTGGGAAGTGTGCTGGCCTCTAGCAAGTGTGTCGACATGAACTATGGTTTTTTTAGGCTGGCACGAAGTGTGGCCGCTGAAATGGCTGCTGACATGAACTGTGGCCGCGACCTTTCTTTAGATTAAATTTTATTGCCAAGCTTTCGGACGCGGACGAAAAATTTATCAGTCGGTTGGACGCACAGGTCGAACGCGGGCTGGCATTGCGTCTATAGTTGACATACACAAACAAAAATATGATAAAGCACGTGTCCGCTTGCGTCGCCGTATTTAAGTTGTCCTAATCCGTGCATAGGTAGCAGTTGTTGCCAAACCACATCCGGCGCCATATGTGCCGGTTATAGACGGTTGCGCAAACGGGCGCACGCCACTTATCCTCTTTGGGCTTGCCCCATATAACTTTCTTTTTCCGGTTTCATAATGTTGTCGCATGCACAGTTCCAATTCAAACGTTTGGCGTGAGCAGAGTTCTTTTTTTGGGAAAATGATCCAGCCGGTTTTGTGAAGTTTCTACAAGCTTCCAGCCGGGTTTAGGAACCTTCTAGGAGCTTTTGACCGATTTTTTTCTTCTTTTCTTTTTTGGCCGGTTTTATTTGGGGTTTTTGTAACTTTTTTTAAATGCATGAACATTTTACAAAGTTGGAAACATTCTCCAAATTCGTGAACTTTTTCTCAGATTTAACTTTCTTAATTTTTGTGAACGTTTTTTTCTCTTAAATTCATGATTTTTTTTGTGATTTTACCTCCCAAATACGTAAATTTATTTTTCAAATCCGTGATTTATTTCTAAATTTGCGATTATTTCCCTCAGAATCGTGTTTTTTCTTGCAAATCCGCGAAACATGTGAAGTTTTTAGAAATCCACGAACTTTGTTTTCAAAGGCATGATTTTTTTTAAATCCACGAACTTTGATTGGACATGTACTTTTTTCGAGTTCGTGAACATTTTTCATATCCACGAATTTTTTAATCCCTCAAAATTTTGTTGAACCTGTGAACCTTTTTCAAATCTACGAACATATTTTGAATGCCTTGAACTTTTTTGAACTCGTGCACTTTTTTCCAAACCAGATTTTTTCAAACTCACGAGACAATTTTTTTCATTCCTGATTTTTTTAAAGAAAACTTCTCAAAAAGTCAACGGTCGACCGGCCAACAGCGACAAGAGTAACGGGAAATCTGGAGTTGTTCCGATCGAGCGTGCGTGAGCGCCAGTTACCCTACCTGGCGCTTGAGGCATTGGGGAGGAGGTCTCGCAGTTTTTTACCATATATGCATACCTCACGTATTTTTCTTAACATAGTATAATCGAAGCTGCTCACATACATGAGCATGCACTCACCCCTATGAACGGCGCACGCACATCCTATCCCTGTGAGCATCTCCGAGAGACTGAACCGGCATAACAACTTGAGATTTTACAAAGTCACCACAGCCGCAGCCGCCTCGTAGTTGACAGGAACGTCTTCTCCCATTGAACGAATATTACCGGAAACCTGAAATAAATCCAGAAATATTACGAGCACCATTGTGAAGTCTAAGGATTAAACCCTGGTGGGTTGGGCATACTACTGTCCTCCTAACCATCCATTCACAGGTTCTATTGGGCGGGCTAGTTTTGATCTCCTTCTTCTGGTTTTGGAAATTTTCATTCAGTTTTAGCAATATTTCGTAAATGTCTTCATTTTCCTGTATTTTTGACTGTTTGTTTTACCAAATGATATTTTGGTTTTGATTTTTTCGTTCCTTTTCCAATTTTATATTCATCAACTTTGTTGTTAAACGCATGAAGGTTTTTCAATCTATGATTTTTTCAACTTCTTAAATGTATTTTTGTAATTATGCAATTTTTTAATCCCAGAACATTTGTAAAATTCATGAACACTTTTAAAATTAGTGAGCATATTTTGAAAATTCACAAACATTTTAAATCTGCTATATCCATGAACATTTTAATTTGCTAAATTCCTAAACATTTTTAAATCACAAACATGTTTGTGAATCTATGAACATTTATAAATTCAGGGACATATTCAAAATTCATGAGCTTTTTTAATTCATAAACATTTTAAATTTTTAAAATTCAAGAACAACTTGCAAATTCATGGAGAATTTATAATTTGTGAAAACATTTATTAAAATCCATCAATATTTCATAAATTGGTAAATATTTTCGAAGGCTGTTGAACACTTTTCAAAATTGTCAGACAGTTTATAGTATACATATTTTGGTATATTTATTTCCTGGGATATTATTAAATCAAATATGATGTTTTTTCCTGATAAAAAGCGCCAAGGAAACACTCGGGACTTTCCGGTCAACCGTTCTTGCCAAGCGTTAAAGCATACATGGACACCGGTCCGTTTTAGTTTGTGTGTGTGTGCATGTGGAGGGGGGGGGGGGGGTGTATGTAGGTTTCGCTTTGAGCGAGACAGACGGCCGTCTCGCCTCAAGTAGGGCGTAGATGGAGCTGCGTACTAGTGTTAGGTTCGTTAGTTTCACTGGCAAAAGTGCCCGTGCGTTGCAACGGGAGAAAAAAATCACACTCCCCTAACCCAATAACCATGATTCAAGAACCTAATAGATCCACGTCCTTTCTTTCAACACATGACATCTCATATGTATTGTCACTTATCCTCCTTCTCACTCTCGCCAACGACGGCTTCAGTGTTCACACAATCACAACGCGTTTGAATGGTGTCAATCCTAAGGCGTCTCTCTCGGCATAAATATAAAAAATCTTCTTTCTTTTTTCCTGTGAGCTTTTGGCGAGGCATGCATCCAGTGTTATGGATGTTTTCTTTCATCCAATCCTAGTTATGCCAAGGTGTTCATTTTCAATCCGGATTGGAACCGGTATAAAAGAAAGACATATCATGCACTATTGATTAAGGTTGCACCCCAAATAGCATTTTAAAAATGGTTCAAGTAAAATAACACCATATTCAGATTCTACACATTTTTCTAGTGAAATTTCATATATAACATGTTAATGTAAGGATCAAATTCAATATAACATGTTAAATTTGGAGTTAGGATTTAAAAGATATGGATATTTTTTCAAAAGTATTTGATATAGTTTTAAAGAAGTATTTGATATGTACCGCGGGTTGATTAACCCAATTATGATGGGGTTTCTTGTTGAGTATCGAAAACATCAAGGGGTTTTCTGCAAATTTGCATGACAGTACAAGAATACATATTTCTTTTATTAGTAGGTATAGAAATTTCATGTATAATATCTTAAATATGGAGTTAGGATGTAAAAGATATGGATATTTTTAAAAAGCATTTGATATGTACTGCGGGTTGTTTAACCCAATTATCAGGGGTATCCTATTGATTACCGAAAATATCAAGGAGCTTCTGGAAATTTGCACGACGGACCAAGAATACATATTTCGTTTATTAGTAGGTACAGAAATTCCATATATAGCAAGTTAAATTTGGATTTAGGATTTAAAAATATGGATACATGGATACATTTAAAAATCATTTGATATGTACTATGGATTGGTTAACCCAGTTATTAGAGGGTATCCTATTGACCAAACACATTAGGTGGGCGAGGAGAGGGGGGGGGGGGGTTCTGCAAATTTGCATGACGGGCCAAGAACACCTACTTTCTTTATTAGAATATATATATTTGTTCTAAAAAAATTTGTTCATGCAACTTTTAGAAAATGTTCGGACTATTAAAAAAATTCATGATATTCAAGAAATGTAGACATAATGTAAACAACTTATTCGAGTAATCATACTGCCAATTTTGAAAATAATAATATAGCCTTTCCTTCTTGAGCGGGACACAAATCCTACTCGACCTCAACAGAACACCTAAAACCGGAGCAGGAACCTTTCCGCCGGCAAGGGCCAAGGTCCACCGCGCCTCCATGGCCCTAAGGTCATCAGAGACGTTGGCACTGACGGGAGGCGGAGAAACCCTATTGTGTGGGCAGTGGCAAGAGAGGCAAAGGGCCCCTTCAATGGCCTTAATTCAGGCTCATATTAACTATATAGCCTTTGCTTTGAGAAAGAAAAGAGAAGCTTGAGGTGTGTGAAACCAATAATCATACTGCCAATTTTGAAAAAAAAATATAGTACTATTTTCGTTATTCCAGTGCGTTATACTCCCTCCATCCTAAAATAAGTGACTCAGCTTTGTATTAAGTTTAGTAATCACTTATTTTGAGACGGAGGGAGTATAATGCACCTTACTTGAGTCATGGCCTCAAGGGAGAGCCGGCCCTGAGCGGATGACGTCTCGTTATGGAACCAATAATCTTCCAAATGCCCTGATCGATCGCTCTCGTTGCATCAAAGCTAGCTTTTCCCTCCCTGATCGATCGGGCCAGTCTTTCCATCGCAGCATGCACACGCTGATGATTACGTCTCGCTGGTTGTCTCTGGCGTCCGGCGGAGCCAGCTCATACATTCTCTCTCCGACAACGCATCCGCCGCGAACTTCTCTGCACGAAATTAGGCACCAACAGCCGTGTCCAGCGGCGCCCTCCCCGCACTCAACTGAGCACATGCAGGCGCCTATTTTTGCCTCCCCGATCTCCAGCCACAATTAGCTGTAACCCACGCCAAATTAGACAATCACTCGACCTAATCCCGCTCCGAACCGCTCATGCCCAACCGCCAAATACTACAAAACCCACCCCCTTTGCTTCGCCAAGGCTAAGCTGATCAAGAGCCCAGCTAATAAACTCGGTCTCGCTCGCTGCTCGATCGGAGAGGAATAAACCGGCCGCTCCCCTGCTCGCCCGCCCGACCTCCGCCGCGCCGGCCGTACGTACCCAATCGATGGAGATGAAGAAGGTGTTGTTCGCCGCTCTCGTTGTCGCCGCCTCGGCGACCGCGGTGCTCGCCTCCGAGGCGCCCACCGGCGCCCCCGGCGCCCCCGGCGGCGCCCCTGGCCCCGCCGCCAGCGGCGCCTCTGCCTCCACCGCCGTGACCGCCCCCGTCGCGCTCGTCGTCTCCTTCCTCGCCTACTACCTCCACCACTGATTGACGCGGCGTTGTATGTCTCTGTTCGTTCGTTCTAGGTTGCTGCTGCTGTGATGATGGAGAAGAGGGGGAGGAGGGGGCAGCGTCGCATTGGTGGCACGCGCGCGCTTGCATGGGCGTGAACATGCGGCGCTGTTTTTATTTCATTATTATATTATAATCTGATTCGTGTCATGTTTATTCATTATATGTAGCGTCTGTCTGATATTAATCCTATAATTATATATGAATCGAGTTGTTTCATCCTGCTACCCCTCAAAAAAAGAAGAGTTGTTTCATCCTGCTGTCATCTCTCGCCATTTGCAAAATGTTTCGTTCCTCCCGTTCTTGCAAAATTTCGTCGAAATCACTATTTGCTCCCAATTTTCGTCTAGTGACCACGAACATTTTTTTTAGGACGTGTCCACGAACCTATATGTAGACCATCTGCCCAGGGTGGTAGGTACTAGGCCCAGTAGGTTGTAATGAGAACATATATTAAAGCCTGTCTAATTAAGCCGACGATCATAGAGAAGGGCCCAAACTCGGGACTCCCAGCCCAAAGGGCCGAAACGTCCACAAGCTGCATGCTCCCTAGTAGAATATCACATTTTTATGCTACACTGGCAAGAATCCGTCGGAAAAACCATTTTTGGCGTCGGCTCTGTCCCTCTCCAAATCCTCCCCCAGGTATGTCCGGACTGGATCTCGGACGTAGTAGGTGTAGCAGCAGCTACGTATACGTATGACTATTCTCTAAAAAAAGGCTACATAGACAGGCACCAACCTCTCAACGTCCTAGGCTAGTACATTGGCAATATGGTATCCAACGCGGTCCATGCAATCCGTTATCCGTGCGGCTAAAGCACGCATCAGCTAGCTTGCACATAAGGATGACCGCGATGTGGGAATCCATGTCTTCAACGGCTCAGCTGAAATGAACCCATTTGGCACTTTTTTCTTCAGGGAACCCATTTGGCACTTTAGTGTGGAAGCAATGTAACTTTTCTATTAGGATTTTTTCTATCATAAACTGCTGAGTATATATGTGTTGCCTATGTGGTACTGGAAAAACATGCTCGCCCCACGACGCTTCGCTGAGGGTGACACGGGCGGCGTCAAAACCCTAGCGCACCACCGCCCCTCCCATGCTATTTTGGGGTTGAACATGCCGACAAGGATGGTGGCGGCGAGGATGTGGCTGATCCGTCTCTGTGTGGGGGTGAGGCGGCCTCGGGCGGTGAGACGACACCGGCTCCGCGGCAAGCTGCGCGCGGGTGCTACGTCCCTATCTTCATCATGTGGGTGGCGAGTGCAAGTCGGTGCTCATCGTCGATCGTGGTGGGTGGCCCAGCTGTGCGGGTTGCCGGTAGATCTGAAGGTCACCATCCGCTCTTCCTCAATAATCTCAATCTTGTCGGATCTGGCTACTAGCCGTTGGCCATCATATCTGCTAAGGGTTGGGCCGCTGGAGGTGGGGCTCGGACTGGGACAGATCTTTTGAGGTTCCGGCCACAATGACAACAACGGATGCGAGTATCGTTTCTCTCCTCATGGGCGTCGTTGAGGTACCTTCCCCACTCTTCCTCTTTTCGTCCCCGGGTAAAAAACCATGTCCGCCCTTCATTGAGTGAGAAAGGGATAAGCATTGAGAGGGGGCATGCATAAGCATTATGGCATGGTTGACGGGCGTGCGGTGACAACATGGTTGAAGGGGTCTCTATTGTGTTGCATCTTGTTTGGTCTAATGTTTCTCCGCAATTTCTTTAGGGTGTTCGTCGCTTGGTTCGTGTCTGCATGCTCGCTGACTAGTCGACACCCTCTTCATGGGAGGGGATGGGATAAGGTTCCGCTCCACCGGTTGCAGCAATACAACATGGGTGGCATGGACATGATGCTGATTCCTACGGGACCGATCTACACTCTCATCTCCGGAAATGTCATTTTATTCCTTTGTTTCCCTCTCCAATGATCTCACTCTTTAGAAGCTTCTTCATGTCATGATCGGATCCGTGGCCTAGTCGGCGGTGGTGCACTCAAGGTGATCTAGGTACACCGAGGTGCTTGTGCTCGGAGACCTCCCATTGGGGTTTCAGCGTCAGTTTCCATCCAAACTCAAGGGTGATCATCTTCATCAACCGACGGTGCAACACCTCTTGGGCAATGGCATTGAGTGGTATTCTTATGCTTGGCACCCCGAGTGATGGAGATGGCATGACATCCATTGAAGTCTGGTCTCCAGTGAGATGCCTCATTCTTTGCTCCAATTTTCCGATCAATGTTGATTTCTTGGATGAATCTAAGTTTTGCTACATTTTACGCCAACTGATTTCTAGGTGTAATATGTGGGGTTATTCTTCAGCACCCTGTATCCTCTTGTTTTATGTTTTCTGTGTTGCATGGTTTTGAACGGTTGAATGTTGTAAGAGTGTTATTAATTAAATGCCAGGTCTAAACCTTGTTTTAAAAGGAAAAGGGTCTACATGTGCTCAATTCACATGTTCTTAACAATTCCCATTAAGCCTAGAGATTTACCCTTGCTGCATGTCGGGGATATTTCACCACCAGTCGATGATTGTCGGTGCTTTTTTGGTGTTGAGAATTTTCCACGAGTTCTTACAGCTCCTTTTTCTCCCCCATTGTCGACACCGAAGCAAGGAACGGTGGAAATAACCTATATTTGACGACGATTATTCTTTTTATAGGAGGTGACTTTCTCGTCGATATTGAGGCGTAGGTGGTGACTTCGTCATCAATCTTAAAGCTCTGCAACTCCGAATCAGTCTTCAGTAGACGTTGTGTGAGCATGTGTGTGAGTTTGTGCGTGTGTAATTCTATGTTGTAATCGGTGTTTCTTTCTAAAGAAAAAAGTAAGAGGCGCACCGAGCCACAAAGTTACATCCCCAGGGCTGGCCAGAAAATGAAATATAAAAAGATTATTGACGAAACTGCAAAAGCTGGCGGGGGAGGAAACGTTTCGCTGCCCAATCCCACTAGGTAGGTCACGTCTTTTCGAAAAATGCTGGTACACACAGCTTTTGCTTTCAAAAATGAGCGCGCTTTGGTGGATTGGATTGGATACCACCCTAGGCATATAAGCCTCGATGTTTTTAGCTCCTCCGGTCTCCAGGCTAGCGCAACCTGCATCGTCCTACACATACACAACCTACCTTGCCTACGTGATCCCATGATTTGATTCGTCGCTAGTAGGATCTCGGCCGTGTGCTCCACGTACCCTGGCTTTCTTTCTTTTCATTCAATCCTCCATGGTCCTTGCGTGATATAAAGAGGAGGAGATAGGGAGGGAGAAGAGGCCAAGAAATGCTCTTTCTCTCTCTTCTTTTCCTCATCTTTTGCTTTTGTCTTTGATCCCCATGTCGCCCACACGCTTTCTTCTCGCTCAAGCCTCTTTGGCTCTTTGCCAAGATCACTGAGAATCTATCTCGTCCCAAAAGTAGAATAATGGAATTGTGGAGCATCCCCCGACAAGGAAAATGGTGAGATCAACCGCTCAAAGCTTGGTCCATTATAGGATTTCTTTTTACACAAGCGCGGAAATAGTAAACTGCTACTACAGGACAACACTGTGCGCTTGATCAATAGACGTCCAAGGAATGCGCACAGAGTCCTTTGGTTAGGGTATAGTAATTAAAATTGGTTATTCGTTCCATTGTAGGCACCCACGCTCTCTTTCTTATCTCGAATGAATCAGAACATCGATGCATGCCAACGCGCGCACACATGCATCAGTTCCGGGCCATGCCGGCTGGACGCGGACACTGCAGCCACGGAGGAGCGCAAGGGTCGTGTATCCGCCACCCCGGCGGACCCCGTGCATCCCGCGACCTTGCCTGCCCGTTCCTTGTTCCAAATCAAACAAAGTCTCTTCTGGCAAAAAAGAAAAAGAAAAAAAAGAGTCTCATTCCAAGGCCAGCCGCACAAGTGACCATGAGCGCGAACGCCCCCGCCTTCCTCTCTTTGCGTTTGCGCCATGACGTCCATCTACTTCGGACCCGCCGGTGGACTAGGACCAACCCAACGTAGATATCCAAAGGGCGCAGGTTTTATTTACCTTTTGACTGTTTGGATCGGTAGTAGGGCGATGTCCGCCCTTTGTTCGCCCATTTCTTGGCAGTTGACTAACCAGCCGACCCATTTGGTCCGGCTATTCTTTTTAAATAATACATTTTTTCATTAATTCGAGAAATAATACGTGGTTTTGAAAATTTCAAAAATAATACACGTCGGCTTAGGTGAAACCGGTTGGATCCAGTCGGACACGGCGAAACCGATTAGGATCTAGTCGGCTTTGGCAAACCCGATTAATTGCTGTCAGCTTTGGCAATGGCGACAGCTGCATGCAACCATATTTTGCATTGTAATTTTATCCCGCCACCCTCTCCCGTGTCCCTCCATGCACTAGCAGCAGGGTTCCACGTCGGGCTTCATGTTGTAGCCACAGCCAGCTGGTATGTCTCTTCATATTTATTCTTTTCAATATCAATTGGGACTACATATTTCTTCAGTACTTATATTTCCTCCTGCAGGAGCCTACGGATATTAGGCATCTATGTCTAGACGCGGCTGATGTCGGTGTTGTGTGGGTTCTTGCTTGTGCATAGCGGAACGTGTTTGCTGCGGCGTGAAGGGACGCGTGATAAAATTACAGTGTAAAATATGGTTGCATGCAGCTGTTGGCATTGAAACCAATTAGTTGTTGTCAGCTTTAGCAATGCTGACTGGATCCTAATCAGTGTCCGACTGGATCCAATTGGCTTCACCTAAGCCGAGGGTGTATTATTTTTGAATTTTTTTAAAACTGCGTATTATTTCTCGAATTAATGAAAAAATGTATTATTTAAAAAATAGCTTTGGTCCGCCTCTATCATTTTTTTGCCAATTTTTTTCTTTCTAATTTGAACATTCTATACTTATAAATCAAATAAAATAAAATAAAAGTGAAACATTGCACGTGGTTAAACAAATAAGTCACATAGTTTTTACAACACAATAAATAAAAATCGCATAGTTTACAACCAAATGAATTTAAAATTGTAGCAAATACATTGAAAGAAAAATAACAGATACATATATTGATTTCCTATGTGAGTCCTCATATGCTCAACTATATCATCTTGAAATTGAATGTTAGTTGTTCAATCATGCATTTCTTGATGAAATTAGGTGAACTGTGCATACGTTGCCGCTCCATACTCAGGCTCAACGTTTTCACACTAGTAATCCGACCCTTGGTCTACGAGGCTGTCAACACGCCCATCCTTGACGATCATGTTGTGCATGATCACACAAATAGTCATAACTTCCCATATCCTCCGAGTGATCCATGTTCTAGCATGGTGCTAAACAATAGCCCATCGAGATTGGAACACGCTTCACATCCTTTATAGCACTCTCTTGTTCTTTGGCAAACCTAGCCCTCTTATCTCCTTGGGGCTCGGAGATTGTTTTAACAATAGTTGACCACTGAGGATAGATACCATCAACTAGGTAGTATCTCTTGTTGTATTGGTGGCCAATGCTCTCAAAGTTGACATATGGGGAGTTGCCTTCCGAAAGCCCCGTGAACACCGAAGAGCACTGAAGCACATAGATGACATTGTGAGAACCTACCATGCTAGTGTCAAATCCAGAGACCTTGTGACGACACATCTTCAAGTATGACCGTGCAAGATTTAACATGTCCCTTATGTTGCCCCTGCCAAGCAAATAGATAGTTCTTCCACTCTCGGTGCATACAATCTATGCTTCCAAGCATTCCCGGAAAGCCTCTCGCTTCATTGATCACTAACAACTGGGGTGTATCTGTAGCATTTGTTCTCTAAAGTACTCCGGGCCAAACATTGCAACCACAACTTTGCAGAACCTATATAGTGCCTCAAGGCATGTGGACTCACTCATATGGACATACTCATCCACAAGTCACCGGGAATTCTGTATGCAAGCATCCGAACAACTATAGTATATATTTGATAAGAGAAGCCAACCTTTCCAACGGCATCTTACTTGCATTTGAATTAATCATCATACCCCATCACTCCCTCCCGAATACGATTGAACAAATGTCTCGCCATTCGGAAGCGTCGCGAAAAAATCTTGGCAGAGAATAGTGGTTCCGTGAGCTCGAAATAATCGTTGTAGAGTAGGAATGGCCGCTTTCTCTGTTACGATTCAACCCCGAAGCAAGGCCCGGGATCGATGATGAAGCCATGTACCTAGGGTAGGGTCATAGGCCTGACCTAGACACCCTCCCCTAGGACATTACCCTAAAACCAGAAGCATTCGAGGAGGAGATATCATCCACTCGACCATGAGGCATTCCACTCGGAAGACTTGAAGTCACTCGACCATGGAGACTGTCACTCGACCGCCAGAAGATCTAAAGCCACTCCGCACTGCAACAGTCGGGCATTACATCGTAGCTTTAATGGTCATTATGTCTCTTTACTACTAGCGTTACCAGTAACGCCCCCTCTTGATGTACCTTAAACCCCTTGTAACGTGGGCTGGCTGGGGTCCTGGCGCACTCTATATAAGCCACCCCCCTCCACAGGCACAAGGGTATGCACCCCTGTAAACACACACATACATAATCCAGTCGACCGCCTCCGGGCTCCGAGACGTAGGGCTGTTACTTCTTCCGAGAAGGGCCTGAACTCGTAAAACTCGTGTGTACAACTTTGCCATAGCTAGGATCTTGCCTCTCCATTCTTACCCCCCTATTCTACTGTCAGCCTTAGTACCACGACAGTTGGCGCCCACCATGGGGCAGGTGTCTTAGCGACTTGTTGGAGAAGTTGCAATTTTTCCGATTCCCATCATCATGGTTTCTGGCAGAGGATTGGCCGAGGGCCGCGAGATCCGTCTCGGCGCGCTCGTGTTTGTCACCGACGACTCCGCTTGGCTCCAAGAGGCTCCACTCGACGTCGAGGCGCTCCCCGTCCGCAGGGCAACGCACTTTCGCGCGTGCGTCCGCGGCGTCCTTCTTCGGCAGCCGTCGACTCAGTATCGGTCGGCTCCTGTGGCGTCCTCGCTCCCTGCTGCTCGCCGGCGCAAGCGTTCCGGTCGGTCGCGTCTCCAGCGGTGGGTGAGGCACACGGTGGCTCGCCAGTCGGCCACCCCACAAGTCGCAGCAATCGAGCCCGACGAAACTCTCTACGGCCTGTTCGACTGGCTCCGTCGAGACTGCATCCGAGTGCGACAGCAATGACCCCGCGGCGGAAGTCTTGATGGTCAACGGACCGCGCAGTCCTCCTGGCTTCCCCCGTGATGACGGTGGCGATGGCGGCAGCGATCCGTCGCACGTCCACGAGGAGTACCGCCCCGAGCCCCTCTCTTCGCAGCAGAGGGAAGAGCTTCGCCGCGGTAACATGGATGCACTTCACACTCCTATCATTGGAGAAACCCCCGAGGCTCGGGCCTTGGAGGAGGCGCGCTTGGCCAACTTGCCTGAGCGCACTCGACTGGAGAACCTCCAGCACGCACTCGACGAGCGTGCTCGGCAGCGGATTCCTGAGTCCAGTCGACGACAGCTTTTTCTGTCTCCAACTCAGGTATACCGAACTCCGATTCAGAATCTCACAGCTGTAGCCCGAATAGCAGAGTCGATTCAGCCTTCCCAGTCATAAGCTGGCAGAGGTTTGATGCAGATCCGGGCTTTACTCCAGGCTGCGGGAGAGCAGAACACAGTAGTATCTCAGTCGCGGAATAGGATCCACAGCAGATCTGTGATGGCAGACACAGTTCAGTCGGCTCATAGCCCAACATCGCCTGTGAGGCGTGAGGGACGTGGAGACCGGCGAGATCAGTACAGAAACCGTGAGCAGTATGATCACCGACTCGACCACGATGATCGTCGTCGAGTGCCTACACCTCCCCCGAGGAGTGGGTCACACGTGCCTCGGCAGCACGATGACAGACGCCCTCACAGTGGTGGGCGAAGGATTCCAGTCGACCCCCGAGAGTTGGGCTTTGATGCGAGATCTATTCTTGTTCAGGGTCTGGTTGACAGGAACAGAGCTCACATAGAAGGACATGACAAAGACTATCCGACTGGCAGCAGAGTGCATGTCTCAGGCCCAGAGTGTTTCAGTAGAGCCATCAGGGCTGCAGTGATTCCTCCCAACTTCAGGTTGGCGACTGGAGTCAGCAAGTTCACTGGTGAGTCCAAGCCTGACACTTGGCTTGAGGACTACCGAGTGGCTGTTCAGATTGGCGACGACAATGATGAAGTGGCCATGAAGCACCTTCCTCTGAGGTTGGAAAGCTCGGCCAGAGCGTGGTTGAATCAGTTAGCACCTGGCAGCATATATAGTTGGGAGGAACTCGCCCGAGTGTTTGTTAGGACCTTTGAAGGTACATGCAACCGGCCAGCAGGGTTAACAGAGTTGCAGTCCTGTGTGCAGAAACCGAATGAAACCTTGAGAGATTATATCCAGAGATGGATCACGTTGCACCACACAGTGGAGAATGTGTCAGATCACCAAGCAGTTTGTGCCTTCAAGGAAGGTGTCAAGTATCGCGAATTGAACCTGAAGTTTAGTCGGACCGGGGATATGTCTCTGAGTCGGATGATGGAGATTGCCACCAAGTATGCTAATGGTGAAGAGGAGGATCGACTCCGGGGTGGCAAGCACAAAATAGTCGCCCAAGAAACCGGAGGAGGGAATTCCAGTCGGAAACAGAAGCGCAAAGCCGAGCCAGCTGCTCCTGGTGAAGCCTTAGCCGTGACTCAAGGAAAGTTCAAGGGGAAGCCCAAAGGGCCGTGGAACCCGAAGAAAGTGAAGGATCGAGATGGAAATGATGTGTTGGATTTACCATGCCATATTCACACCAAAAAAGATGAAGAGGGTAATTTCATTTACCCTAAACATACCACTCGACAGTGTCGGCTCTTGATCCAGCAGTTCCGAGAGAAACAACCCAAGGAGAAGGAAAAGGAATCGGACAAGGGTGAGGATAAAGAAGAAGACGACGATGGTTTCCCCAATGTCAATTCCACTCTGATGATTTTTGCTGATGTTGAGAGCAAAAGTAGACTGACAGTCATTAACAGAGAAGTGAACATGGTCGCTCCGGCGACACCCAGTTATTTGAAGTGGTCTCAGAATGCCATTACATTCGACCAGTCTGATCACCCAGCGCGTATAGCCACCCCTGGGAGGCAAGCGTTGGTGGTCGACCCAATTGTTGAAGGCACTCGGTTGACTAAGGTACTGATGGATGGTGGCAGTGGCTTGAATATACTTTATGCTGAAACCTTGAAAGGGATGGGCATTCCGATGTCCAAACTCAGTGAAAGCAATATGAGTTTCCATGGGCTTATACTTGGCAAGAAGGCGGAATCACTCGGCCAGATCGCCCTCGATGTGGTTTTCGGTGATTCCAAGAATTACCGCAAGGAAAAGTTGACGTTTGAAGTCGTGGATTTCCAGAGTGCTTATCATGCTATTCTGGGTAGGCCTGCTTATGCGCGTTTAATGGCTCGACCATGTTACGTGTACCTCAAATTGAAGATGCCTGGTCCCAGAGGAGTGATCACTATCACTGGCAATCGGCAAAAGGCAGAAGAGTGCTTCCAGAAGGGCTCAAAGATCGCCGATGCACAAATGGTAGTAGTAGAATTGCAAGAGTATCAGAAAAATGCAGATCCGAGTGATTTGCTGCGAGCCAAGAAGCCTGCCACAGACTCTGCATTTCAGTTGTCTGGTGAAACGAAGCCGATTCATATTCACCCGACCGATCCCAATGCTGCTCCGACTCACATCTCAACAACACTCGACAGCAAATAGGAAGAAGCGCTCATCCAGTTCCTCCGTGAGAACTGGGACATCTTTGCATGGAAACCTTCTGACATGCCGGGTGTATCCAGGGGACTGTCTGAGCATCGTTTGCGAGTCGACCCGAAGGTAAAACCAGTCAAGGAGCATCTTCGACGGTCCGTCGTACAGAAGAGGAAGGCAATTGGTGAGGAAGTGGCTCGACTCCTGGTAGCTAAGTTCATCCGAGAAATCTACCACTCCGAGTGGCTCGCCAATGTTGTCATGGTCCCCAAGAAGGACGATTCACTTCGCATGTGCATTGACTTCAAGCATATCAATCGGGCCTGCCCGAAAGATCATTTTCCTCTCCCCCGCATCGACCAAACCATCGACTCGACTGCGGGGTGTGAGCGATTGTCTTTTCTGGACGCCTATTCCAGGTATCATCAGATCCGACTGTATGGACCCGATGAGATAAAAACGGCTTTCATCACTCCATTTGGATGCTTTTGTTATGTCACCATGCCATTCGGCCTGAAGAACGCCGGAGCCACATTCATGAGGATGATTCAGAAGTGTTTGCTCACTCAAATCAGTCGGAATGTAGAAGCATACATGGATGACATTGTGGTCAAGTCACGTAAGGGTTCCGACCTACTGGCTAACCTTGCTGAAACTTTTGCCAACCTCAGAAGGTATGATATCAAGCTTAATCCATCCAAGTGCACATTCAGAGTTCCTAGTGGAAAATTACTGGGTTTCCTCGTTTCCGAACGAGGGATCGACGCTAACCCAGAGAAAGTTGGTGCTATACTCCGGATGAAACGCCCTGTGCGTGTGCACGATGTCCAGAAGCTTACTGGTTGTTTGGCCGCCTTGAGTCGATTCATTTCTCGCCTCGGTGAAAAGGCATTGCCTCTTTACCGACTGATGAAGAAGTCTGATAAGTTCGAGTGGACTCCTGAAGCTGATGCAGCGTTTGTAGAGCTCAAAGCCCTGCTTTCCACCCAGCCGGTGCTCGCTGCCCCAATCAGCAAAGAGCCTTTACTGCTTTACATTGCAGCCACTGGACAAGTTGTTAGTACGGTACTCACGGTCGAGCGGGAAGAAGAAGGAAAAGCCTATAAAGTTCAACGCCCAGTATATTATGTTTCTGAAGTTCTGACTCCATCAAAGCAAAGATATCCACATTACCAGAAGCTTGTTTATGGGATTTACATGACCACGAAGAAGGTTGCACACTATTTCTCTGATCACTCCATTACAGTTGTCAGCGATGCTCCATTATCAGAGATTTTGAACAACAAAGATGCAACTGGTCGAGTGGCAAAGTGGGCGATTGAACTGCTTCCCTTGGATATCAAGTTTGAGGCAAAGAAAGCTATCAAGTCCCAAGCAATAGCAGATTTCCTCGCCGAGTGGACCGAACAGCAATTGCCGATTCAAGTTCACTCGGAACATTGAACCACGTTCTTTGACGGATCCAAGATGCTGAATGGTTCCGGTGCTGGGGTGGTATTGGTATCCCCCCGAGGAGATACGCTCAGATATGTCCTCCAGATTCACTTTGATTCCTCCAACAACGAAGCTGAATATGAAGCACTCCTGTATGGGTTGCGTATGGCCATTTCACTCGGCGTCCGTCGCCTCATGGTCTACGACGACTCAGATTTGGTGGTTAATCAAGTGATGAAGGAGTGGGACGTTAGAAGCCCAGCTATGACTGGTTACTGTAATGCAGTGAGAAAGTTAGAAAAGAAGTTTGAGGGGTTAGAGCTCCATCATATACCCCGACTGAAAAATCAAGCAGCTGATGACTTGGCAAAGATAGGTTCCAAGAGGGAGACCATTCCCAGCAACGTGTTTTTGGAACACATTCATACACCTTCAGTTCAAGAAGATCCTTTCACTAAAGAGCCCTCGCAGCCTAAGAGTGCCACAGATCCGACCGAAGTCGAAGTCCCAGCCATGGTCGACTTGATCATGGAGGTTTGGTCATCACTCCCGACTGGACAGTGTCATATATTTCATATATTCTCAGGAAGGAACTCCCAGAGGATGAATAAGAGGCTCGACAGATCATCCGTCGATCCAAAGCCTTTACTGTGATAAGAGGACAGTTGTTCAGAGAAAGTGCGACTGGAGTCTGCCAGAAATGCATAACACCAGAAGAAGGTCGAGCGATCCTCAATGACATCCACTCGGGGACCTGTGGCCACCATGCATCCTCTCAGACCATTGTGGCCAAAGCATACCGAGCTGGATTTTATTGGCCACGAGCAAATGAAATGGCGAAAGATATAGTCAACAAATGTGAAGGTTGCCAGTTTTACTCCAACATGTCCCACAAGCCTGCGTCGGCCCTGAAGACCATTCCACTCGTCTGGCCCTTTGCTGTCTGGGGTTTGGATATGGTTGGACCTCTAAGGACTGGTAGGAGCGGCTTTACTCACGTGCTCGTGGCAGTCGACAAGTTTACCAAATGGATGGAAGCCAAGCCTATCAAGAATCTTGAAGCCAGTACTGCCGTCAGCTTCATCAGAGAATTGACATTCAGATATGGGGTTCCACACAACATCATCACTGACAACGGATCAAACTTCGATTCTGATGAGTTCAGAGCCTTCTGTGCTTCCCAAGGCACTCGAGTCGACTATGCTTCAGTCGCCCACCCCCAATCGAATGGACAAGCGGAAAGAGCAAATGGCTTGATTCTCAAAGTACTGAAACCCCGATTGATGTGTGATCTCAAGCATGCAGCAGGCGCCTGGGTCGATGAACTTCCATCAGTCCTTTGGGGATTGAGGACAACTCCCAATCGGTCGACTGGTGATACGTCTCCAACGTATCTATAATTTTTGATTGTTCCATGCTATATTATATTCTGTTTTGGACATTATTGGGCTTTATTATACACTTTTATATTATTTTTGGTACTAACCTTTTAACCGGAGGCCCAGCCCAGAATTGCTGTTTTTTTGCCTATTTCAGAGTTTCGCAGAAAAAGAATATCAAACGGAGTCCAAACGGAATAAAACCTTCGGGAACGTGATTTTCGGAACGAACGTGATCCAGAGGACTTGGACCCTATGTCAAGACATCAACCAGGAGGGCACGAGGTAGGGGGCGTGCCCTCCACCCTCATGGGCCCCCTATTGCTCCACCGGCGTACTCCTTCCTCCTATATATACCTACGTACCCCCAAACTACCAGATACGGAGCCAAAAACCTAATTCCACTGCCGCAACCTTCTGTACCCGTGAGATCCCATCTTGGGGCCTGTTCCGGAGCTCCGCCAGAGGGGGCATCGATCACGGAGGGCTTCTACATCAACACCATAGCCTCTCCGATGATGTGTAAGTAGTTTACCTCAGACCTTCGGGTCCATAGTTATTAGCTAGATGACTTCTTCTCTCTTTTTGGATCTCAATACAATGTTCTCCCCCTCTCTCGTGGAGATCTATTCGATGTAATCTTCTTTTGCGGTGTGTTTGTTGAGACCGATGAATTATGGGTTTATGATCAAGTTTATCTATGAACAATATTTGAATCTACTCTGAATTCTTTTATGTATGATTGGTTATCTTTGCAAGTCTCTTCGAATGATCAGTTTGGTTTGGCCTACTAGATTGATCTTTCTTGGAATGGGAGAAGTGCTTAGCTTTGGGTTCAATCTTGCGGTGTCCTTTCCAATGACAGTAGGGGCAGCAAGGCACGTATTGTATTGTTGCCATCGAGGATAACAAGATGGGGTTTATATCATATTGCATGAGTTTATCCCTCTACATCATGTCATCTTGCTTAAAGCGTTACTCTGTTCTTATGAACTTAATACTCTAGATGCATGCTGGATAGCGGTCGATGTGTGGAGTAATAGTAGTAGATGCAGGCAGGAATCGGTCTACTTGTCTCGGACGTGATGCCTATATACATGATCATACCTAGATATTCTCATAACTATGCTCAATTCTGTCAATTGCTCAACAGTAATTTGTTCACCCACCGTAATACTTATGCTCTTGAGAGAAGCCACTAGTGAAACCTATGGCCCCCGGGTCTATTTTCCATCATATTAATCTCCCAACAACAAGCTATTTCTGGCGCCGTTTTTATTTTGTTTTCTTTACTTTGCATCTTTATCATAAAAATACCAAAAATATTATCTTATCATATCTATCAGATCTCACTCTCGTAAGTGACCGTGTAGGGATTGACAACCCCTTATCGCGTTGGTTGTGAGGATTTATTTGTTTGTGTAGGTGCGAGGGACTCGTGCGTGGCCTCCTACTGGATTGATACCTTGGTTCTCAAAAACTGAGGTCAATACTTACGCTACTTTGCTGCATCACCCTTTCCTCTTCAAGGGAAAACCAACGCAGTGCTCAAGAGGTAGCAAGAAGGATTTCTGGCGCCGTTGCCGGGGAGTCTACGCAAAGTCAAGATACCAAGTACCCATCACAAACCCTTATCACCCGCATTACATTATTTGCCATTTGCCTCTCGTTTTCGTCTCCCCCACTTCACCCTTGCCGTTTTATTCGCCCTCTCTTTCCCGTTCGCCTCTTTCTCGCTTGCTTGTCGTTATGGCTAGCTCGGTCTTTGTCCCTTCATCTCCCGACTTTGAAGTTCTCTACTTCAAGCAAGGACAAGGGGAAAATTTAAAAAGATGCTTGGTTTAGGATGCTCGAATCTTATCGTAATTGCAATATAGAGGGAGATTTTAAAATTTTGCTTCGCAATTTTTATGTTGGGCTAACCTTGCCCCATAAACAACTCCTCGATTTTTCCGCCAAAGGCAGTTTTATCGATATTGATCCTAGCTTCGCTTATGAAATTATAGAGGGGATAGTGGGAGTTCTCCCTCTACAAAAAGTATCATCCCTTACCCAAGAAGATACTCAAATCCTAGAGAAATTATGTGAGTTACAAAAAATTGTTGAACCTCTTAAAAGTATTGGTGGGAATATCAACTGCATGAACAATCTGATTACACTTTGCAATAAGCGGCTGGATACTTTAGATCAAAAGATCACCGAGCATAACTCCATTAAGAAATTGCCTACCAAAGATGACAATACCTAGATCTATCCTTGCTTTTATGCCTAGCTAGGGGCGTTAAACGATAGCGCTTGTTGGGAGGCAACCCAATTTTATTTTTAGTTTTTTTTGCTTTGATCTAGCCTCTGGTTAGATGTGTTTTTATGTTTTAGTTAGTGTTTGTGCCAAGTTTAACCTATAGGATCTTCTCGGATGATAGTTATTTGATCTTGCAGAAAATTCCAGAAACTTTCTGTTCACGAAAATAATTGTTAAAAATCACCA
This sequence comes from Aegilops tauschii subsp. strangulata, assembly GCF_002575655.3. Lineage (NCBI taxonomy): Eukaryota > Viridiplantae > Streptophyta > Magnoliopsida > Poales > Poaceae > Aegilops > Aegilops tauschii. Next base: position 519,411,337 of record NC_053041.3, read on the forward strand.
GAACATGATAAAATATTGATTCCAATTGCTGCTGATCAATAAACAAATTGTCTAGGTCTTCCTATTTTTTCTGAATTTTTTGAGTTCCAGAAGTTTACGTTAGTTACAGATTACTACAGACTGTTCTGTTTTTGACAGATTCTGTTTTTCGTGTGTTGTTTGCTTATTTTGATGAATCTATGGCTAGTAAAATAGTTTATAAACCATAGAGAAGTTGGAATACAGTAGTTTTAACACCAATATAAATAAAGAATGATTTCATTACAGTACCTTGAAGTGGTCTTTTGTTTTCTTTCGCTAACGGAGCTTACGAGATTTTCTGCTGAGTTTTGTGTTGTGAAGTTTTCAAGTTTTGGGTGAAAGATTTGATGGATTATGGAACAAGGAGTGGCAAGAGCCTAAGCTTGGGGATGCCCATGGCACCCCAAGATAATCTAAGGACACCTAAAAGCCAAAGCTTGGGGATGCCCCGGAAGGCATCCCCTCTTTCGTCTACTTCCATCGGTAAATTTACTTGGAGCTATATTTTTATTCACCACATGATATGTGTTTTGCTTGGAGCGTCTTGTATTATTTGAGTCTTTATTTGTTAGTTTACCACAATCATCCTTGCTGTACACACCTTTTGAGAGAGTCACACTTGATTCAGAATTTATTAGAATACTCTATGTGCTTCACTTATATTTTTTGAGCTATATAGTTTTTGCTCTAGTGCTTCACTTATATCTTTTAGAGCACGGTGGTGGATTTGTTTTATAGAAACTATTGATCTCTCATGCTTCACTTATATTATTTTGAGAGTCTTAAAATAACATGGCAATTTGCTTTAATTAATATCATGAGAAATTTTATGCTTGATAATTGTTTTGAGATATAAAGGTAGTAATATCATAGTTGTGCTAGTTGAGTAATTGTGGAATTGAAAAATACATGTGTTGGAGTTTGTGATTCCCGTAGCATGCACGTATGGTGAACCGTTATGTAACGAAGTCGGAGCATGAAGTATTTGTTGATTGTCTTCCTTTGTGTGGCGGTCGGGATCGCCCGATGGTTAACTCCTACCAACCCTTCCCCTAGGAGCATGCGTAGTAGTACTTTGCTTCGAGGTCTAATAAATTTTTGCAATAAGTATATGAGTTCTTTATGACTAATGTGAGTCCATGGATTATACGCACACTTACCTTTCCGCAATTTTCTAGCCTCTTCGGTACCGCGCATTGCATTGCCCTTTCTCACCTTGAGAGTTGGTGCAAACTTCACCGGTGCATCCAAACCCCGTGATATGATATGCTCTATCACACATAAACCTCCTTATATCTTCCTCAAAACAGCCACCATACCTACCTATCATGGCATTTCCATAGCCATTCCGAGATACATTGCCACGCAACTTTCCACCGTTTCATTTATCATGACATACTCCATTATTGTCATATTGCTTTGCATGATCATGTAGTTGACATTGTATTTGTGGCAAAGCCACCGTTCATAATTCTTTCATACATGCCGCTCTTGATTCATTGCATATCCCGGTACACCGCCAGAGGCATTCATATAGAGTCATATTTTGTTCTAAGTATTGAGTTGTAATTCATGAGTTGTAAGTAAATAAAAGTGTGATGATCATCATTATTAGAGCATTGTCCCAAGTGAGGAAAGGATGATGGAGACTATGATTCCCCCACAAGTCGGGATGAGAATCTGGACTAAAAAAAAGAGGCCATAAAAAAAGAGAAAAGGCCCAAATAAAAAAGGGAAAAAATGATGAGAGAAAAAGAGAGAAGGGACAATGTTACTATCCTTTTACCACACTTGTGCTTTAAAGTAGCACCGTGATCTTCATAATAGAGAGTCTCTCATTTTGTCACTTTCATATACTAGTGGGAAATTTCATTATAGAACTTGGCTTGTATATTCCAATGATGGGCTTCCTCAAATGCCCGAGGTCTTCGTGAGCAAGCAAGTTGGATGCACACCCACTTAGTTTCTTTTTGAGCTTTCATACACTTATAGCTCTAGTGCATCCGTTGCATGGCAATCCCTACTCCTCGCATTAACATCAATTGATGGGCATCTCCATAGCCCGTTGATTAGCCTCGTTGATGTGAGACTTTCTCCTTTTTTGTCTTCCCACATAACCCCTACCATTATACCTTATTCCACCATAGTGCTATATTCATGGCTTGCGCTCATGTATTGCGTAAGAGTTGAAAAGGCTGAAGCGTGTTAAAAGTATGAACCAATTGCTTGTCCAAAACCGGGGTCGTACATGATATGAATATTTTGTGTGGGGAAGATGGAGCATAGCCAGACTATATGATTTTGTAGGGATAACTTGCTTTGGCTATGTTATTTTGATAAGACATAATTGCTTAGTTAGTATGCTTGAAGTATTATTGTTTTTATGTCAACATTAAACTTTTATCTTGAATCATATCAAATCTAAACATTCATGCCACAATAAGAAGAATTATATTGAAATTATGCCAAGTAGCATTCCACATCAAAAATTCTGTTTTTATCATTTACCTACTCGAGGACGAGCAGGAATTAAGCTTGGGGATGCTTGATACGTCTCCAATGTATCTATAATTTTGATTGTTCCATGCTATGTTATATTCTGTTTTGGACATTATTGGGCTTTATTATACACTTTTATATTATTTTTGGGACTAACCTATTAACCGGAGGCCCAGCCTAGAATTGCTGTTTTTGCCTATTTCAGAGTTTCGCAGAAAAAGAATATCAAACGGAGTCCAAACGGAATGAAACCTTCGGGGACGTGATTTTCGGAACGAACGTGATCCAGAGGACTTGGACCATACGTCAAGACATCAACCAGGAGGGCACGAGGTAGGGGGGCGTGCCTACCCCCCTGGGCGCGCCCTCCACCCTCGTGGGCCCCCTGTTGCTCCACCGACGTACTCCTTTCTCCTATATATACCTACGTACCCCCAAACTACCAGATACGGAGCCAAAAACCTAATTCCACCGCCGCAACCTTCTGTACCCTTGACATCCCATCTTGGGGCCTGTTCCGGAGCTCCGCCGGAGGGGGCATCGATCACGGAGGCCTTCTACATCAACACCATAGCCTCTCCGATGATGTGTGAGTAGTTTACCACAGACCTTCGGGTCCATAGTTATTAGCTAGATGGCTTCTTCTCTCTTTTTGGATCTCAATACAATGTTCTCCCCCTCTCTTGTGGAGATCTATTCGATGTAATCTTCTTTTGCGGTGTGTTTGTTGAGACCGATGAATTATGGGTTTATGATCAAGTTTATCTATGAACAATATTTGAATCTACTATGAATTCTTTTATGTATGATTGGTTATCTTTGCAAGTCTCTTCGAATGATCAATTTGGTTTGGCCTACTAGATTGATCTTTCTTGCAATGGGAGAAGTGCTTAGCTTTGGGTTCAATCTTGCGGTGTCCTTTCCCAGTGACAGTAGGGGCAGCAAGGCACGTATTGTATTGTTGCCATCGAGGATAACAAGATGGGGTTTATATCATATTGCATGAGTCTATCCCTCTACATCATGTCATCTTGCTTAAAGCGTTACTCTGTTCTTATGAACTTAATACTCTAGATGCATGCTGGATAGCGGTCGATGTGTGGAGTAATAGTAGTAGATGCAGGCATGAGTCGGTCTACTTGTCTCGGACGTGATGCCTATATACATGATCATACCTAGATATTCTCATAACTATGCTCAATTCTGTCAATTGCTCAACAGTAATTTGTTCACCCACCGTAATACTTATGCTCTAGAGAGAAGCCACTAGTGAAACCTATGGCCCCCGGGTCTATTTTCCATCATATTAATCTCCCGACAACAAGCTATTTCTGGCGCCGTTTTTATTTTGTTTTCTTTACTTTGCATCTTTATCATAAAAATACCAAAAATATTATCTTATCATATCTATCAGATCTCACTCTCGTAAGTGACCGTGTAGGGATTGACAACCCCTTATCGCGTTGGTTGCGAGGATTTATCTGTTTGTGTAGGTGCGAGGGACTCGTGCGTGGCCTCCTACTGGATTGATACCTTGGTTCTCAAAAACTGAGGGAAATACTTATGCTACTTTGCTGCATCATCCTTTCCTCTTCAAGGGAAAACCAACGCAGTGCTCAAGAGGTAGCAAATGGCCGAACTCCATTCTTCTTGGTCTATGGAGCTGAAGCTGTTCTACCGAGTGACTTGCTTCACAATACACCCCGAGTCGAGCTTTTCTCAGAGGATGAAGCAGAACAGGCACGACAAGATGCAGTCGATCTCCTAGAAGAGGAAAGAGAGATGGCCCTGATCCGGTCGACCATTTATCTGCAAGACTTGCGTCAATTTCACGCCAGAAACGTAAGGGGTCGGGCATTTCAAGAGGGAGACTTGGTTCTCCGAGTGGATCAGATGAAACCACACATGCTCGCTCCTGCCTGGGAAGGTCCCTTCATTGTCACCAGAGTGCTCCACAACGGAGCGTACCGCCTCTACAATGTCGAGCACAAGAAAGACGAGCCGCGCGCTTGGAATGCGGAGCTGCTCCGCCCATTTTATACTTAAGCACTCATTCCGTCGAGATGTAATAAGAAATACCTTTGTAGTCTGTTTATCAAAGACAAGAGCTTTACAGTCTTCTAAAATGATCGTCGTTGCTTATATTTGTGTCTGAAATCCCCCAGTGGGTGGCTTAGCAGCGAATCCGTTTCGCGTAAGTTTAAAAAAATCCTACCGAGTGGTGAGCAAGCCTCTCACTCGGGGTCTTAGCTGCGAATTCGTTTCGCCTAAGTTAAAAAAATCCTACCGAGTGGTGAGCAACCCTCCCACTCGGGGGCTTAGCTGTAGTCCAGTACTCGCCTAAGTTTGAAAAATCCTACCGAGTGGTGAACAAGCCTCTCACTCGGGGGCTTAGCTGCAGTCCAGTACTCGCCTAAGTTAAAGAAATCCTACCGAGTGGTGAGCAAGCCTCTCACAAGGGGGCTTAGCTGCGAATCCGTTTCACCTAAGTTTAAAAAAATCCTACCGAGTGGTGAGCAAGCCTCTCACTCGGGGGCTTAGCTGCAGTCCAGTACTCGCCTAAGTTAAAAAAATCCTACCGAGTGGTGAGCAAACCTCCCACTCGGGGGCTTAGCTGCAGTCCAGTACTCTCCTAAGTTAAAAAAATCCTACCGAGTGGTGAGCAACCCTCCCACTCGGGGCTTAGCTGCAGTCCAGTACTCGCCTAAGTTTGAAAAATCCTACCGAGTGGTGAGCAACCCTCCCACTCGGGGGCTTAGCTGCAGTCCAGTACTCGCCTAAGTTTGAAACACGTCCCTATCCGCAAGGATGACGAGGTGCAGGTCGATTGCAGCCTTCTCTTCGGAGCTGCGCCACAAATACAATGTGCGCTCCATCCTTATCCGCAAGGACGACGAGGTGCAGGTCGACTGCAACCTTCACCTCGGAGCTGCGCCACAAATACAATGTGCGCTCCATCCTTATCCGCAAGGACGATGAGGTGCAGGTCGACTGCAACCTTCTCCTCAGAGCTGCGCCACAAGTATAACATGCGCTCCATCCTCATCCGCAAGGATGACGAGGTGCAGGTCGACTGGAACCTCTTTCCCAGAGCTGCATCTCAAATACAAAAAAATATTCCGAGTGAGGAACAAGTTCCACTCGAAGACAAACACAGGCATATTCGGAGATAAACCAAATTCAGATAAATCCTAAGGTCCCGACCGCGGATTAAAGTACTCGGGCATCAAGCCCGAAGGAGTTTAACGGTTACAAAATCACTCGGCATTCCGAGGCAAATTTAAGGTGGGGCATAAAAGTTTGTTCACTCCGCAGGAGGAGTGATGACCCACAAGTATAGGGGATCTATCGTAGTCCTTTCGATAAGTAAGAGTGTCGAACCCAACGAGGAGCAGAAGGAAATGATAAGCGGTTTTCAGCAAGGTATTCTCTGCAAGCACTGAAATAATAGGTAACAGACAGTTTTGTGATAGGATAATTTGTAACGAGCAACAAGTAACAAAAGTAAATGAAGTGCAGCAAGGTGGCCCAATCCTTTTTGTAGCAAAGGACAAGCCTGGACAAACTCTTATATAGAGAAAAGCGCTCCCGAGGACACATGGGAATTATCGTGAAGCTAGTTTTCATCACGTTCATATGATTTGCGTTCGGTACTTTGATAATTTGATATGTGGGTGGACCAGTGCTTGGGTGCTATCCTTACTTGAACAAGCATCCCACTTATGATTAACCTCTATTGCAAGCATCCGCAATTACAACAAAAGTATTAAGGTAAACCTAACCATAGCATGAAACGTATGGATCCAAATCAGCCCCTTACGAAGCAACGCATAAACTAGGGTTTAAGCTTCTGTCACTCTAGCAACCCATCATCTACTTATTACTTCCCAATGCCTTCCTCTAGGCCCAAATAATGGTGAAGTGTCATGTAGTCGACGTTCACATAACACCACTAGAGGATAGACAACATACATCTCATCAAAATATCAAACGAATACCAAATTCACATGACTACTAATAGCAAGACTTCTCCCATGTCCTCAGGAACAAACGTAACTACGCACAAAGCATATTCATGTTCATAATCAGAGGGGTATTAATGTGCATATAGGATCTGAACATATGATCTTCCACCAAATAAACCAACTAGCATCAACTACAAGGAGTAATCAGCACTACTAGCAACCCACAAGTACCAATCCCAGACTTGGAGACAAGAATTGGATACAAGAGATGAAATAGGGTTTGAGAGGAGATGGTGCTGGTGAAGATGTTGATGGAGATTGCCCTCTCCCGATGAGAGGAGCATTGGTGATGATGATGGCGATGATTTCCCCCTCCCGGAGGGAAGTGTCCCCGGCAGAACAGCTCTGCCGGAGCCCTAGATTGGTTCCACCAAGGTTCCGCCTCGTGGCGGCGGAGTCTCGTCCCGAAAGGTTGCTTATGATTTTTTTCCTAGACGAAAGACTTCATATAGCAGAAGATGGCCACCGAAGAGCCAACAGGGGGCCCATGAGGCAGGGGGCGTGCCCAGGGGGGTAGGGCGCGCCCCCACCCTCGTGGACAGGTGGTGGCCCCCTTGACGTATTTCTTCCGCTCAGTATTTTTTATTATTTCCAAAAATAACTTTCGTGGAGTTTTAGGAATTTTGGAGTTGTGCAGAATAGGTCTCTAATATTTGCTCCTTTTCCAGCCCAGAATTCCAGCTGCCGGCATTCTCCCTCCTTATGTAAACCTTGTAAAATAAGAGAGAATAGGCATAAGTATTGTGACATAACGTGTAATAACAGCCCATAATGCAATAAATATCGATATAAAATCATGATGCAAAATGGACGTATCAACTCCCCCAAGCTTAGACCTCGCTTGTCCTCCACCGAAAGCCGATAACGATAAATATGTCCACATGTTTAGAGGTAGAGGTGTCGATAAAATAAAATACGGACATGAGGGCATCATGATTATTCTCATAACAGCAACATATATGGATATTGTCATATGATTTCTTATGCTCAAGTAATAATCTATTCACAATGCAAAGTATGAATCAGAAACTTTATTGAGAACTAACAAACTATAATCTTAGTCATAGAAGCAATTGCAATTTGTCATAACATCAGAAAGAGTCTATGTCAGAGCTTTCTAGCAAGTCCACATACTCAACTATCATTTAGTCTTTCATAATTGCTAACACTCACGCAATACTTGTGGTTACGGAGTTTTAGTCGGACACAGAGAAAGATAGGGGCTTATAGTTTCGCCTCCCAACCTTTTACCTCAAGGGAATGTCAACAATAATAACTCATGCTAACTTACATCCAATTAGATATATATATATATATATATATATATATATATATATATATATATATATATATATATATCAGGATCTTTCCAACATACTGTGCTTGCCAAAGGATAAAATGTAAAAAGGAAAGGTGAAGATCACCATGACTCTTGCATAAGGTAGGAGATAACAATAAAAGATAGGCCCTTCGCTGAGGGAAGCAGAGGTTGCCATGCACTTTCAGGGTTGGATGCACAAAATCTTAATGCGAAAGAACATCACTTTATATTGCCACTTGTGATATGAACCTTTATTATGCAGTCCGTCGCTTTTATTTCTTCCACATCACAAGATCGTATAAAGCTTATTTCCTCCACACCAGTCAATCATACATAATTAGAGAGAAATTTTTATTGCTTGCACCGATGATAACTTACTTGAAGGATCTTACTCAATCCATAGGTAGATATGGTGGACTCTCATGGCAAAACTGGTTTCAGGGTTTTTGGAGGCACAAGTAGTATCTCTACTTGGTGCAAAGAATTTGGCTAGCATGAGGGGGAAAGGCAAGCTCAACATGTTGGATGGTCCATGACAATATACTTTATCTCAGATATAAGAAACATAACCCATTACGTTGTCTTCCTTGTCCAACATCAACTCTTTAGCATGTCATATTTTAATGAGTGCTCCCAATCATAAAAGATGTCCAAGATAGTATATTTATATGTGAAACCTCTCTTTCTTTATTACTTACTATTAATCGCAACGATGACCAAAGCTATGTTTGCCAACTCTCAACAATTTTTAATCATCATACTCTTTCTATGTGAAGTCATTACTCTCAATAAGATCAATATGATCTCTTTGTTTCCCTTTTTTTATTCTTTTTCTCTTTTCTTTTATTCACTCAAGATCATGGCAAAATAATCAAGCCCTTGACTCAACACTAATCTTTATTATATAGCTCACAGACTCGATTACATAGAGGGATCATAAAGCAAAACTCAAAACTAGATCGTGCCATAAACTTTATTCTACTAGATCAAGATACTACTAATAGGATCGAACTAAGAAAAACGGTAAAAATAGGAGTGTGATGGTGATACGATACCGGGGCACCTCCCCCAAGCTTGGCAGTTGCCAAGGGGAGTGCCCATACCCATGTGATTATGTCTCCTTTGTTGGTGAGAAAGGTGGCGGGGTTGTTGATGATGCGGCCTTGTCTTCCATCTTCCAAGGCATAGGCTCACCATCATAGAAGGATGATCGAGTCTCCGGGATCCTCAAATCTGCAGCCAAACTCATCCTTTTGAATCTATATTCATACTCACAGTTTTGGTTTTGCAGGTCGTAGATTTGGGCTTGAAGGTGCTCGATCTTCTCGTGAAGCTTGAAGATGGTCTCCCCAATGTTGTTGGCATCCGGCTTGTGGTTATTGGTGAACTCCGCGATCATCATGTGGTTGGAGTTGAGTCCACATTCCACCATCCCCTGGCACTTGAAAACTTGTTGTTCCATTGCTTCGAGCCTCGTCTCCACGCTTCCGGTCCCCTTCGGTCCCTCAACATCGCGGATGTGCAGCAACCCATCACGCATCTCAATGGTTTGAGGGTGTCACAGCACCTCCGCGAGGTAAGGGTTAATGACCTTCTCGAAGAACTTGTCCCTGGGGGCACTTGGAGACGTCATGATAATCTAGATCGGTCAGAAAAATAGCTCGAAACAAGAACAGAGGATAATTGCGTGATACAGGAGTCAAAACCTTCGGGAGAATATATAATGAATTTTTACCAACCAAAATACGTATTGTGCAAGAAAACGGAGTCCGGAGAGCACACGAGGTGCCCACGAGGTAGGGGGGGGCGCGCCCAGGGGGTAGGGCGCGCCCTCCACCCTCGTGGAGCCCTCGTGTCCTTCCCGGACTGCTTCTTATTTTTCTATTTTTCTAAATATTCCAAAACGGAGAAATATTGCCGTAAAACTATTTTGGAGTCGGTTTACTTACCGTACCACATACCTATTCCTTTTCGGAGTCTGAAACGTTCCGGAAAGTGTCCCTTATGTATTCCTCCGGGGTTACAGTTTCGATAACATTGGTTTCAACATTTATAAGATTACCTGAGATATAATGTTTAATTCTTTGATCGTTCACCACCTTCGGATTTGTGCCCTCAAAGTTGTTGATTTTTATGGCACCGGAACGATAGACCTCCTCGATAACGTAAGGACCTTCCCATTTAGAGAGAAGTTTTCCTGCAAAAAATCTTAAACGAGAGTTGTATAGCAATACGTAATCACCTACATTAAACTCACGCTTTTGTATCCTTTTGTCATGCCATCTTTTAACTTTTTCTTTAAACAATTTGGCATTCTCATAAGCTTGGGTTCTCCATTCATCAAGTGAGCTAATATCAAATAACCTCTTCTCACCGGCAAGTTTGAAATCATAGTTGAGCTCTTTAATGGCCCGATGCCTTATGTTCTAGTTCTAGAGGTAAGTGACATGCTTTTCCATAAACCATTTTATACGGAGACATACCCATAGGATTTTTATATGCAGTTCTATAGGCCCATAATGCATCATCAAGTTTCTTGGACCAATTCTTTCTAGATCTATTAACAGTCTTTTGCAAAATTAATTTGAGCTCTCTATTGCTCAATTCTACTTGACCACTAGACTGCGGGTGATATGGAGATGCAATTCTATGATTAACGTCATACTTAGCAAGCATTTTACGGAAAGCACCATGAATAAAATGTGAACCACCATCAGTCATTAAATATCTAGGGACTCCAAACCTCGGAAAAATAACTTCCTTAAGCATTTTAATAGAGGTGTTATGATCAGCACTACTAGTTGGAATAGCTTCTACCCACTTAGTAACGTAATCAATAGCAACTAAAATATGTGTATATCCATTAGAGGCAGGAAAAGGTCCCATATAATCAAAGCCCCAAACATCAAATGGTTCAATAACAAGTGAATAGTTCATAGGCATTTATTGACGTCTACTAATATTACCAATTCTTTGACATTCATCACAAGATAAGACAAACTTACGGGCATCCTTGAAGAGGGTAGGCCAATAAAAACCGGATTGCAATACCTTATGTGCAGTTCTATCTCCAGCGTGGTGTCCTCCATAAGCCTCGGAGTGACACTTGCGTAGGATCTATTCCTGTTCATGCTCAGGTACACAACGTCTAATGACACCATCTACTCCTTCTTTATAAAGGTGTGGGTCATCCCAAAAGTAATGTCTCAAATCATAGAAAAACTTTTTTCTTTTGCTGGTATGTGAAACTAGGTGGTATAAATTTAGCAACAATATAATTAGCATAATCAGCATACCATGGAGCAGTACGAGAAGCATGTATGACATTTAATTGTTCATCCGAAAAGCTATCATCAATAGGTAGTGGGTCATCAAGAACATTTTCTAACCTAGACAAGTTGTCTGCAACGGGGTTCTCAGCTCCCTTTCTATCAACAATATGCAAATCAAATTCTTGTAGCAAGAGAACCCATCTAATAAGTCTAGGTTTAGCATCTTTCTTTTCCATGAGATATCTAATAGCAGCATGATCTGTGTGAATAGTTACTTTAGAATCAACAATATAAGGTCTGAACTTATCACAAGCAAATACAACTACTAAGAATTCTTTTTCAGCAGTAGCATAATTTCTCTGAGCATTGTCTAGAGTTTTACTAGCATATTGAATAACATTTAATTTCTTATCAACTCTTTGCCCTAGAACAGCACCTAAAGCATAATCACTAGCATCACACATGATTTCAAAAGGTAAATTCCAATCAGGTGGCTGAACAATAGGTGCAGAGATCAATGCTTTCTTAAGTATTTCAAATGCTTCTACACAATCATCATCAAAGACAAATGGTATATCTTTTTGTAATAAATTAGTCAGAGGCCGAGAAATTTTTGAGAAGTCCTTAATGAACCTCCTATAAAATCCGGCGTGACCAAGGAAACTTCTTATACCTTTGATGTCCTTGGGACATGGCATCTTTTCAATAGCATCAACCTTGGCTTTATCAACCTCAATACCTCTTTCAGAAACTTTATGCCCCAAGACAATACCTTCATTAACCATAAAGTGGCACTTTTCCCAATTCAAGACAAGATTAGTTTCTTCACATCTCTGCAAAACTCGATCAAGGTTGCTCAAGCAATCATCAAAAGAGGATCCATAAACGGAGAAATCGTCCATGAAAACCTCACAAATCTTTTCACAAAAGTCATAGAATATAGCCATCATGCATCTTTGAAAGGTAGCTGGTGCATTACATAAACCAAAAGGCATACGTCTATAAGCAAAAGTACCAAAAGGGCAAGTAAAAGTAGTCTTTGATTGATCATTGGCTGACACAGGTATTTGAGAGAAACCAGAATAACCAGCTAGAAAGCAAAAATGTGTATGTTTAGACAACCTTTCTAGCATTTGATCGATAAAAGGTAAGGGGTAATGATCCTTTTTAGTAGCTTTATTTAATTTGCGGAAATCAATTACCATCCTATAACCTGTAATAATTCTTTGCGGAATCAATTCATCTTTATCATTAGGAACGACAGTAATACCTCCCTTCTTAGGGACACAATGGACATGACTTACCCACTGACTATCAGCAACGGGATAAATTATACCTGCCTCAAGGAGCTTTAGTATTTCTTTTCTTACCACTTCCTTCATCTTAGGATTCAGCCGTCGTTGATGATCATGAACTGGTTTGGCATCTTCCTCCAAATTTATTTTATGTTGACATAGAGTGGGACTAATGCCCTTAAGATCATCAAGAGTATATCCAATAGCAGCACGGTGCTTCCTCAGAGTTTTCAATAATCTCTCTTCTTCATGCTCTGAAAGGTTAGCACTAATAATAACAGGATATATGTTTTTGTCATCAAGATAAGCATATTTAAGAGTATCAGGTAACGGTTTGAGCTCAAACACTGGATCACCCTTGGGTGGAGGAGGATCCCCTAGGATTTCAACAGGCAAATTGTGTTTCAGAATGGGTTCCTGTTTAAAGAATACTTCATCTATTTCCCTTCTTTCATTCATAAACATATCATTTTCATGGTCTAGCAAATATTGTTCTAAAGGATCACTAGGAGGCACGGCAATAGAAGCAAGACCAATAATTTCATCCTTACTAGGCAATTCCTCTTCACGGTGTCGTCTACGAAATTTAGAAAAGTTGAACTCATGAGACATATCACCTAGACCAATAGTAACAACATCCTTTTCGCAATCTATCTTAGCATTAACGGTGTTCAAGAAGGGTCTACCAAATATAATGGGACAAAAGCTATCTTGTGGGGAACCAAGAACAAGAAAATCAGCAGGATATTTAGTTTTCCCACACAAGACTTCAACATCTCTAACAATTCCCATTGGTGAAATAGTATCTCTATTGGCAAGTTTAATTGTGACATCAATATCTTCTAACTCAGCAGGTGCAATATCATGCTTAATTTCTTTGTATAAATCAATAGGTATGGCACTAGAACTAGCACCCATATCGCATAAGCCATGATAACAATGATCTCCTATTTTAACAGAAATAACAGGCATGCCTACCACAGGTCTATGTTTATCTTTAGCACAAGGTTTAGCAATTCTAGCTGTTTCCTCGCAGAAATAAATAACATGCCCATCAATATTACAAACAAGAGATCTTTAACAATAGCAATATTAGGTTCAACTTTAATTTGCTCAGGAGGTGTATAAGTTCTAATATTGCTTTTACGAACCACAGTTGAAGCTTTAGCATAATCCTTTATCCTAACTGGGAAAGGTGGTTTCTCAACATAAGAAGTAGGAACAATAGGATCATTATAAGTGATAGTCTTTTCTTCAACTTTAGTAGGTGCAGCTACTTTTACTTCTATGGGAGGATGATATTTAAAACACTTCTCCTTGGGGAGATCAACATAAGTAGCAAAAGATTCACAGAATGAAGCTACTATCTCAGAGTCAATTCCATATTTAGTGCTAAACTTACGGAAAACATCGGTATCCATAAAAGATTTAACACAATCAAACTTAGGTGTCATACCTGACTCCTTACCTTCGTCGAGATCCCAATCTTCAGAGTTGCATTTAATTCTATCCAATAAATCCCATTTGAATTCAATAGTCTTCATCATAAAAGAGCCAACACAAGAAGTATCGAGCATGGTGCGATTGTTATCAAAAAGCCGAGCATAAAAATTCTGAATAATTATTTCTCTTGAGAGCTCATGATTGGGGCATGAATATAACATTGATTTAAGCCTCCCTCAAGCTTGAGCGATGATTTCTCCTCCGCGAGGCCAGAAATTATATATATAATTGCGATCACGATGAACAAGATGCATAGGATAAAACTTCTGATGAAATTCCAATTTCAATCGTTTGTAATTCCATGATCCCGTGTCATCACATAGCCTATACCATGTCGATGCATATCCCTTCAAAGATAAAGGGAAGACCTTCTTCTTAATAAAATCACCGGGTATACCTGCAAGCTTAAATAATCCACAAACTTCTTCCACATATATTAGGTGCTCATCAGGATGCTTTGTTCCATCTCCTGCAAAAGGATTAGCTAGCAGTTTTTCTAACATACCCGAAGGAATCTCAAAGTGGACATTTTCATTTTCAGTAGGTTCAGTAGGTTGAGGAGCAACTCTTTTCTCTACTGGTCGGGGTGAAGATACCCCGAACAAGCCCCTCAGAGGATCACTTTCCGTAGTAACAAGTGACAGTAAATTTCAGCACACTATATAAATTTTTCCTTACCAAATTCCACCTACCAAAGGCGCTTCACCCCCCGGTAACGGCGCCAGAAAAGAGTCTTGATGACCCACAAGTATAGGGGATCTATCGTAGTCCTTTCGATAAGTAAGAGTGTCGAACCCAACGAGGAGCAGAAGGAAATGATAAGCGGTTTTCAGCAAGGTATTCTTTGCAAGCACTGAAATAATAGGTAACAGACAGTTTTGTGATAGGATAATTTGTAACGAGCAACAAGTAACAAAATAAATAAAGTGCAGAAAGGTGGCCCAATCCTTTTTGTACCAAAGGACAAGCCTGGAAAAACTCTTATATAGAGAAAAGCGCTCCCGAGGACACATGGGAATTATCGTCAAGCTAGTTTTCATCACGTTCATATGATTCGCGTTCGGTACTTTGATAATTTGATATGTGGGTGGACCAGTGCTTGTGTGATGTCCTTACTTGAACAAGCATCCCACTTATGATTAACCTCTATTGCAAGCATCCGCAACTACAACAAAAGTATTAAGGTAAACCTAACCATAGCATGAAACGTATGGATCCAAATCAGCCCCTTATGAAGCAACGCATAAACTAGGGTTTAAGCTTCTGTCCCTCTAACAACCCATCATCTACTTATTACTTCCCAATGCCTTCCTCTAGGCCCAAATAATGGTGAAGTGTCATGTAGTCGACGTTCACATAACACCACTAGAGGATAGACAACATACGTCTCATCAAAATATCGAACGAATACCAAATTCACATGACTACTAATAGCAAGACTTATCCCATGTCCTCAGGAACAAACGTAACTACTCACAAAGAATATACATGTTCATAATATGAGGGGTATTAATATGCATATAGGATCTGAACATATGATCTTCCACCAAATAAACCAACTAGCATCAACTACAAGGAGTAATCAACACTACTAGCAACCCACAAGTACCAATCCCAGACTTGGAGACAAGAATTGGATACAAGAGATGAACTAGGGTTTGAGAGGAGATGGTGCTGGTGAAGATGTTGATGGAGATTGCCCTCTCCCGATGAGAGGAGCGTTGGTGATGACGATGGCGATGATTTCCCCCTCCCGGAGGGAAGTGTCCCGGCAGAACAGCTCTGCCGGAGCCCTAGATTGGTTCCGCCAAGGTTCCGCCTCGTGGCGGCGGAGTCTCGTTCCGAAAGGTTGCTTATGATTTTTTCCTGGACGGAAGACTTCATATAGCAGAAGATGGCCACCGGAGAGCCAACAGGGGGCCCACGAGGCAGGGGGCGCGCCCCCACCCTCGTGGACAGGTAGTGGCCCCCCTGACATATTTCTTCCGCTCAATATTTTTTATTATTTCCAAAAATAACTTTCGTGGAGTTTCAGGAATTTTGGAGTTGTGCAGAATAGGTCTCTAATATTTGCTCCTTTTCCAGCCCAGAATTCCAGCTGCCGGCATTCTCCCTCCTTATGTAAACCTTGTAAAATAAGAGAGAATAGGCATAAGTATTGTGACATAACGTGTAATAACAGCCCATAATGCAATAAATATCGATATAAAAGCATGATGCAAAATGGACGTATCAAGGAGGGCTAGCAGGCTCGACGAATTCGTCCAGGTCGATTCCGTCGGCAATCCGAGTGGCAGCAGCAATGAAGGTCTCCATGAAAGATTTGAAATCATGCCTCTTGGTATTGGCAACCTTGATCGCTGCCAGCTTCTCTTCTCGCGCTTCCCGGCAGTGGACACGAACCAAGGACAGAGCCACATCGGCACCGCACCGAGCAGAAGACTTCTTCCATTCCTGCACTCGACCGGGAACCTCATTAAGTCGAGTCATCAGAGACTCGAGGTAATTCTGGAGCGTCGCCCCTGGCCAGAGCGCTGTGTCGATCCGCGACACCGCAACCTTCAGTCGAGCAAGATAGTCAACAACACCAGCAACGCGAGATTCCAGTCGGAGTACGTTCATGGCAGCCTCATCCTTCACTGGAGAGTTGATGGGGTCCAAGCTTGTTTCAACTCGCCCGGTCTCTTCCTCGAAGTTCTGGCAAAATTCTGCATGCACAATTCAAGGATGAGTCAGTGGTTGTATGTCGAGTCGACAGTAACGAGTCAGTCGGGTCAAAGAAAATACCTTCAAGCCTGACGAACAGCTTCTTAGCAAGACCTCCCAGATAGTTCTCCAGATTGTCCCTCCTGCGAGCAATGCCTTCCATCTTCTCGTTCAGATTGTTCTTGTCCTTCTTCAGGCGAGTCGCTTCCTTATTGGCTTCGTCAAGGGTAGTTTTTAGCTTGGCGTTTTCTTCCTCCAGTTTGCCGACTGAAGCTAGCTTCTGTTCAACGAGTGCAGTTTTCTCATCAGCTGTTTCTGTGCGGCCGCTAGATCTTGGTCCTTTTTCGCCAGAGCTTGGTTCAGTTTCTCTGAAAGGGTCAATGCTTGGTTCAGAAAATGCAGAATGAAATCTGGTTCAGAGATAAATCAGTCGGCAAGTCTTTCTTACCAGCGGCTTCATCCTTGGCTTTCTGCAGATTTGTCTTGGCCAGCTCCAGATCGAGGTTGAGTTGAATCTGCTGCCTCTCCAGGTCAGCAAAACGAGCTCCAAGTTCACAAGATTTCTTCCAAAGAACAAGTCAATCGACAGATGAAAAGATTGGTTATGTCGGAGAGATAAAGCGTTGAAGTCAACAAATTCTAAGACTACTGCCGAATCAAACATCCAACAGTAGTCTCGGGGATTACACCCAGTGGGTGCACTTAGCGTGCCCCCACTGGTCCAGTTTTCACTCGACACGGTCTGCCCAGGTTGAGTGTTTTACAAAAAAGTTGCTCTCAGACCATAGTCGACTGCCCGCAGTCGACCACGGTCTCGGGGACTACACCCAGTGGGTGCACTTAGCGTGCCCCCACTGGTTCAGGTTCCACTCGTCATGGTCCGTCTAGGACGTGTGAGGAAATTCCGATTCTTAGACCACAGTCGACTGCCAGCAGTCAACTATGGTCTCGGGGACTACACCCAGTGGGTGCACTCAGCGTGCCCCCACCGGTTCAAAGATTCAATCGACAACAACATAGTCAGCTCAAAGTGCAAGTTTACTTAGTGACAAGTCAAAACACCCAGTGGGTGTACAAATGCAAAACGCAGACTGACAGAAAGATTCCTCTAAGAAAGTTTTCAGGTACCATATCCTAACAGAACAAGCAGCAAGTTGAAGGGTCAGTCGGTGATCAACTAACCTGGACGTTGCTCTGAAGTGCTGAACTGGCGTCGTAAGCAGCTTGGCTAGCCTCTCGGATCATCTTCATCCGCTCCACCATAATGCTCGCTTGGCGAATAGCCTCCTTGGCAGCACCTGCTTGGTCCTCTGGGATGTGGTGTGCAGCGAAGAGTGAAGACGGATCGACTGGAGTCTGGGCAGTCGACGCCGAAGGCTGAGCACTCGTCAGCGGTATGGCAAAAGTCACAGCAGTCCGATTGGTGTCGCCGGCTTCCTGGGTCACCGGTTCCGTCACAGGCGTCGACAGAGGCGCCTTGTCGGTTGACGTCTTCCTATTTCCTCTCTTCCTGGGTTTCAGCAGTGCATCCTCATCGTCATCCGGAAGGTCAATGACATTGGGAAGAGCTGCAAAAAAGATCGATCACCAGAATTCAGTCGACCAACGAAACAGTCGAGAAAATAAAAGACAAGATTATGAGAGTGGTACTCAGATTAGAGGTGACCGCATCCTCCATTTCCTCGTCCTCATTTTTTGTAAGCAGAAGTTCCAAAGGTAGCAGCACTGCAAATTCCAGAATTCAGTCGGTCATGTCTGCTGAAATGAGTCGACTCAAATCCAAATTCATACTAAACCAAGAAATCAAGTCCAACTAATACCCGGAAGCAATGGGGATGACCACTTTGATCTTGGGCAAGGCCTTCGGCGGTTTGGATGGCGCAGCTTCCGGTTGCTTCGGTGCCTTTTCAGTCGGCGCCGGAGAGGACGTTCGAGGACGCTTTAATGTCTGCCCATATTGCGCGGTCGCTTTGCCGCAGGCGCTTGCTGGATCGTGAGTGAGCTTGGATCGCCTTTCCCTACGGGGAGGAGAGTCGACCTTTTCTTCATCGCTCGAATCGTCGCTATCTTCGTCCGCTTCACCATCAGAATGCCACTCGCCGCTCTCACCTCCGCTCGCCTCTCCCTCTGGGTCCTGCTCCTACTCCCCGTTGGGCATCGAGTACATCTCAGTCAAGGCCTGGAAGACAACAATCAAGACAGAAGTCAGTCAGATGACAGCAAACAGTTATTTGATAAATCAAGAAGACACTCGACCATTTGGAGTTGTACCTTGTCTGTTTCGTACGTGTTGTTGAGTGGAGGGATCCTCCTGGATCCCCTAGGGTTATCTTTGTTGCCAGTGATACCCCTCAGCCACTCCTCCAACGTAGCTTCATCGACTTCCTCTGGATGGATCCGAGTGGTGTCGTCAGTGCCCGAATACATCCACATCGGATGATCACGAGCTTGAAGCGGTTGAATGCGTCGCCTGAGGAAGACCTCCAACAGATCCATGCCGGTTACCCCATCACGGACAAGCTGAACTACTCGCTCGAGCAGCACCTTCACCTGTGCTTTTTCCTCTGGGGTCACTTTCAAGGCGGAGGGCTTCTCCACTCGGGCCATGGAAAAGGGGGGGAAGTCCAGTCGACTGTCCTGGAGTCGGCTGGTCCTTGCAGTAGAACCAGGTCGACTGCCACCCTCGAACCGACTCGGGAAGGATCATGGCTGGGAAAGAGCTTTTACCCCTCATCTGAATTCCAAGACCCCCGCACATCTGGATCACATGCGTCCTCTCGTCACTCGGATTGGCCTTCTTGACCGATTGAGAACGACACGTGAATATGTGCTTGAAGAGACCCCAGTGCGGTCGACAACCCAGGAAGTTCTCGTACATGGACACGAAAGCAGCAAGATACACGATGGTGTTTGGGGTAAAGTGGTGGAGTTGCGCCCCAAAGAAGTTCAAGAAACCTCGAAAGAAAGGATCGGGAGGCAAAGAAAACCCGCGGTCGACGTGAGTAGCGAGGAGAACACACTCACCCTCCTGTGGCCGCGGCTCGGTCTCGTCCCCTGGGAGCCGCGCCGATTCGTGGCGGATCAGTCCCCCCTCGACCAGGTCGTCGATGTCGTCTTGGCGGATCGCCGAGCGAATCCAGTTGCCCTGGATCCAGCCGGGCGGCAGGCCGGACCTCGAGGAAGATTCGCCCCGGCCGGACTTCTTCCCCTTCGCCTTCGCCGTCGCCTTCTTTGCGCGCTCCAATGCTACCGTCTTCTTCTTCCCCATCGCAGCAGACAGAGCTCGAACGGAGCAGCGGCGCCGGGGCAGGAGCAGAAGTGGTGGAGAAAAACAGAGAAGGAAGAGGAAGAATGAGAACGTACTGTTCAAAAACCCCGGACCGACGCCTTATATGAGTTTGCTTCCGAGTGACTGACTTGTGGTCCCGGGCGATCTTAGCAAATCCCGCAACAGTCGCGCGAGCGATACGTGGCGAAAAAGGCAGCGTGGAAATCGAGGCAGCCCTGCCTTATCTAGCCCGATTGCTGCGGCCTCCTCCGCCCCACGCGCTTCCCGAAAATTCGAATCCCGCGAGATCTGCGGGCAGCAGAACAACCCGTCAGACAGAAGATTTTTTCCATATCAAGAGTCGAAGCTTAACAATGAAAGTTCACTCGACAAAACCAAGAATGGATCAAGGCGACTGAACAAGAAGTTGAAGTCATCATGATTGTTCGTTTGATCCTTGGACAAGACGTTTTCGAAGCACAAAAGTTGAATCGGAGAGATTATCAACTCCTTCTCCACTCGAACCCTGAACCATTCGGGGGCTAATGATGAAGCCATGTACCTAGGGTAGGGGCATAGGCCTGACCTAGACACCCTCCCCTAGGACATTACCCTAAAACTAGAAGCATTCGAAGAGGAGATATCATCCACTCGACCATGAGGCATTCCACTCGGAAGACTTGAAGTCACTCGACCATGGAGACTGTCACTCGACCGCCAGAAGATCTAAAGCCACTCCGCACTGCAACGGTCGGACATTACATCGTAGCTTTAATGGTCATTATGTCTCTTTATTACTAGCGTTACCAGTAATGCCCCCCTCTTGATGTACCTTAAACCCCTTGTAACGTGGGCTGGCTGGGGTCCTGGCGCACTCTATATAAGCCACCCCCCTCCACAGGCACAAGGGTTCGCACCCCTATAAACACACACATACATAATCTAGTCGACCGCCTCCGGGCTCCGAGACGTAGGGCTATTACTTCTTCCGAGAAGGGCCTGAACTCGTAAAACCCGTGTGTACAACTTCGCCATAGCTAGGATCTTGCCTCTCCATTCTTACCCCCTATTCTACTGTCAGCCTTAGTACCACGACAATCGATGCCCTAAACAGTGGGCGCTGGCTCAAAATATACTCATTGAGGACCAAAGTAGCAACCTCAACATCCTAATCATCGAACGATTCTTCAAACAATGAATATGATGTTATTGTAAACAAACTCATCTGAGCTATTCACCATGATCCTTCAGAGTGATGAATCCGTACCTCACTAGATGGAGGCAGGCGTTTAGGAGCCTCGACCCGGCAAACGGCCGAACACCTTTTGGGCGGCGACGGAGGCAGGCATGGACGAGTCCCGGCCTGGGCTGGTGAAGGGCACCATCCTTGGCCCGTCTAGGCAGTAGGTTTGTCGAGGGCCACGTGTGGTTATGTGGTGGATTCGTGGTTGGCAGGCAGGTATGGTTTCCTCCCCGACATCATTTTCTAGCGGGGGTGCCAGATCAGAAATCAGATGGAGTGTCCGGGGTGTTCCCTTGGCCTGATTCTTTCAACAACAATGGCTTCATCTTTGGTAGGCTACTTTGAAGGTTCGAAAGCTGTAGATTAGCGACGAAGCTGCATCAAGCTCAGGTGGAGAGGTGACCTGTCACATTTTCTCTTGATTGTTGCCGCGGTGGTGCTGGAGGCAGGTGACGGGTATTGGCGTCAAGCTCAATGGATTCTTCGGTCTTGATTGTGTTTTGTTTTCTTGGTTGGTAGTCCTCTGTGCAAAAGCTAAAGTCTTCTTTCTTTTTAGCTTTGTCAGGTCATTTTTACGTGGTTCGTAACTTTATCTTTATTATATGAATGAAACTTGTACTCCATCTGGTCATTTTTACTCTGCATATAAGGATTGTCTGAAATCAAACTTACTAAAGTTTGACCGTATTTATAATAAAAAATACCAACATCTACAATAATAAAGTTATACAATATGAAAATCAGAATCATGACACATCTAATGATATTGATTTCGTATTGTGAACGTTGATATTTTTTCTATAAAGTTGGTCAAACTTTACTAAGTTTGACTTTAGACAAATCTTATATGCAAAGTGAAAAGGACCAGAGGGAGTATTACGATGAAAAAAAACAGGTGCTCCCATCAAAGCTCACAAGGGTTGTACTTGTACATGCGCTGCCCAGGTCATTTTGGTGATATCCCCTCCCTCTCTGTGAAAATGACACTGGCTGCATCCCCATGACCACGTCCACGGAGACGGAGTACGGATTTTAGCCTGGTGTGATTTGTCAAACGAATCCTTATTTTTTTGACAGTCCTCTGTGTCCGTAGCCTATGTGTCTTGTTGCTGCCCGCATGATAACTGACATTAATCATTGCAGTGAAGAATGACATGGTAATCCCCAAAATTTACCCAGAGGACATGATGCATTTTCCAGAGCTCAGGAGATCAGCGTACCAATATATTAGAAGGAATTTTCTTATCCCAGGACATTTGTACCTTAAATCTTATAAGCTGAGAAATGTACTCCACTTGTATATAAAAATGGAGGGAGTAAAATATAAGATCTATTTTTTTAAATACTAAGTAAACAAAATATGGAAACTATATTTCATGATAAATCTAGTGATATTATATATATTGATAGTTTTAATGTAAAACTTGGTCAAAGCCAGAGAATTCTAGATTTTCAAAAAAATAATACTACACCTCATATATTGGAACAAAGGAAATTCTCTACTATATATTTCAGATATATATAAACCCACTTAGAAAAAGAAGTAAAATTTGGAACTTCAATATGACTGTGCGACCTGTAAAAAAAAGGATATATGCATGTACCAATAAACAGTACATGTACTGTAACTTACAATGTTCCTTTTTATTTTGTCATTTTTTTCCGATAAAGGGTGGTTTTATTGACTCAAAATATAGCATCGATGGATACAATTATAATGAGCTACACCCGGCCTCTGCATAATTAGGATGCACACAGCCAACACAAACCCACACACACAAAGAAACACGCTAGCAAAGAGCTAAGTCATACAAGACCAAAGCTATGCCTAGCAAAGAAAATATAAATTCCCGAAGCGATAGAAAGAGAGATTGACAATGTATAGCGACAACCATCAAACCAACTATCTCATGACAACGCAAGGACTACGAGAGAGCTTCTTCAAAAGCGACGCCTCCAGGAACACTAGTAGAAAACATGGCTTTGGTTCGGGCAGAAAAGAGCATTAATCCCGGTTGCATTACGAACCGGGACTAATATGAGCATTAGTCCCGGTTCGAGCGGCTAGGGCACCATACATGCATTAGTCCCGGTTCAAATGGGACCTTTAGTCCCGGTTGGTGCCACGAATTGGACTAAAGGGTGCGATGCCCATTAGTACCGGTTCGTGGCACCAACCGGTACTAAAGGTTAGACATTTAGTCCCGGTTCGAGCCACCAACCGGTACTAATGGGATTTGAGGCATTAGTACCGGTTCATGGCACGAACCGGTACTAAAGGTCAAACTATGGTCAAACTACTTATTCAAGAAGTATTAGTGTTACTAAATAATTATTCAAGAATATTAGTGTTACTAAATAATTATTTCAGTTTTTTTGAATTTTGGTCAAATCTGGTCAAACTATGGTCAAACTGTGGTCAAACAATGGTCAAACTAATTATTCAAGAAATATTAGTGCTACTAAATAATTATTTCAGTTTTTTTGAATTTTGGTCAAATTTGGTCAAACTGTGGTCAAACCATGGTCAAACTATGGTCAAACTACTTATTCAAGAAATATTAGTGTTACTAAATAATTATTGTTTTTTAGAAAAATAGTTTCAAACTCAAACAGTGAAATGTGTGACTTCATGCTCAAGCTAAATTCCTGAGGGTTAATAGGATTGACATCTTACTATTGTCAGGAAAACAACAAGTGCAGACTTGGAAACGAGGGAGAATAGAACCCGGAAGTTAAGCATGCTCAGGCTGGAGTAGTGAGAGGATGGGTGACCGTCCGGGAAGTTAGATGATTTGGAATGATGAGGGGTGATTAGAGATTAGAGGTTAAATTGGGCAGTGATGAGGGGTGATTAGAGATTAGAGGTTAAAATAATTCAGAAATTTGAAAATCAAAAAAAAATTCAAAAAAAATTCATATTTTTTTTAGAAAAAAATCATAAAATTTCCTTTAGTACCGGTTGGTGTTACCAACCGGGACTAAAGGTGGACCTCCAGGCAGCGGCCACGTGGAGGGCCTTTAGTCCCGGTTCGTGTAAGAACCGGGACTAAAGGGGAGGCTTTAGTAACGACCCTTTAGTCCCGGTTCCAGAACCGGGACTAAAGGCCCTTATGAACCGGGACTAAAGGCCCTTTTTCTACTAGTGGAAGGGAACGACACACAAGTGACGTCGTCGCCGAATCCAACACGTGAAGGTTAGATCATGGGTTTTCACCCTGAAGATCAAGTCTGAGCAGATTCCGAGCAATGCCTTCAACAAGGTAACAACGTCAAAAACGCTGCCATTGCCAGGTTTGACCAAAAAGAGGCCAACCTTGGGGTTTCACCCCGGAGCTCAAGACCGGGCACTTGAGATGCGCCACCCAATTGAATTCATCCTGCGATATCTCCTCCACTTGCCACGATCACAGCCGTAGCAATCGCGCACGAACATCTGAACATGCCCACATACTGTCCCGCTACAAGAGCTGCTCACCACAACACAGCGAACTCATTGACAAGGGAAGAAGGCCACCGACACCGCCAAAATCCCAATGGGACACTCCAGAGGCTCTGCACCATCTTCCAAGTGGCAGACACTGGCTTATCTATATTAGACGACACCACCATGTACCGCCACAATCTCTGCCGTCCTCGCCCGCGGTAGCAGATGAACTAAGGTCACTAGCCGATATCATCTGCGATCGCCAACCAGCCGAGGTCATGACCACGGGATAGCACCAGCCATCCAGCTTCTTCATTGACCAACAACGGGTCAGATTGTGCCTCCTTGCCGGCTGCCCGGGATATGAGTCAACCGCAGATCACGGCCACGCTCCTACACCCAATAGGCATCTGGAGGAGCAGTGCCGGACGTGGAAGCCAGCTCTCGAAGACGGGAGGCACCGCGACAGCGGCTCCCTTTCCTCCACCACATGGAGTGCCTGCCGCATGATGTTAGGAAGAGGGGGAGGCACGCTAGCGCTTGGCCGTCGACCATCCGCAAGTCAGCGCCTGAGGAACCGGTCATGGGGATCTCGAAGATGCAATGCATCACGGCAGTTCCCTTTCCTCCTCCACATGGAGCGCGTGCCGCACGCCGCTAAGGAGAGGGGGAGGCATGCTTGTGCGAGGTCGCCATGCATCCGCGAATCGCTGCTGCGCGGCTGCAACAACTACCATCATTGCCTCAAGTCGCCGGCTAAAACAAAGCTTTTCATCATCCAAATCGCCTCAGGAACGGAGCCCCGCCGCCACCGCCGCGGGCTGTGCGGGCCAGCTGCGTGGAGCTGGTCGGCGGCGGCGAGGTGACGGCGCACGAAGAAGGTGCCGGAAAGAGCGGATCGGCTCGCCCCCCGTCGCCCACGCGGACGACGCGGGGGCAGTTTTTTCAGATTTAAAATAAACGTTTTTTCATTTTTGTAGAAGTCACATACGGTCATGTTTAAGTTATAAATTTTATACGCACATACCTTTAGGGAAAGTACTGTGGTGAACATGCTTCCACAAACATACATTATGAATAAAATCCAAAAAAAATAGTAAAAAATTCAAACATTTGTAAATGTTTAGGTTATCAAATTTGGTCGACTGTTCTACTCACGTGTGACATCTGGTGAAGAAATGACACCCGTGGTATTCTTTAGCGAACAAAATAAAACTAGATCTCCAAATTACTTTAAACATGACATTTTTTATAGCACCAAAAATTTCATTTATGCCTAGAATACCACGGGTGTCATTTCTTCGCGATACTCTTGATACATGTTAGAACTAGTTATTTTTGTGACATTTTTATTACTATTTTACTATTCATAATGACTGCGGCTGGAACCATGTTGTTCAAATCACGTGCATAATTTGATTCATAACTTATAAAAACTGATAGCCCATATTTTAGAAAAACAAATTCGGAACTACTGGAACCATGTGCGGTGGTTCTGTTTCCACACTCCTACATCTATATATACATGTTGGACAACTGAAGACAAGTCCACGGACCAGGGTTATGCATACAACTCATAAGAAGAGGCAGAAGCTTTTGTGTATAATACACGTAGATATGTTGATGAGATAGTGTCATGCAGAAATGACTAGATGTACTCTTTCCGTCCTAAAGGGCATCTCCAAGACGAACCCGCAAATCACCCGCATCCGTCCGGATCACGCTTTCTGGACGGCGGAAGCCATCCAATGCGAGACTGTATCGGTCCGCGGGGTGGTCTGGAAGTGTTTTCTTTCATAAACCGGAGACAAACGAGGGGGAGGTTTGCGGCAGTCCGGACTCCGACACCCCTAGCCCGCCGAAAACCCTTCCCGGAGCCTACGACTCCATCCTCCCCATTTTTCCTCCTTCCTTCTTTCTCTCTTGCCTTCGCCGCCGCTCCACCATCCCGGCCGTCACGGCACACCCCTACCGGAACTCTACTTATCCGTCACCTCCAGCGCTCCAGCAGGGCTCACCACGCTTCTCCTCCATTGCCGTTCAACCCCTGTCCTCCGACCGCCCCGCCAGGTACCATCCGCTACTGCTATACTCACCATGCCCGACAACTGTTCGATGAATCACCAGAGCTAAAAACTGTTTTCCCTTCTTCTTTCTAGCAATGGATTCCGGTTTGGAGTACATATACAAGCAGTATGTTGAGGCGTCCGACGGCTCGTCGGACGAGGAGGAGTACTCCGATGAGACGGCGATGATGCAGGCGGACATTGAAGACGCGGAGCGTGCGGAGGAGCATGTTCTCAATTTCAAGGGCTCGATCAAGGGTCATCGAGTGCTCAAACGCAATAGGCGCGCGGCCATTTGACATTGATGGCCGACTACTTTGCCCCCAATGCACTATTCACTGATCATTTTCGCCTGCGTTTTCGGATGCGAATGATTGTCTTCGATCGTTTGTACGATGCCATCCGGTCCTACGATGACTACTTCATCTTGAAGAAGGACGCCGTGGGAATGATTGGCTTCCATGGTTACCAGAAGTGCATGACCACACACCGGATGCTTGGATATGACACGGCTGCTGATTCGTGGGACGAGTACCTACGGATGTCTGAGAGCACATGCGGAGATGCCATGGTCAGGTTTGCAACTGCCATGGTCGAGGTGTTCGGACCTCAGTACCTAAGAGAACCAACTATGGCAAATACTGAGAGACTCTTGGCAATCTTAGAAGCAAGAAGTTGGCTATGTTTGCTTGGATCTCTTGATTGCATGCATTGAAAATGGAATAACTGCCTGAAAGGTTTACAAGGGCAATAGCAGCATCATGTTAAGAAGTCCAATCTTGAAGCAGTTGCATCACAGGACCTTTGGATGGCACGCTTTCTTTGGCTTGCCCGGGTCTCACAGTAACATCAATGTGCTGCAGCAATCGCCGTTGTTTGCGAGGCTGACTGAAGGAAAAGCTCCTCCTTGCCACTATACTTTCAATGGACATGAGTACAACATGGGCTACTATCGGGTTGACGGTATCTATCCTCCGTGGGCTACCTTTGACAACACCATCTCTAAGCTAGTTGGCCAGAAAAAGGCTCACTTTGCCCAAAGACAAGAAACAGCTAGCTAGAAAGGATGTCGAGTGGGCATTTGGAGTTCTGCAGGCCCGTTTTCCAGTTGTTCGTGGACCTGCTAAACAATGAGATCCGAAGACCTTGTGGGAGGTGATGACATGTTGTGTGATCATATATAACATGATTGTAGATGATGAGAGCGACAATGCTGCCGTAGCTCTGGAATTTGAGAACATGGTAGATCCTATCCAACTTTCAGATCAGAACCCGGCCACATTTGCAGAGTTTATTCAAATGCATTAACAAATTCGGCATCGACCAACTCACGAGCAGCTGAAGGAAGATCTGATTGAGCATCAGTTAGCGGTTAAAGGGGACAACAATTTTGGGATATAATATCTGAACTTTTTAAAATTTGAACTACTGTCGCATGCGGCTATTTGAACGTTTGTACCCTTTGTATGCGGCTATTTGATCGTGCGGACTTAAAAAAAGAGAGGAAGGTCGGATGTATGCGGCTACGGTTGGATGGCGGCCTCCCTAATCCATGTCCGCGGATTGGTCGTGTCCGCGAATGGATGCCGGAAAAAATTTGCGGGTTAACATTGGGATGCCCTAAGAGCGTTTTTGCACTACATTAGTATGTTTCCTGTTCCTTAAAGCGACCAAATTAATCATTTGATTTTTAAGATCTCATCAGCAGGCGAGGGTTCCACCTGTCGCGCTAAAAACAAACTATTCAATTTTTGAGGAAACGAATCATCACGTCACAGGTGAAGCTACATTGAGTTTTTACTACATTTTGCAGAGCACAACAGGAAGCAGCAGCAGCGGCGGCAGCAAGAATATTAAAAATAAGGCCGCTCCTTCGCTGCTATCCCTTGGATCAATGCCGCCGAGAGGCAGCAGAACGTTGAAAAGCCGCATACAACTGCGCCCCGGTGCAGTGACAACAACTATACCTTGGGACCCTCTCTCTCTCTCGCTCTCTCTCTCTCTCTCTCTCTCTCTCTCTCTCTCTCTCTCTCCCCGTCTGAGACCAGCGCGTTGTGCATGGTGTGCGGGCAGACTGACCATGGAAGAAGAAACAAGCATGGGAACAGAAGGGGTCGGCATTGACCTGTTGCGCTCAACAAGGGAAGCAATGGGACAGAGAAGTTAATAGCACTTTTGAGGGAACGTTTTATCATCATGGTATTTCCTCCTTCCGCTGTAGGGTTAGCTGCTTAATGCTGTTTGGTCATGGTGAAAGAATCTAGTGACTGGTCTTGAGGGAAACAAGCTAATGTGCAAGTAGAGTTGTAGATAACTCACGGGAAAGACTTATTGCAGTAGGATCAGTCAGACAGAGGCAACAAGCAGTAGTATATACATTGTAAGGGCATCTCCAACGCTGACTCCTAAAACGGACACACTATTTGTCCGCAGACCGGTGGGGACCAATCCGCGGATACTAATGTGAGAGCTGGTCATCGAACCATATCCCTAAATGTCCTTCTATGCATGTGCATGTCGCAGTTAACGAGAGAGAGGGGATGTCCAGATGAGATGTCTCCCCTGCCCCCCCCCCCCCCCCCCCTGATTTTTTGGTACTAGTTTGGGAAAGTTCGGACTTTCGGATGCGTTTCCGGACACATGGAGGGGGGGGGGGGGGGGGGGGGGATAGCACTGAATGAGAAAAAGTGTCCGGACTCCCACAAATGACATATAGGAGCAATTTGAGGGTCTGCATTGGATGCCCTAATAGGGGTCATGTGTAAATAAATTAAAGTAGCTTTTCTTTTTAGCTAAATTATTATGCATGTTGACTACTCCCTCCGTTCCTAAATATAAGTCTTTCTAGATATTCCAACAAGGGACTACATACGGAGCAAAATGAGTGAATCTACACTCTAAAATATGTCTACATGCATCCGTATGTCGTAGTCCATTTAAAATGTCTAAAAAGACTTATATTTAGGAACGGAGGGAGTATTAGATTGGCTATAGAAGACATGACAACATCATATAGCCGACAACTGACTATATTATTAGCAGCGCTCTTAGGGTGAGCTACTTCCCCCACACCCCAGACACAAATCCTTTGACTTACTTGACTTCGCCGCGTGTAGGCCCCATCTAATAGTCCCACACCCCCATTCTTTTGATAGACCCTCCCAAATACATAAATGGGGACACAAATGAGCATTCTTGGAGATGCCCTAAAGGATAAGAAACGACCCAGGTTGGTAAAATACCAAAGGTACCATTAGATTTGACATCATAATTATTGTTGGTATATATTTTCGTAACATTTTGCTTACATAACTATCTGAAGTCTGAAGTAAATGGCCAAAAAATTGCATACTAGAGACTAGGCAAAGTCAACAAGGACATTCTAAAACAGCGGAGAGGGTACCGCTACTACAAACTACCTCGTCATGGTCTTCAATATTGTCCAAATCATTTCTACCAACCTCTTGCTTATTTATTTCTCTCTCAAAAAAAATGCTAACCTCTTGTTTATGGATCTTATACAAATTAGGAAAATTCTATTTTTTTGAAAGTATCTCAAAATTTGGAAAACTAAACAAGATGTGTAAAAAAGTGCAATCTTATGGAACAACAAAGAATCTAAGGGGGTTCACTAAATTGGTAACTATATTTACCATATTTTCTAAAGAGAATCATCAATATTGATGTGTTATTTTGCTCAAAAATAAAATATGTGTTATTGTGAGTTTTTCAGACATTTTTGTTTCCTTTTTGAATTATTACAATAACCAAGGGACAAAAAACGACCCTTTTCGTACATGGAAAGTAGGTAAAGTTCTCAAGGATGAACACTACTAAAGTTTCCTAGCCCGCTAATTGGCAGTTAAATGAAAGACCCCGTCAAAACATGACCATATTGTATGAGGAAATATTAATGTCTAATCATTTTTATCTATGATGATATCTTATTCTCCATTTTTGAATAGTTACAACTCACTACCCAATTTTCCTATACATGTAACATTTCCATGTTAACAGAGACCATGCGTGCATGCCACATCATCAACTTGCCATCTTGCTATATTTTTCCAATGCATGTGTCCCTTCCACATCAACAAAATCATGCAATCTGTACTGCTATATATCTCACTATAATTAATCCTCATAGATATTCATGTCATCAACCTATTTAACCACATCATCACTCTACCTATTTATAACAGTATTCGTACGGAAACGCGCGGGTTATCTTATAGTATATCTAAATACGTGATCCCTATTAATATTTTCTCTCAACATGCAAATATGTCCACTCAAAAGGTACCGGCCAGTAGCTGCATGGGAAAATGCTTTTGTTTTTTATACTAGTTATATATTATATATTCAGAAATTAATTTCTAAAAAATGTAATGATTAAATAATAAATAATATATAACTTTAGTTTCAGTTCTCATAGTATTAATCTAAATATTCATGTTCCATACAACCAGATTTTATTGAAATACTATTACATCCCGGAACCAGCAATATGTGGGGTGTCATTTAGTTTTCAAGAAAGTATGAGAATAATTAGCCAAAACATACATTTATAGTTGAGGTCCGAACTCAATTAGCTTTTCTTTGTCATCATATATATAGTTCTCCGTTGTTCTGCCAGGTTCTATACCTAGTATGCTAGCTTAATTTACCTCTGGGACCGTAGTACGTCAATAATATGCACATGTAAATTGGGCCGGGGAGGCTTTATTTTCTTCAGAAAAAATGAGCTACGTACAACATTGATCTAGAGCAGTACAGGATATGCAGGCTTGCTGCAGGCAGTCGACTATAAGAAAGAAACTGCTCAGAGCTAACAAACAAAGGGTTATCATGGACCATCTCATGTATGACGCTTAAAACTGTATGTTGGCATTGGCTGCGTCATATGGCTGACAAGTAAACAGGTCTCCACTATGTGAATATACAGTTAATCTAGTACGAATCGTTTCTATGAAACCATCATCTGAACAGCATATATTCTACTGAAAAATCATCATTACCAAATAGACCAATATTACAGCTTGGACTAATGCTACTAGCTAATAGACTATTACTAGCATCACCACCAACAAAATATTAAGATTAATTGATTTGATCAATATTAATTGACTGAAGCAATAGTAGATAGTTTCCACTGTGTACCCGAATTTTTTTTATCTTGAAAATTAGCTGATGTATAAATCTGTAAAAGGTAGCCAAACTAAAGGCTAAAAAAAGAGCTAAAGCTTATGGGTAACAGGCAAGAGGAAAAGAGCAAACTTTAACCACCTCTTTTGTTACTTTGATCATTGCATCTGTAATCAGCGGCGGACCAAGATTAAAGAAACTGTACTAGGACAAAGGCATAGTTCACCATATATAGGCCATTAATTAGGTTTGTGCAATCATGCTATCTTTGCTTCTTCTCTCTAACTTTATCATGTTAATCCATGCAAATTGGACATGGACATGGATAGGTATACAGTTCCATGTCTCGTGATTCTTAACTAGCTGAAAGCACACTGCATTTGCCATCGGGGCAAAGCTAGCATCATGAGCTTCACACACATCCTTGAAAGGGTTCTCTCTCGGGGCTTAGGGGAGGGTGCTCAAAGAGATAAAGCGTAGCATTGTCTTTATGCAAAAGATGAGAGAGCATTAAAGCAAAACTAGCTATGAGATTCTCATGGATTGGGATCCACCAGGATGCTGCATGCATGCACGGAAGAGATGGAGCATATACACAGCTTGTATCTAGCTAGCTATTCCCTTTTGTTTTCTCCTTTAAGGCCACTTTGGATTAAATAATTTTTGGACGATAGCAATCCTATGGATTGTTTTCCTATGGATGCTATTTCGATACCAAATTCCCATGGAATTTGTTCCTATGACCCCCATTCCATAGGAATCTCAACATGAGCTCAAACCTCATTTTAATTTTTCGTTGAGAAGTCCAGTGCACTTTACGGCCTCCTTGCATTGCAGGAAGAAAATTGTAGGAATAGGAGAAACATAGGATTAATTGAGATGTCACGTATACCATGGAATCCTACAGGATTTAGAAACACACAAATTCTGCAATATCTAACTTTGGATAGTGCACATGGAGCAAACACGACAACTCTAGGGGATTGATAGAGAGGGTATATAAAGATATATTTGAAGTGCATTGGACTTCTGAAGAAAAATTAAAATGAAGTTTCAGCTAATGTTGAGATTCGTATGGAATATGGTGCATAGGAAAGGATTCCATGGGAGTTGGTAACCCGAATCCCATGATATACAAAAGGGCTTTCATAGGTAAAACCCATAGGATTCAAATCCTCCAAAATTCCTACAAAGAGCACCCCTCCCATCAACTCTCTAAAATTCCTGCGTCAGTTTTTTGTGCACCTACCAAAGACAGTGCAGAATTTCTGTGTTTTCATATTACTAGTTTTCAAATTCTTGTAATCCAAAGATGAATGTCTGCGTTGTCACAATGCATAGGCACTTTTTGTAGAAAAATATAAGACTACATGATAGTTACTTCAGTCTTGCAATAATATAGGAAAAGTTCAAAAGCTCACACAGGATACCAAAAACATAGGTATAATAGAGAAAATGCATGATTGCAGTTTTATGGTATGTTGAATTCTACATGTAATAAAAATGCATGAATTCTTGTGAAGAAGCATTTCAGTGCTCTATAAAACACAGGAATTCTGAGATTATGTGTTTCAGATTTTTTTAATTTTTTGCATTTGTTTTATTTTATTGTTCATTGTGTGGGTGCACCGAACTTGGGTGTAACCACTACTTTCCCTTACAGAAGGGAGAGAGAAGACGCAGGATGTATTGGAACTTTCAAAGACTTTTTTCCATGAGGTTGGACCTCATGTTTGGTTTCCTCCAAAACATGTAGGAAAAATTCATATCTACTGAAATTCCTCTGGTACGATCCTATGATCCAAAAGGAAGGAATTTTTTTCCCCTTCAGTGCAAAAATACATTTGATACAAATGTCATTCTAGGATCATACAAGACATCCACTGCAGAACTATATACATTTTTCTAGGTGAACTTCTATAAATTATTCTGAGGAGGATGTAGACAAGCAGTAGTTCTAGCTGGAGGCCAAGTATGCCAAAAACAATGGATCTCAAGTTCTCAAACAGAATTATAGTACATACTCCTTTTTTTTTGCGAAAAGAATTGTACTACCTACAACAATTGTTTCATTTTGATTGTTAGTTTTCAGAAGAAATCACAGTTTTTTTTCTCGCGCGTGCTAGATTATGCCAAGTCCTTTGAAAGAAGAAGAAGAAAGAATTATGTCCATTGCTTATATTACTACATAAAGATTTCCTTAGATATCTTTGATTCTTCCTTTTCTTGACTACTTTTATCTACACAAGACAACATCAAGTGAATGCATGGTAATCGGGGATGAAGGCATGCGTGCTTTTCAAGATATATCTTTGATACAAAATCGATATCTCCAGCAATATCAGAGTTGTGCCAAATTTTATATTGTTGAATAAACTTGAAGTGAAATATAAATCTTGGTACATGCATCGACGGGGCGAATACTAGCTTTGCAACCATTTTCTATTGAGGACATTTCAACACTAAAGAATTTAACATGCATAATTTCGTCCAAAAAGATGGTCCGCATGGAAATTAGAAATATCAAGAAGCTGGAAATATCCCACGTTAATAGATAACATGGGCCTTAAACTAGAAATGGGAAACACAAAGTATGCTTATCAGTTTATAGATAACTTAATTAGCTTTTGTATGCTTCAATTATAGAACGATAGTAAATCACTTCTTGTATCTAAGGAAAAAAAACTTATAGATAACTAGATTTTCAACTTCCAATCATCTCAAATTAAAGCATGATCACAAACATGCAAGACTCCAATATACCACAACTTGTGCTAAAAACAAGAAAATTAGTTATAAACGTCAGATGAACACAAAAGATGTCAAGACTTAATTAGTACTCCTTCATCCCAAAATAAGTGTCGCTAATTTAGAACAACTTTGTACCAAATTTGTGATAAATCAACGACACTTATTTTGGGACGAAGGGAGTTGTAGTAATAAGCCAGTAGGCCCGTGGCCATTGCATGCATGCATGATATCTTCTTTGAAATTTCGAATTAATATTTGATAATCTGTATCACCATATACCAAATCAAAGTCTACACATACAATGAAGCTAGCTAGGGTAGGCTATACCCAAACAATTAGAAATTCACTCACCTCTTTCATAAGTCATAACCATACATGCACCGATCGATCCCTTGATTAATCCAGCTGCAAATGTATAATGCATCTTTCTTTCACAATTAAAACGCACCCTTCACTGTTCGCACTATCAACTATATACGCCTGCCTGCAAGCTTCATGTATACAGATAGTACGTACTGCCAGTAATAGCTTGCGCTCCCACACCTCAGCTCACATGCATATATACTTACCCAGTAGGCCGTAGCCCTAGAGATGGACCGGCTCGATCGGTTAATTGGCCTTCCAATGGCGACGGTCGCTGCCGGCGCTGTTGGTGGTGGTGGCCGCGGCGGCTGTGTTGACGGTGTGGTCAACCTCGGAGGAAGGGTCGCGGTCGTCGTCGTCGAGGTCGAAGCAGTCGATGCCGCAGGGCGCGTGACCGCGACCGAAAGCGCGGATGTGGTCCTTGAGGGAGCGCTTGTGCTTGAAGTCGGAGCCGCAGGCGCAGTACCAGAGCTTGCCGCAGTTCTTCTCGTGGGTGCGCCAGTCGCCGCGCACGGCGAAGGCCTTGCCGCACTTGCGGCACATGAAGGGCTTGATCCCGTGCTTGCGCTTGTAGTGCGTCTGCAGGGTGCGGAAGTCCTTGAGCGGGCGGGCGCGCGGGTGGTCGACGTTGTTCCGGCAGCCCGCCGCGCAGCAGTAGCACGGCAGGCGGAGCATCGCCGTCGGCTGCGTCCCCCGGAGCGACTCCGGGCCCTTCCGGTACTGCGACCCGTGCCCCCACATGTGCATCTGCAAGCGCAAGCCTCCATGGCAACTGATAGATCAGACATGAGACAGACAGACAGAGTTGTAATGGCTTACACTTGCATGCATGGACAAATTGGACACGGAGTGATGCTTGCTGGAGCTACCGAGCGGCATTGCCGCTGCATGCACTGTGGCTAGTCAGGAGGGAGAGAGCTACGAAGGTGCAAGACGAAGTGATGGCTCTCCGTCTTCACGTGCTTGAGGCAACGGGGGATGGGAGGATAATTTAAGTTGCAGAGGGACCATCTCTCTCTCTCGCTCTCTCCCCCCCCCCCCCCCCCCCTCTCTCTCTCTCTAGCTACCAGTATCTAGTTGCATAGATGCATCAATTAGGGGGAGAGAGAACAAAAGGGATGTTGAGCAATGGACTGTGCGAGACTGAAGGGCAGTACTGCTCGTGGTGGGGTTTGTTGCAGAGAAGGAGAGAGAGGAGGAGTCGTCTGTGGCCGGCGTTGGCTTGAGACGCACACCGATCTGTGTAACCTTGAAGGAACTGATCAGGGAAAGATAAAGATGCCTTTCTGCTAGATCTTTCTTCCCAGATCTCTCTCCTTTTCTCTCTCTGCGCTGCGCGTCCAGCCCGCTGCGAATTGAAAAGGCAAAACAAGCGCAAACTCCAAGATCGGTCAGTTCTAGTACTGGCCAGTAGCCAGCATAGGAGCTCAGAGTTCTCCATGTCAATGGCCGTCCCAGAGCCATTACTGCATGCCCTCTCTCTTCCCTCTTCCCAGTTCCCACTACCCTCCCGGTTCAGTCAAATCAACGAGATACGGCAGACAGAGTGCATGGCCTCTCTCTACTTCCCTCCCGGTTCAGTCAAATCAACAAAGATACGTCAGCGAGAGAGAGAGAGAGAGAGAGAGGGAGAGAGAGAGGGGTGGTACAAGAAGCAGCGGCAGTTGCTCCTAGATCCACCGCCGCTGCACCTTGCACAGGACAAAGGAAGCCAAAGATGCATGCACTGCTCCAATTCACGCACAGGAAAGATAAAAAGAAGTTCACAACACAAACATCCAAAGCAAAATCAACTAAAAACCTCCTATCAAGACCAGACAGGATCAGAACCAAAAATTGAAATCCGATGCATGCACAAGGCAATTCGAAGAAGGATCCCCTCACCTGCATGTTGTTGTATCTGTTGAAGGTCTTGTAGCAGACGGGGCAGGAAAACTGCGTGGGACCAATGAGGATCTGGGACGGGGTGGGGATCCAGTACTGCCCCTTTGTGAGCCTCCCTATCCCCAGGGACGCGCACCCCACCCCAAGCGCCATCGTGTTGCCATCCTCCTCCTCT
Source organism: Aegilops tauschii subsp. strangulata (assembly GCF_002575655.3). Lineage (NCBI taxonomy): Eukaryota > Viridiplantae > Streptophyta > Magnoliopsida > Poales > Poaceae > Aegilops > Aegilops tauschii. The sequence goes on from NC_053041.3 coordinate 519,448,301, forward strand.
CCTTCCCCTTCCTCCTGCCCTTCTTCCTGCTGCTGCTGGCTTCTCTCCTCAGCAGCCACTCCTCCCGCCGCCGCTGCTTCTTGGCGGTGGTCGCCGCTGCTGGCTGCTGCATCAGAGGGGCCGGGGCTGGGTAGGCCGATGTGCAGGGCAACGGTGACCTCCCCGGCTGCCTGATCGGCAGCTTCTGCCTGGCTGCTGCAGGAGGCGGTGGTTATGACCTTGTGATCTTCTTGATCGTTGTGTTGATGGGGGTTGTGGTAGGTTGAGGAGGAGGGCGTGAGGCTGAGGAGGGGGAGGGCTTCCCTGATCGGAGGGGAGGAGGGAGGTGGGTGGTGGAGGCAGGAGGTGTAGCTGGGGAAGGGGGAGGAGGAAGAAGCCGCTGCGTTGGAGTAGCGGAGGCTGTAGCCCCTCAAGAAATTGGTGTAGGGATCCCCCATGGATGGATCGACTGGTGGTACGGTGGAGCTGGAGATAGGAGAGACAGGGTGTGGATGAGAAATGGCAGCTAATATAAATAGAGAGAGAGAGGCTTCGGTATGGATCACCAAGAGAAGAAGAAGAAGAGAGGGAGAGAGAGTGATGAGAGAGACGGAGATAAAGGTGTTGTGTGTGCGTGTAGTAGCCCTAAAGGTGTAAATGAGGCTGTAGAGGACGAAAGGGAAGTTCACTAGAGAGAGAGAGGGACGGGGGGAGGGAGGGGGATGAGGATCACCTGGCTGACAGCATAGAGAGAGGGGAAAAGTTTTGGTGGTGCGTATATGAACAAAAGCAAAAGGTTTGGAAGGGGAAGAAGAGGAGTGTGGATACTACTCATTCTGGTGCTGCATGCTAGGATGTCTGTAGTCAGTCAATGGTGATTCATTCATAAATAAACCTTGGGACTTGGAAGCTTGAATTCTCTCCTTCCCCTATTATTACCGTGGAAGTATGGGAACCAAATATCCCCTGCAATACTTTAATTGACCACAGACGAAAATTTATGTCACCCCGCATGCAGTAGCATATGCCAGCAAGAAAATCAGTGACAGTATATCGAAACAGTTACCCTATGATTAGGTCATTTTTTTACCTCGAGTTTTATTCCATATGAATAGGATTACAATCGAGAGGCAAGAGTTCCTCTATACACGGTGGTCTGCGATCTAGCCATACTCTTTGTACGACTATACAAAGCCAACCAATCTACTACTCTATTTTGCTTGTGCTTAATCTTTTTCTTTTGCGGGACAAGCTGTCACCTGTTAGGGCCGTCAATGCTTCCAAGGATTCCGACTCGACCAAAATAGGAACATCACAGTGTTGAGCTGCCAGCGCCACACATTGCATTCGCCATACCTTGCATCGATGCATGCAACTTCGCCTCTAGTGCATGCAACTCGGTCATCTTTTGTTCATAGTAATTTTGTAGGAATTCTATATGATAGGATTCCTATAGGAAAATTTCTGCTAGATCCATTTGGTTTGTAGAAATAGATTACTATATGCTGGATTGGTTCATAGTTCACACCCTTCATATTTTAAAGAAAAAACATTAGCTCGGTATTTTCCTATAGGAGGTGAGATACATGTCAGTATTTCTCCCCACAGTCAAGTAAAAGACAGAACAAATATGCGATCAGATGTACTATCTCCAATCTTAAAAAATTGAATAAACAAATTTCATAATGATTGAACTAACGCACATGTATGTACCATGTACCAAACAAACCCAAGTAAAGAGATACTAGATCAGAGAGAAGAAGAGGCTAGCTTAGATGGCGCCAAGCCAAGCTTCCACTGCATACGCTTTGCGCTAGCGACATGCATGCCGTGCCCCCACCTAGAGAGAGAAAGGGTTAGAGATAGAGAGAGGGAGGGAGATGGAGTAGTACCAACAAACAACACTGTTCTGCCATGGCCATGGGCGCTAACTAATCATATACGAATTGCTTGTGTATTGCAAAGAAACAATCAAGGCGGAGAAACTGTATGGCTATAGCTAGATAGGCCGCTGTAGCTTTTGCTTTGTGTAGTGGAATACTAAAGCATAACTTTTTTCTGTCTGTAGCTTTTCCATGTTAAGTCATAGATTGCCTTGATGATTACACAATAAGTGTGTGGCTGCATGTTAGTTTGATGCTTGTATCTTTGTACTATGCTTATTAAGGACTTCTGTTTTTATTAGCTATATATAAATTTCTGCAATTCTTAGAAAAAGTAATGCAGATAAGGTTTAAAATAATGAGACATCTATGTTGGTCTCCAAGAAAACTGATAAAAACTATACTGAAGATAGTGAGACAACCCCAAAGTCCTGTTTGGATGTAGTGTTCAAGTTACTGGCCACTACTGCTGGCACAAGCTCTTCGAACTCGCTGTCTGAATCAGTTCGGCTTCTTGAGTCTTAACTTCAAGTTGAAAGACATTGATTAGATGTGGTGCGACACGAAGACGAAGGACTGAGGAAGTCCCTGCAGAATTCAGATGCATACTTTCTGGTGCAATAGCAAGCGCTGGAGGATTTAAGCGCCAAACAAGAGAAAGCTAACAAGCTTGCTAAGCTTCTTGCCAGCATGGTGGGTACCCATGATATTGTTTCTTGAGCTCTTCTGAAGTGGTTTCAGTTATGGACATGTTTTGCTGCGGCGTTTATTTGCACTGGTTGCCAACTTTAACAACCAGTGTATGTAATATGCTGCTTTGTTCCCTATATTTGCACTGGTGGCGAATTTTGATGCCCAGTGTACGTAATCTGTGTAATCACCGTAATATCCTAGCATTAGTTACTTGCTTATTTATTTTCTTATAGTCTTATTTATTTGTTTGCTTGTAGTTCTGCAGTTCTTTTTCCTCGGTTTTCTAGTGGCCGCAATAACAATGGTCCACATATGGGTCATTGTAACCATGGCCCTCCTACAGGCCGTAGGATCCATGGTCCTCCTTCGGGCCGTAGGATCCATTGTCCTCCTACGGGCTGTAGGATCCATGGGCCTCCTACGGGCCTTAGGATTCATGAGCCTCTTACGGGCTGTAGTATCCATGGGCCTCTTACGGGCCGCAGGATCCATGGGCCTCTTACGGGCTGCAGGATCCATGGGCCATACTGATCATGGATCACTGCTTGAACGCGATTTGGGCCATAAACGGGCCAGAATTTGAACAACCTATTTATGGGCTGTTAACATGCCGTACGACAGGGTAGGCTTAACGGGTCGTTAATGGGCCCGTAATACATGACAGGATGAATAAGGCCCAAAGGGTTAACGGGCTACAGACGGGCCGACTGTAACCATGGGCCGAATTTGGCACATTGGCGAAACAAGCCAGTAACAGACCACAAGTAATCGAAGTACGGAAATGAGCCCGAGAATATATGAGCCTTAGAAGGCCGAAAGATAATAGGGGCTGGAAACGGCCCAACTGAATCATGGGTTGTTAATGGGTATAAAGCAAGTTACTATTTATTATGGACCAGAGTCACCACGGGCCGTTAAAGGTCCTAAAGAAACAAAAGGCCTCATATGGGCCAAAAGACGTCATGGTCCATACATGGGCCGAAAGTGACAACGGGCTCGAATTGTATTGGACTACCCACAAGACGCTAAAGGGCCGAATTCAAAAGGGCCATAACGGGCCGTAAATGGGCTATATGCACATAGGCTGTTAACAGGCTTTCGATGGGCCGGCTCGTTAGCTTTTGGCCAAGTCAAATGGGCTGGCCTTTTTAACCTAAATGGGCCATCGTTGGGCCGTGCCACGTGTCGTCGAATCATAGGCGCCTCCTGTCCATTGGACGGTTAACATCTGTACCAATATGGAGCTGACACATGGTTCCTTCGGCCAATGAGAAATTTACACGTGGAAAATCGCCATTGGTTGTTGCTGTTAACGGGTTATCGGATCCAAAATCGGACCCGATAGCTTAACGGCGACCCGTTACGGTGTATGCCATGTGTCGGTTACCCTTGACGAAAGCACATCCATGATGCGCCATTTATCGTCATGGAAGTGGACACTTCCCTGATGATAATTTGAGTTTTGACATGGAACTCTTCTACGACAACACAAGTATGACTATCTTGATTCTGTCTTAAAATCATCATGGATGTACATGCATGACAGAAAACGTGACCTACTGTGACAAACACATATCATCATGGAAGTGCTTTTTTTGTAGTGCTTGCTGCACCTCCTTTGATGTGTGAGTAGTTTACCACAGACCTACGGAAGTGGTGCATAGTAGTAGGTTCAATCTTGCGGTGTCCTCACCTCGTGATAGAAGGGGTAGCGGGGCATGGTATTGTATTGTTGCTACTAAGGAGAAATGGATGGGGTTCAATCATATTCTTGGTTTTATTCTGTCTATATTATGTCATCATACTTCATGCATTGCTATGTTTGTTATGAACCTAATACGTAGAGAGGCAAGCATGGAAGCGCTCTCGAAGTGGAGTAATAGTAGTAGACGCAGGCAGGAGTCGGTCTACTTGTCACAGACGTAATGCCTATGTACATGATCATGCCATGAGTAACGTCATAACTATCAAATAGTTATGTCCACGGTAACGGACACTCGGAGTTGTATCCCGATCTATACAACTAGAACTGGATACTGGAGACATAAAATGGATATGATGGCTCCTGGATTTCTTTCTCGCAGGGAGTCAAGGAAGGATCTCTGGGCGTTACTACAACATACTTACTAATTTATGTTATGCTAATCTCCACTCTTCTAATGCTGCAAGACGCTGCAAGATGCTAGTCTTCGATAGGCTAGGCCTTCCTCTCTATTCTGGCATTTCTGCAGTCTAGTCCAAAGATATAGCCCCATTCCTTTGATACCGATGCATACTTAGTATAGATCTGATGTAAATCTTGTGAGTACTTTGGATGAGTACTCACTGTTGCTTTGCTACCCCTTTTCTCCTCTACACAATTGCTGCGATCAGATGACGGAGCCCAGGAGCTAGGTGATCCCGCTAACGACTACTACGGCACCGATGGAGCCTACTACTACGTGGAGACCGCCGACGACCAGGAGTAGTTAGGAGGCTCCCAGGTAGGAGGCCTTCACCTTTTTGATCCAGTTATCGATGTTTTGCTCAGCCTTCTTAAGGCAGACTTGTTTATCTTATGTCTGTACTCATATATTGTTGCTTCCGCTGACTCTTGTGTATATGAGCCCCCGATGCCCCTAGCTTGTAATATAAAGCTTGTATTATTTTATTTGTGTTGTGATATCTTCCCGCGAGTCTCTGATTTTGATCGTGCGCATTTGCGTGTATGATTAGTGCATGATTAAGTCGGGGGTGTCACACTACTATCACAAGATCAATCATGATAGGGCAATCGTTAATTTGAAATATAACTCCATGTTGAATGCCTACTGCCCGAGTAAAAATTGAATTAGCCATATTCAATATAATCTCAATAGTAGCATAAGGGCCTAGACTGAGACTATCATAAACAGACTTGGGAATAGTGGAAACACTAGCCCCAAGATCACATCAGGCACTGAATTTATTCAATCCAATCTCAATCTCTATAGTAGGCTCAAAAGCATCCTCTTGCTTAGCTGGTAACTTACTGTAAAATTTCTTTCTTTCATCATCAAGTTCACATACCTTGGTTGCAACTTGCTCAACAAAGACATTATATGCTTCATTATTAGTTACCTCAGGTAGTGGGTACTTCATTGATATCATATTCACAAAATCTACAACGTTATAATTATACTCTGGCAGATGGCTTGTGTATAGTTCTTCGATCATCTCTTCGTTGCTTCTCACTATTTTAACATCTTCAACCGAGTTAGGTTCCGGTTTACCTGCAATCTTGGCTAACATTAATGTTTGGCTCTCTGCAATTTTAGCCAGTTGTGCTTCCATATTCTTGAATCTTCCTTCAAGTATCTGCACATCATTTCTTAGTCCAACAACCTTACTGGTCAATTGACCAAGTAAGTTATCATGATTCTTCAAGGTATTCTTGAAGTCTTCATTCTGCTTAGTGTGGCTGGCAATGAAACTTCTAAGAGTTTCTTCAAGAGTTCTTCTCACTGGTACAACGAGGTGCTATACAAACGGTTTTTAACCCATTTCCGCGATGGTGTTCGGAACCGTCGCCAAGTGAGTGACTGCGATAGGGGGGTCCTTCCCACATGACCCAGAAACCGTCGGGGATATGCCCTCCTGGCACACATTCTCGGCAAAATGAGGTCTTGTGCGACCGATGAGTGATCAAATACGGTTATACGTACAGTAGTGCTAAAAGAATATAATTATACAGGCGAAATCGTTTCCGGTCGTAAGTACATCCCACACAGTCAGTCCCCGCTAAACGTTTCCGTTCGTATGTACATTCCACATAGTCAATCCAAGCAATACGTTTCTTTTAGTATGTACATCCCACACAGTTAGTCCAAGAAGTACGTTTCCGTTCGTATATACATCCCACACAGTCACTCCAAGGAATTTTTTTCTGTTCGCAGGTACATCACACACAATTTTTCCCATTAAATCATTTGTGACAGCGTTGCCATTGCACATGATATTAACAATTTTATCATTTGCGTTATTGAATGCATCACACAAGGTCCATAGAAGAAACTGTGCGGCAAAGGCTGTCCATCACACACACTTTTTATGTGGTAATCGTTTGCGCAAGGTGGCCTAACGCAAACAGTTTTCAAGACTATGTCATGTGTGATTGTTCATTGATCCAACATGGTTTATTCCTAGAAACTGTGTGTGTTGCCTGAGGTCATCGCCCACGATGTTTTCTCAATAACCGTTTGCAATAGAAAAATCCAATTAGCAGGCTAATTGGCCATTAGCAAGCTAATTGCCCTATTATTAATAATCCATTTATTAATCTAATTGACATTTCATATTAAGCACACACTATATTTCATTTCCATATTAAGGAAGCAGGATTTCATAATTGAAATACATCAGAGTACACCATCATATAGCTTCAGCACTCAACTACCCCATTACACAACTGCACCAGCACCAAGCTTCACATGCAACGTCTACAACCTTTTGAAAATAGCATTATAGACGGAACATAGACAGATGAATCTCATCTGGAAAACTGCTGAAGTGGAAGGCGAATATTGAGCCTTCATTGATGTTGAAGGTCTTTGCAACTTTAGGCCAGTGCCTGTTGATGATTGACCGTCCATCCTTCGTCCTCTTCAGGAACACTTCAATATTGAACTGTGGGTGTTGTATGAAAACCTTCCTCGCCTCCTGACCATACAGTGAAGGAAATATGCCCTAGAGGCAATAATAAAGTTGTTATTTTTATTTCCTTATATCATGATAAATGTTTATTATCCATGCTAGAATTGTATTAACTGCAAACTTAGTACATGTGTGAATACATAGACAAAACAGAGTGTCCTTAGCATGCCTCTACTTGACTAGCTCGTTAATCAAAGATGGTTAAGTTTCCTGACCATAGACATGTGTTGTTATTTGATGAACGGGATAACATCATTAGAGAATGATGTGATGGACAAGACCCATCCGTTAGCTTAGCATTATGATCGTTTAGTTTTATTGCTATTGCTTTCTTCATGACTTATACATGTTCCTCTAACTATGAGATTATGCAACTCCCGAATACCAGAGGAACACCTTGTGTGCTATCAAATGTCACAACGTAACTGGGTGATTATAAAGATGCTCTACAGGTGTATCCGAAGGTGTTTGTTGGGTTGGCATAGATCAAGATTAGGATTTGTCACTCCGTGTATCGGAGAGGTATCTCTGGGCCCTCTCGGTAATGCACATCACTATTGGACTTGCAAGCAATGTGAATAATGAGTTAGTTACGGGATGATGCATTACAGAACGAGTAAAGAGACTTGCCGGTAACGAGATTGAACTAGGTATGAGGATACCGACGATCGAATCTCGGGCAAGTAACATACCGATGACGAAGGGAATGACGTATGTTGTTATGCGGTTTGACCGCTAAAGATCTTCATAGAATATGTAGGAGCCAATATGTGCATCCAGTTTCCGCTATTGGTTATTGACCGGAGATGTCTCTCGGTCATGTCTACATAGTTCTCGAACCCGTAGGGTCCGCACGCTTAACGTTCGATGACGATTTGTATTATGAGTTATGTGTTTTGGTGACCGAAGTTTGTTCGGAGTCCCGGATGAGATCACGGACATGACGAGGAGTCTTGAAATGGTCGAGAGGTAAAGATTCATATATTGGAAGGTTATATACGGACACCGAATGGTTCCGAAGAAGATCGGGGATTTTTCGGAGTACTGGGAGGTTACCGGAACCCCTCGGGAAAGTTAATGGGCCTATTGGGCCATAGTGGAGGAGAGGAGGAAGGCCACGGGAGGTGGCACGCGCCCCCCTTTACCAATCCGAATTGGACAAGGGGAGGGGGCGACCCCCCTCTTTCCTTCTCCCTCTCCTCACTTTCCCCTTTCCCTCTCCGTTGGAAGGAAGGAGGGGGGGCCGAATCCTACTTGGACTAGGAGTCCAAGTAGGACTCCCCCATGGCGCGGCCCTCCTAGGCCGCCGGCCTCCTCCTCCCCCCTTTATATACGGGGGCGGGGGGCACCCTAAAGTGACACCAAGATTTGTCTTAGCCGTGTGCGGTGCCCCCCTCCACAGTTTACTCCTCCGGTCACAGCGTCGTAGTGCTTAAGCGAAGCCCTGCGCAGATCACATCACCATCACCGTCACCACGCTGTCGTGCTGACGGAACTCTCCCTCGACCCTCTACTGGATCAAGAGCTCGAGGGACGTCATCCAGCTCAACGTGTGTTGAACACGGAGGTGCCGTACATTCGGTACTTGGACCGGTTGGATCGTGAAGACGTTCGACTACATCAACCGCGTTAACATAACGCTTCCGCTTTCGGTCTACGAGGGTATGTGGACACACTCTTCCCATCTCGTTTCTATGCATCTCCAAGATAGACCTTGCGTGATCGTAGGTTTTGAATTACTACGCACTACTAGAAAAACGGCTATAGCTAATATGGACATTAATGGTGCACCATGTATGTGGTGCGCCACTGCTATATAGCAGTGGCGCACCAGATATAGGTACGCCATTATTGGCCACATTACTAATGGCGCACCTGGTGTGTGGTGCGCCATTACTAGTTTTGAAAAAAAATATAAAAAAATGTTAGTAGTGGCGCACCAGTGGATAGTGCGCCATTACTAGTTAGGTGGTGCATTCTTAGGTGGTGCGCCATTGGTAACCTGGGAGCAGCTAGATATTTTTGACAGCCACCTACCACACTCACTTTCCCCACTTCATTCTCTCCACCTCTACCAAGCTTGGTCTCGGCTGCCTCCTCCTCCTCACCTCATTTGCATAGATTCACCCAAATTAAGTGGTTAAATTTCCTTTTTTTGATAGGTAAGTAAGGGGAAAGCTTTCTTTATGTTCTAGATCTACTTTTTTCTCCCTCCAACAACGTACACACCTTTTATGGCCTAGATCTACGTATGTTTGTGGTGTTGCATATGTTTGTGTTTGCAGGTACCGGTATTTGAAATGCGATAGTTGCCAATATTTTTCCGGAATGTTGATTCATTTCCGTTTCGGCGAGAATTTGGCACTATGCATTCTTTTTGGTCCTATTTTTAGGCAAAGTCATGCCAAATTTTTTTTGGTTCTAAAATATCGTTTTGCTCTACCCCGCGGGCGATCATGGTCCGCACGATGACCGAAGGCATCGTGAATAGGTTTTTGAGCTCCGCGAAGGCCGAGATGTTTCAAAAGAACGAGACGGAGATAAGATGTCCGTGTCGAAGATGCAAGCTGAAGAGCCTTATGGACCCGGATTTCGGACAGGTGCGGGACCACCTGCTCTTGCGTGGTTTCATGGATGGCTATCGGTGGCAAGGTGATGAAGATGATTATGAAGTCGTCCATGGGGGCCGGGCAAGAAATAAGGAAGGGCAGCAAGACAACCGCGGCGGGGGCGGGCGAGAAGACGAAGAATCTCCAGGACATGATCACGAAGTAGATGCAGGATACAGTCATCATGTAGAAGATGCCGGACATGATGATGAGGAAGATCATGACAAAGGGCATGATCATGAAGATGAAGATCCCAGAGCAGACGACGATGGACCATCGATGGGCTGGGTGTAGGACCCTCATATTCAAGAGCTGCTTCTCAAGCAGACGGGTAACGCAAGAGCTGCCGCCCGAGAGAAAGCCAAGCTGGATCAACTGGAGATAGACGCGGTTACTCCATTGTATGAAGGATGCAGGCCCGAGGATACTCGCCTGAAAGTAACGCTCATGGCTCTGGAGATGAAGGTAAAACACAAAATGACCGACGCATGCTTCGACGAGAACATGCCATTCTGGCACGAACGTCTTCCCAAGGGGAACAAGTGCCCGACCAGTTTCGAGGAGGCAAAGAAAATCGTGTGTCCTCTGGATTTACCGCACGTGAAATACCATGTATGCATGAACAATTGCATCATTTATCGGGACGAGCACGCGGAGTCTACCATATGTCCGGTGTGCGGCGTCACTCGATACAAGAAGAGGAAGAAAGCTCCTCGAAAAGTGGTGTGGTACTTTCTGATCACTCCTCGTCTGCAGCGGTATTTCGCGGACCCTAAGCTAGCAAAGCTCCCGCGTTGGCACGTGGATAGGGAGGAGAAGAAGCGAGAAGATGACGGAAATGATCCGGAGATAAATAAAAAAGACAAGATGCTGAGTCACCCTAAGGATGCGAGCCAGTGGCAAGCGTTGAACTTCGAACACCCAGAATTTGGGGACGATCCAAGGAACATCGTGCTGGGCGCGAGAACCGATGGAGTCAATCTGTTTGGCAGCTAGAGAAGCACACATAGCACCTGGCCTGTGTTTGTGTGGATGTACAACCTTCCCCCCTGGTTGTGCATGAAGAGGAAGTACATTCACATGAGTATGCTAATTGAAGGGCCGAAACAACCAGGGAACGACATCAATCTGTATCTGGGGCTACTGAAAGAGGAGTTAGACACGCTGTGGAAAACGCCAGCCAATACGTGGGACGCTGCAGAGAAAGAATATTTCCCTATGAGAGCCGCACTGCTTACGACGGTGCACGACTATCTCGGTACGGATATGTCACGGGGCAGGTGGTCCACGGATTTTGTGCATGCGTCAGGTGCATGGATGACACAACGTATCGCCAGCTAGATAGAGATCCCGGGTCTTCGAAAACCGTGTTCATGGGACATCGAAGGTGGCTTCGCAACGATGAATCATGGTGAAAATGCAAGGATCTGTTCGATGGTGACACCGAACCCCGAAGACGCCCGCGTACGAGGAGCGACAAGGAAATAGACGAGCTATTGAAAAATTGGAAAGAGTGCCCACCACCGGGAAAGAAGCGAAAGGTGCCAGAGCCGGGAAAGAAGCGAAAGGCGCCAGAGCCGTTGCTGAAGGTATGGAAAATGAGGTCTGTTTTCTGGGACTTGCCGTGCTGGAAGATCCTCCGTGTGCCTCACAGCCTTGATGTCATGCATATCACGAAGAACGTGTGCGAGAGTCTGCTTGGTACCCTGCTCAACATGCGAGAGAGGACCAAAGATGGGCCGAAAGCAAGGGCAGACTTGAAATCAATGGGCATCAGGGAGGAGCTTCACGCTAATGATGATGATGATTGATACGTCTCCGTCGTATCTACTTTTCCAAACACTTTTGCCCTTGTTTTGGACTCTAACTTGCATGATTTGAATGGAACTAACCCGGACTGACGCTGTTTTCAGCAGAATTGCCATGGTGTTATTTATGTGCAGAAACAAAAGTTCTCGGAATGACCTGAAACTACACGGAACTTATTTTTGGAAACTAATAAAAATACTGGAAGAAGAATCCATGTCAGGGGGGCCTCCACCTGTCCACGAGGGTGGGGGGCGCGCCCCCTGCCTCGTGGCCCCCCTGACGCTCCACCGACCTCAACTCCAACTCCATATATTCGTGTTCGGGGAGAAAAAAATCAGGGAGAAGGATTCATCACGTTTTATGATACAGAGCCGCCGCCAAGCCCTAAAACCTCTCGGGAGGGCTGATCTGGAGTCCGTTCGGGGCTCCGGAGAGGGGAATCCGTCGCCGTCGTCATCATCAACCATCCTCCATCACCAATTTCATGATGCTCACCGCCGTGCGTGAGTAATTCCATCGTAGGCTTGCTGGACGGTGATGGGTTGGATGAGATTTATCATGTAATCGAGTTAGTTTTGTTAGGGTTTGATCCCTAGTATCCACTATGTTCTGAGATTGATGTTGCTATGACTTTGCTATGCTTAATGCTTGTCACTAGGGCCCGAGTGCCATGATTTCAGATCTGAACCTATTATGTTTTCATGAATATATGTGAGTTCTTGATCCAATCTTGCAAGTCTATAGTCACCTACTATGTGTTATGATCCGGCAACCCCGAAGTGACAATAATCGGGACCACTCCCGGTGATGACCATAGTTTGAGGAGTTCATGTATTCACTATGTGTAATGCTTTGGTCCGGTACTCTATTAAAAGGAGGCCTTAATATCCCTTAGTTTCCATTAGGACCCCGCTGCCACGGGAGGGTAGGACAAAAGATGTCATGCAAGTTCTTTTCCATAAGCACGTATGACTATATTCAGAATACATGCCTACATTACATTGATGAATTGGAGCTAGTTCTGTGTCACCCTATGTTATGACTGTTACATGATGAACCGCATCCGGCATAATTCTCCATCACCGATCCAATGCCTACGAGCTTTTCACATATTGTTCTTCGCTTATTTACTTTACCGTTGCTGCTGTTACAATTACTACAAAACCCAAAAATATTACTTTTGCTATCGTTACTGTTACTTCCATACTACTTTGCTACTTAATACTTCGCTGCAGATACTAAGTTATCCAGGTGTGGTTGAATTGACAACTCAACTGCTAATACTTGAGAATATTCTTTGGCTCCCCTTGTGTTGAATCAATAAATTTGGGTTGAATACTCTACCCTCGAAAACTGTTGCGATCCCCTATACTTGTGGGTTATCAAGACTATTTTCTGGCGCCATTGCCGGGGAGCATAGCTCTATTCTTTGAGTCACTTGGGATTTATATCTGCTGGTCACTATGAAGAACTTGAAAGACGCGAAAACAAAAATTTATCCCTCAACTACGAGGGGAGGTAAGGAACTGCCATCTAGCTCTGCACTTGATTCACCTTCTGTTTTGAGTAAGCTTGCGACACTAAAACCTGCTTCTGCTATTAATTCTGATATGTCGCATGTTATTGATGATGCCACTTCTGCTATGCATGATACTTATGATGAAACTACTTGTATGCTTGATACTACTGTGCCACTTGGTGAATTTCTTGATGAACAACTTGCTAGGGCTAGAGAGAATGAAATTATTGAAACTGATAATATTGAAGATAGTGATGATGAAGACTCTCCCCCTAATAAATATGAATTACCTGTTGTTCCTGAGGGTTATGTTCTGGATGAAGAATCTGCTAGAGCTATTTTAGCTTGCAATGATAGATATGATCTTAAGAAGTTATTAGCTAAATGGAAGCAGCAATCTCTTAATGCTAGAATGAAACCTAACCCTGCTTTTGCTACTTCACCTATCTGTGTTACTGATAAGGATTATGAATTCTCTGTTGATCCTGATATAATTACTTTGGTTGAATCTGATCCTTTTTATGGCTATGAATCTGAAACTGTTGTGGCGCATCTTACTAAATTAAATGATATAGCCACCCTGTTCACTAATGATGAGAAATCTCGCTACCTTTATATCCTTAAAATATTTCCGTTCTCATTAAAGGGTGATGCTAAGATATGGTTTAATTCTCTTGATCCTGGTTGTGTGCGTAGCCCCCAGGATATGATTTATTACTTCTCTGCTAAATATTTCCCTGCTCATAAGAAACAAGCTGCTTTAAGGGATATATACAATTGTGCAAATTGAAGAAGAGAGTGTCCTACAAGCTTGGGGGAGGCTTCTCCAACTACTTAATGCTTTGCCTGATCATCCTCTTAAGAAAAATGAAATACTTGATATCTTTTATAATGGACTAACCGATGCTTCCAGAGATTACGTGGATAGTTGTGCTGGTTCTGTTTTCAGGGAAAGAACACAAGATGAAGCTGAGATTCTATTGAATAATATGTTGACAAATGAAAATAATTGGACACTTCCTGAGCCAACTCCTGATCCTATTCCTAAACCAACTCCGAAGAAGAGAGGTGTTCTATTTCTCAGTCCTGAAGATATGCAAGAGGCAAAGAAATCTATGAAAGAAAAAAGGTATTAAAGATGAAGATGTTAAGAATTTACCTCCTATTAAAGAAATACATGGTCTAAATTTATCACCTATTGAGGAAACTCATGGTCTTGATAACCCGACACAGGTAGTAAAGGTAAATTCTCTCTATAGGTTTGATGAAGGTGATATTCCTCACTACAAGTCTGCTAGACAATGCTTAGAAGAGTTTGATAATTTTATTGTCAAACAAGAAAACTTCAATGCTTATTTTGGTAGACAATTGAAATACAATTCTGATACGCTTGAACACTTGGGTGATTATATGTCTAGAGTTAAAGGTGAACTTAAACTCATTAGTAAACATGCTTCTATGGTTACCACTCAAGTAGAACAAGTACTTAAAGCTCAAAATGATTTGCTCAATGAATTGAATAATAAGAATAATGATTATGCTGTTAGAGTGGCTACTAGAACCGGTAAAATGACTCAGGAACCTTTGTATCCTGAAGGCCATCCTAAGAGAATTGAGCAAGATTCTCAGAGAAATAATATTGACACACCTAGTTCTTCTAAAAAGAAGAAAAATAAAAATGATAGGACTTTGCATGCTTCTGGTGAACCTATTGCTGAACCACCTGAGAATCCAAATGATATTTCTATTTCTGATGCTGAAACACAATCTGGTAATGAACATGAACCAAGTGAAAATATTAATGAAGATGTTCATGATGATGCTCAACCTAGTAATGATAATGATGTAGAAATTGAACCTGCTGTTGATCTTGATAGCCCACAATCAAAGAATCAACGTTATGATAAGAGAGACTTTGTTGCTAGGAAGCACGGTAAGGAAAGAGAACCTTGGGTTCAGAAAGCCATGCCTTTTCCTCCCAAACCATCCAAGAAAAGGATGATGAGGATTTTGAGCGCTTTGCTGAAATGATTAGACCTATCTTCTTGCGTATGCGATTAACTGATATGCTCAAAATGAATCCTTATGCTAAGTATATGAAAGAAATTGTCACTAATAAAAGAAAGATACCGGAAGCTGAAATTTCCACCATGCTTGCTAATTACACGTTTAAGGGTGGAATACCTAAGAAACTAGGAGATCCAGGAGTACCAACTATACCATGCTCCATTAAAAGAAACTATGTTAAAACTGCTTTATGTGATCTTGGAGCCGGTGTTACTGTTATGCCTCTCTCTTTATATCGTAGACTTGATTTTAATAAGTTGACACCTACTGAAATATCTTTGCAAATGGCTGATAAATCAACTGCTATACCTGTCGGTATTTGTGAGGATGTGCCTGTTGTGGTTGCAAACGTTACTATTTTAACAGACTTTGTTATTATTGATATTCCCGAGGACGATAGTATGTCTATTATTCTTGGAAGGCCCTTTTTGAACACTGCAGGGGCTGTTATTGATTGCAACAAACGCAATGTCACTTTTCATGTTAATGGCAATGAGCATACGGTACACTTTCCGAGGAAACAACCTCAAGTTCATAGTATCAATTCTATTGGAAAAATTCCTTCGATTATTATTGGAGGTTTTGAATTTCCTCTACCTACTGTCAAGAAGAAATATGATATTCTTATTATTGGGGATGTGCATGTCCCCGTTGAGGTAACATAATGTTATTCGAAATTTCTCCGGTTCCATGTTAGTCAGAATGAGTTTGTTAACAAGACCTGATCAACCTTGTTAGTGGATTCCTTTTGATGAGCATGAGATGGATGAAACTAGAAGGCACAACCTTCTATACCCTCTCTCTACTATCTGTTATTTAGTTGAAATAAACAAAAATAGTACTTTTCTGTCTGTTTTCCGATTTATCTGTGCAATATAAAAATACCCCGAAAATAAAAGTTCTCCAAATGCCCTGCCAATTTAATATGATTTTTTCTGGAATATTTGAGAATATCTGGCACTGAGAACAAAGCAAGGGGAGCAAGCACCTGGCCACGAGGGTCCAGGGTGCGCCCACCCCTACAGGGCGCGCCTCCCTGCCTCGTGGGCCCATGGTGGCTCCCCTCCACTTATTCCTGCACCCATACACTTCTTCTTCCTCCCAAAAAAATCACCATCCAGCTCAAGCACGAGTTCTAGCTCATTTTGCTGCGATTTTCGATCTCCTTGATCAAAGCACCTCTCACAAAACTGCTTTGGGGGATTGTTCCTTGGTATGTGACTCCTCCATTGGTCCAATTAGTTTTTGATCTAGTGCTTTATTCATTGCAAATTTGTGCTGCCTAGGTGACCATGTTCCTGAGCTTGCATATCAAATTTATATGGTTCCAAGTAGTTCTAATGCATGATATAGTCTCTAGGCACTTGTAGGAGTAGTTGCTATCAATTTTGTTGAGCTTGGTTCACTTTTATTTGAAGTTACAAAAAATTTCAGAAATTTTCAGAGGAAGAAATATGCTTAGGAAAATGTACCAAGGTGGTTCTTCAAGGAAGCAAGGACCCATGCTTGCAATGCGTGATGCTGATAATGAGCCACCAAGGAACGCTCCAGTGCGGCCTTGTGAATGGCCTTCAGAGGACATTATGGATCGAGCAGGAATCAAGGAAGAATTTAACGCATATTTGCGTAACGCTGATCTTGTGAGCTTCGAGGAGGAAAAGTGCCGCCAGTACCACTACCTCACTAGTTTCTTTGTGAGGAGGTTTGAATTTTCATCTTCACGCAATTCTCAAACTGTCCTATTTGATCTTTATGAAAAATCTTATACGATGGACTTAGAGGATTTTATCACTGCTTGCAAACTGCCACAATGGGGTAGTGCTAGTGAACCTCGCAAATCTGAATTTAGAGATTTTCCTGCTAGTATAACTGTTGGGGAATCTAGAGATATAGCACAAGCTACAATAGGGAGTATTCATTTTCCTGCTATACATTATTTTGCTCTTCATAGGTAGGTGCATAAATGGTAAAGATGAAGCATGTCATATGTGTGTCCCTGACCTCAGTATTCTTAGGAGTGCTGTGTTAGGAGACAAATCTTATAATTTGGGAGCTATTGTTGCACGTAGGTTGCATCACAATAGATTTAATGGAGATTTCTTTGGTGGAATTTATGCAACCCGCTTAGCTGATTTTCTTGGTGTAACCATACATGATGATGATATTGAACTTCCTCCTACTTATCTAGACTTTAATGCTATGGTTCATCATCAGGTTGTCGAGAGGAATGAACCACCTCTCCAGTACAGACTAATCTTTGACAGGCATCACGCCGTCAATATTGTTCTTCCTGCCCCTACTCTCTTTGACTTTCAGGAAAAAGGGAGACATTACATAACCAGAGAGGAGGTGGAGGAGTATAGGAGGAGGGCTGAGATAGCTCGCCTCCAAGCTGCAGCACACGATGCAATGACGACTACATCTCAGTACGACCCCAACTACAACTATGGATATCCGCCAGGCCACCCGTGGCAATAAACCAACTTAGGCCAAAAGCCTAAGCTTGGGGGAGTACGTATTTCTCACCGACATTACATTCATGTTCACACTCATTGCTAGATGTCGGTGCTCATACTCTTTCACTGTAATATCCATGCTAGTTTATTTTCCTTTTTCTTGCTTTCTTCTTGTGTGTTTAATAAACCTTAAGAAAAACCAAAAAAATTAGTGTAGCTTTTAGTTAGTTTACTTTTCTTGTTGTAGTAGTAATAATTAAAAAGAAAACCCAAAAAGATTTCCCGTTCTACTTTTGCTTGTTGGGAGCTTTCCCGTGTAAATAGTTTTATTTCTTTTCTTTTCTTTGGGGGTCGATAGGAGAAGACCATGATTAAATTGTTGAAGTGGCTCTTATATGCATTATTGTTGATTTAACCAAGAGCCCATATTGCCTTGTCTTCCCCTGTTTATTGAATGCTCACAGATTCCAGCTTAGTCCAATGCACGTGCACTCTTATTATTATTCACATCATTCGGTCGTGCAAGTGAAAGGAAATTATGACGATATATGATGGACTAATTGAGATGAGAGAAGCTGGTATGAACTCGACCTCTCTTGTTTTTGTAAATATGATGAGTTTATCGTTCCTGATTCAGCCTATTATGAATAAACATGTTTGCAATGACAATTAGAGATTATAGTTGCTTATTCCATGCTTAATTAGCTATGAGTTATAATGGTTTACCATGCGTGCCAACATGCTATTAAAATGGTTGTGATGTGGTATGATGGGGTGGTATCCTCCTTTGAATGATTTAAGTGACTCGACTTGGCACATGTTCACACATGTAGTTGAAACAAATCAACATAGCCTTCACGATATTTATGTTCATGGTGGATTATATCCTACTCATGCTTGTACTCAATGTTTATTAATTTTATTGCATGTTCATGACTTTGTCGCTCTCTAGTTGGTCGCTTCCCAGTCTTTTGCTAGCCTTCACTTGTACTAAGCGGGAATACTGCTTGTGCATCCAATCCCTTAAACCCCAAAGTTATTCCATATGAGTCCACTATACCTTCCTATATGCGGTATCTACCTGCCGTTCCAAGTAAATTTGTATGTGCCAAACTCTAAACCTTCAAATGAAATTCTGTTTTGTATGGTCGAATAGCTCATGTATCAACTAGGGCTGTCCATATCTTCCATGCTAGCCGGGTTATTCTCAAGAGGAGTGGACTTCACTCCTCACTCACGAGAAAATGGCTGGTCACCGGGATGCCCAGTCCCATGCTTTATGCAAACTAAATCAAAATAATTGCAAACAAAACTCCCCCAGGGCTGTTGCTAGTTGGAGGCACTCGTTGTTTCGAGAAAGCCATGGATTGATGCTTGTTGGTGGAGGGGGAGTATAAACTTTACCATTCAGTTTGGGAACCGCCTATAATGTGTGTAGCATGGAAGATATCACCATCTCTTGGTTGTTATGTTGACAATGAAAGTATGCCGCTCAAAATACTATTTATCCCTATTTCAAAATCGAGCTCTGGCACCTCTACAAATCCCTGCTTCCCTCCGTGAAGGGCATATCTTTACTTTTATGTTGAGTCATCACCCTCTTATTAAAAGAACTAGCTGGAGAGCGTTGCTGTCATTTGCATCCATTACTATTAATTTATATTGGGTATGACTATGACTGGATCTCTTATACCATGAATCACAATGTCTAGTCAGTCCTTGATCTTTAAAGGTGCTCTGCATTTATGTTTTGCGGTCTTAGAATGGGCTAGCGAGATACCATCTTGTTATATCATATTATGATTGTTTTGAGAAAGTGTTGTCATCCGAGATTTATTATTATTTCTCGCTAGTTGATTATGCCATTGACATGAGTAAACATGAGACCTAAGAGTTATTGTGAATGTGGTTAGTCATAATCTTTGCTGAAAACTTGAATGATGGCTTTACATATTTACAACAACAAGAGCAAACAGAGTTTGTAGAAGTTTTTCTTTATCACTTTCAGTTTATCAACTGAATTGCTTGAGGACAAGCAAAGGTTTAAGCTTGGGGGAGTTGATACGTCTCCGTCGTATCTACTTTTCCAAACACTTTTGCCCTTGTTTTGGACTCTAACTTGCATGATTTGAATGGAACTAACCCAGACTTACGCTGTTTTCAGCAGAATTGCCATGGTGTTATTTATGTGCTGAAACAAAAGTTCTCGGAATGACCTGAAACTCCACGGAACTTATTTTTGGAAAATAATAAAAATACTGGAAGAAGAATCCACGTCAGGGGGGCCTCCACCTGTCCACGAGGGTGGGGGGCGCGCCTGCCCCCCTGGGCGCGCCTGCCCCCCTGGGCGCGCCCCCTGCCTCGTGGGCCCCCTTACGCTCCACCGACCTCAACTCCAACTCCATATATTCGTGCTCGGGGAGAAAAAAATTAGGTAGAAGGATTCATCACGTTTTACGATATGAAGCCGCTGCCAAGCCCTAAAACCTCTCGGAAGGGCTGATCTGGAGTCCGTTTGGGGCTCCGGAGATCGGAATCCGTCGCCGTCGTCATCATCAACCATCCTCCATCACCAATTTCATGATGCTCACCGCCGTGCGTGAGTAATTCCATCGTAGGCTTGCTGGACGGTGATGGGTTGGATGAGATTTATCATGTAATCGAGTTAGTTTTGTTAGGGTTTGATCCCTAGTATCCACTATGTTCTGAGATTGATGTTGCTATGACTTTGCTATGCTTAATGCTTGTCACTAGGGCCCGAGTGCCATGATTTTAGATCTGAACCTATTATGTTTTCATGAATATATTTGAGTTCTTGATCCTGTCTGGCAAGTCTATAGTCACCTACTATGTGTTATGATCCGGCAACCCCCAAGTGACAATAATCGGGACCACTCCCGGTGATGACCATACTTTGAGGAGTTCATGTATTCACTATGTGTTAATGCTTTGGTCCGGTACTCTATTAAAAGGAGGCCTTAATATCCCTTAGTTTCCATTAGGACCCCACTGCCACGGGAGGGTAGGACAAAAGATGTCATGCAAGTTATTTTCCATAAGCACGTATGACTATATTCGGAATACATGCCTACATTGCATTGTTGAATTGGAGCTAGTTCTGTGTCACCCTATGTTATGACTGTTACATGATGAACCACATCCGGCATAATTTTCCATCACCGATCCAATGCCTACGAGCTTTTCACATATTGTTCTTCGCTTATTTACTTTACCGTTGCTGCTGTTACAATTACTACAAAACCCAAAAATATTACTTTTGCTATCATTACTGTTACTTCCATACTACTTTGCTACTAAATACTTTGCTGCAGATACTAAGTTATCCAGGTGTGGTTGAATTGACAACTCAACTACTAATACTTGAGAATATTCTTTGGCTCCCCTTGTGTCGAATCAATAAATTTGGGTTGAATACTCTACCCTCGAAAACGGTTGCGATCCCCTATACTTGTGGGTTATCAAGGATGATGATGATGAGGCGAAGGACACGAAAAGTCGTCGCAAAGGCAAAAAGGCCAATAAGATCGGAAATGACTGCCCTCCCGCGTGCTTCTCTCTAGGTCAGGAGGAGATCGAGCAGTTTTTCACCTGCCTCGTAGGAGTAAAACTTCCTTACGGTTACGCGGGGAAGATAAGCAGATACCTAGACTCAGCGAAGCAGAAGTTCAGCGGGATGAAGTCTCACGACTGTCACATGTTGATGAAGCAGATACTTCCAGTTGCAATCCGTGGGATCATGGACGCTCACGTCCGTGAAACGCTATTTGGCCTATGCAACTTTTTCGACGTCATCTCTTGGAAGTCGGTTGGCGTGAGGCAACTCAGAAGGCTACAGGAAGAGATCGTGGTGATACTATGCGAGCTTGAGATGTACTTCCCGCCCGCATTCTTCAACGTTATGGTGCATCTGCTGGTCCATATCATGGAGGATATCATCCAACTCGGGCCGACGTTCCTGCACAGCATGATGCCGTTCGAAAGGATGAATGGTGTCATCAAAGGATACGTTCGCAACATGTCACGTCCAGAGGGAAGCATAGCCAAGGGCTTTCTGACCGAAGAGTGCATGTCCTACTGCACGAATTATCTAGGCATCGAGAACCCCGTTGGTCTGCCCGTTAACAGGCACCTTGGCAGGCTCGCTGGATGGGGTCACCGCGAGGGTCGCCGCGAAATGCATGTCGACTTCAAGGGTCGACTCGCCGACTTTGAAAGAGCAAACCAAGTCATGCTACAACACATAGACGTGGTCGATCCTTGGGTGGTAGAGCACAAAACCTTTATTGAGAAGACGTACAATGACCGAGGCCAATAGAGGACGGACGGAGATATAATCAAAGAGCACAATTCATGTTTCACGCGTTAGTTCAAGGAGAAGCTTTTGTCGTACCCTTTACATGAAGATTCTTCCGCGGAAGAAAAACTCATATTCGCCTTGTCACAGGGCACCGAGCACAACCTGATGACCTATGAGGCGTACAATATCAACGGCTACACATTCTACACCGAGGAAAAGGACATAAAGAGCGATGATTATCAGAACTCCGGGATAACGATGGAATCCTACACCGGTAACGACAAGGACAGATACTACGGGAGGATCGAGGAGATCTGGGAGCTGAGCTACGCTGGAGAGAAGGTCCCGATGTTCCGTGTCAGATGGGCCAAGAGCGTCCTAAAAGAAGACCAGTATTTCACCACCATGGTTATACCCGAAGCCAAATCCAAGACCGCGGGCGCAAACGTCACCGCGAAAAATGAGCCATGGGTACTGGCTTCCCAAGTGGACCAATGCTTCTTCATTACCGACCCGTCAAAGCCCAGTCGTGTTGTCGTGAGGAGAGGCAAAAGGAAGATCATCAGAATGGATGGAGTCGCCAATGAGCAAGACTTCAACAAGTACGGCGACCCGAAGATGGAATATGACGCCCCCGATTCGACCGTACACTAATCATACACGCAAATGTGTACGATCAAGATCAGGGACTCATGGGAAGATATCACAACACAACTCTAGACACAAATAAAACAATACAAGCTTCATATTACAAGCCAGGGGCCTCGAGGGCTCGAATACAGAAGCTTGAAACACAAGCGTCAGCGGAAGCAACAATATCTGAGTACATACATCAAGTTTAAACAAGGCTGCCTTAAGAAGGCAAACACAAAAGCAAGAACGATCGAAGAGGCAAGGCCTCCTGCCTGGGACCTCCTAACTACTCCTAGTCGTCGGCGGTCTCCATGTAGTAGTATCCGTCGGTGGTGGCATCTGGCTCCAAGGATCCACCATATGGTTGCATCAACCAGAAAGAAGAAAGAAGGGGGAAAGGGGTAGCAAAGCAACCGTGAGTACTCATCCAAAGTACTTGCAAGCATCAGATCTATGCTAAGTATGCATTGGTATCAAATGGAAGGGCTGTATCTGTGGACTGAATTGCAGAATGCCAGAATAGAGGGGAAGGCCTAGCCTATCGAAGACTAGCATCTTCAAGCAGCTCCAAGCATCTTGCAGCATGTAGAAGAGTAAAGAATAACAGTTTATATTTAACAAACATGTTGTAG
Source organism: Aegilops tauschii subsp. strangulata (assembly GCF_002575655.3). Lineage (NCBI taxonomy): Eukaryota > Viridiplantae > Streptophyta > Magnoliopsida > Poales > Poaceae > Aegilops > Aegilops tauschii. The sequence goes on from NC_053041.3 coordinate 519,471,570, forward strand.
CAACAATGCCCAGAGATCCTTCCTCGACTCCCTGCGAGAAAGCAATCCCGGAGCCACATAACTTAAGTATCCATTTCTAGTTGTATTAGATCAAGATATAAGTCTGAACGTCCATTACCGTGAACACGGTATTCGAATATATATCTTCCCTGCAGGGGTGCACCACGTTACCCAACACGCTCGATCACTCTGGCCGGACACACCTTTCTGGGGTCAATGCCCGGCCTCGGAAGATCAACTTGTCGCAGCCCTACCTAGGCTCAGCAGAGAGGTCCCCGCCGGTCTACATCATAAGCACTCCGGGGTCTGGGCCCATCGCCCGTTGCACTCCGGGTCGTTGTGTGCAGGGTGGATACCAGCACCACCCGTGTAGTGGATGGCACGATCCGACCGTGCCACAATGCTGAACTGGACATCTGACAAAGCTTCGGCTGATACCACGACGTCGAGGCCCATATCTATTCTCGTGTGGTGGTTAGTGCGTAAAGGCCAAAGGACAACTCAGAACAAATACCCAAACCTGTTAGTGCATTGGGGGCTCGCGGAGATGAGCAGAGACTCACGATAATGTGACCCCGTCGCCCCGTCTCGAGGAAATACGGCAAGGGCAAGCCCAGCCCACTCGAGGGTTGCCTGACTTCCCGGCCGTGCCTCGTAACCATCTTGCGGGTGCTCTCCGGGCCCGCCCGACTTTCACCAAGGTCTCCAGTAATGTCAAGGTATCCGTGTGTCCAAACATCAAGGGGAAGACCCAAGGAATCACCCTCGGAGGATTCCACTCAATGTAATCATCAAGGTGAACCTAAGAGGGACCACCCTCGAGGTTCACACTTGAGGTGTTGAACGACAGAGCCGTATCGGGAATGGTGAAAGAGGAAATCACCCTCGAAGACCAGGACCGAATAGCTACACTACAGAATTATCATCAGGAGTGCGTTATGAGGGATCACCCTCGGCACTCGATAGTAGCTCTGCAGAGTCGAGCAACAAAAGGGGCGTGATGTGAGGTGTCGGGCTCTGGTCGTCGATCACGTAGATCGAGTCGTCGATGATGAAGCAGGGGCAATAAGGACAAGTGGGGGTCACTGATGGATCACTAACCAACCTATACTAAGCAGTTTAGGATAAGCATGTAAGGTACAACAGCAGGTACAGAAGCAGGCTATGCATCATAATAGGAGCAATCAAATACAGTAGCAAAATCTAATGCAAGCATGAGAGAATGGAATGGGCGATATCGGGATGATCAAAGGGGGGGCTTGCTTGGAAGCTCCGCTGAAAGAGAAGAAGGGGTCGTCATCAACGTAGTCGATCACAGTGGCATCAGCAACGGTCTCGGGGTCTACCGGAGAGAAGAGGGGGAAGAAACAGTAAATACATAGCAAGCAAGAGCATAACAAGACAACAGGCAGAGCTAGACATGTTCTAACGCGGTGCTACACAATACCGGCGAAGGGGGAAACATCCGGGAAAGTTCTCCCGAAGTCTGGCATTTTCGGACAAATGAAGAGGAGGGGGAAAGTTGCATGTTCGCTATGCTAGGGATGTCTGGCGGACGAACGGACCGCGTATTCGGATTCATCTCGTCGATCTGAACAACTTTCATGTAGAAAACTTTTTCATCCGAGTTATAGATTATTTCCTATGATTTCCTAAAACTTTTAAATCATTTTGGAATTAACAGATTTAAATAAATGGAAAACAGGTTTATGACATCATCATGACATTGGCATGATGTCAGCAGTCAACAAGGCTGTTGACTGGGTCAAACTTACACGTGGGTCCCACTGTCATTGTCATAGTTTAATTAACAGATAATTAGCAAGTTAATCGTCAGGATTAATTAAGTTAATTAATTAATTAATTATTTTTAACTAATTTTTATTTCATTTTCTCCTTTTTTAACTACTGGGGCGTGGGCCCCATCTGTCATAGGCCCAGGGCCTAACGGGCTAACGGGTGCGGGCATGGGCGCCGGGCGTCGGACCCAGGCGCGGCTAGCCGGGCTGCGGCCACAGGCATTGACGGGACAAGGGCGGGCGCACGCGAGGTCGGGCGTGCGGACGCACGCGCAGGGGCACGGCCGGCGAGCGGGAAGGCGCCGGCACGGCAGCGGCAGCACAAGCATCAGCGGGGCGAGGCCACAGCGGACGGGGTCGCGTGTGAGCGCGCGCGGCATCGCGGGGCGCGCATGGGAGGGCGCCAGGGCGAGGCGAGGGTGGCCGGGCGCAGCTGTGGGGCGCGGTGGTCGAGTTCGGCGACAGAGGAAAGGAGAGGGAGGCAGAGGCCTGGGGCCTCACTTGCGTTGAAGGGGAGGCCCGATGCAGAGAGAACGCGACGACAGGGAGCGGCGGCCGGCGGGGAGGTGGCGCGTTGGGGCCGAGGAGGCGACGGTCGTCGGCGTCGGTTGGCAGCGGGGTCGAGGCAGCGGTGCTCGGGGCGTTGCGGCGAGGGGGCTTCGGGGAGGAGGGGAGGCGTCAGGCAGGGGTGGGGGGTTCTCCGGGCGGCGGGCGGCGTCGGGAGCGCCATGGGGTGGTGTGGGGCGACGGTGTTGGGGTCGGGGCGTGGCCCGATCCAGATCCTGAATCGGGAGGGCAGAGGAGTGGGGAGTGGGGAACGAGGGGGAGTGGGGGAATCTGGGGGGCAGGTGCGGTTAGGGTTCGGGGAGGCGTGGGGGTATGTAGGCCGAGGGTTGGGCTGGCCTGGGGTCGGCCTGGTGGAATGGCCAGCTCGGCCACGAGGCCCACTGGGGGAGGGTGGGTTTCTGTTTTCCTTTTTTTACTTGCCTTCTCCTTTTCTTTTAATAACTTTTCTGTTTTATTTATTTTTAGAGCATTTAGCCATTTTGTAAAAAGGTGATCTCTCCACTAATATTATCAAATGATTATTTACAACAACTTGAACATTTTTGTTTGCATGTTTGATAATTTTGAATAATGACTTTGATTTGAATTTGAATTTGTACCGGATTCAAACGAACGCCAGTTTAATAACAGTAATCATGATGACGTGGCATCATTAGCAGGGAATTACTGTAGCATAATTATCCGGGTGTTACAATTCTCCTCCACTACAAGAAATCTCGTCCCGAGATTTAGGAGGTAGAAGGAAACAAAGCGGGGTATTCTTCACGAAGACGATCCTCGCGTTCCCAAGTGGCTTCGTCTTCAGAGTGATGCCACCACTGGACCTTGAGGAACTTGATCGCCTTCTGACGTGTGCGGCATTCAGCTTGGTCGAGAATGCGGACCGGATGATCTTTATAGGAGAGGTCCTGTTGCAACTCGAGCACTTCATGATCCACTGCTCGGATTGGGTCCTTGAAGCAGCGGCGGAGTTGTGACACGTGGAACACATCATGAACCTGAGAAATGTTCGACGGAAGCTCCAACTGGTATGCCACTTTTCCACGCCTTTCGAGAATAGTGCAAGGACCAATATAGCGAGGAGCTAGCTTGCCCTTGATCCCGAAGCGGTGTGCACCCTTCATTGGTGTGACTCGAAGATAGGCCTTTTCACCAGGTTGATAGACCATGTCTTTGTGATGACGGTCATAAGTACTCTTTTGACGTGACTGATCAGTCTTGAGATTCTCGCGAATGACGCGGACTTGTTCTTCGGCGTTTTGGATAATATCTGGACCAAAGAGTGGACGTTCCCCAGTTTTGACCAGTTCAGAGGGGTTCGGCACTTTCGTCCATATCACACTTTGAAGGGAGCCATCTTCAGACTAGCTTGATAGCTATTGTTGTAGGAGAACTCAGAGTACGGGAGAGATGCCTCCCATTTCTTGCCAAAGGAAATGACACAAGCTCGAAGCATGTCTTCGAGAACTTGATTGACACGTTCAACTTGTCCCTGTGACTCAGGGTGAAAAACAGTACTGAAAGACAGATGAGTTCCCATAGCTTCTTGGAAACTTGCCCAGAATCTTGAAGTGAATAAGCTACCACGGTCTGAGCTGATAACCAATGGAATACAGTGGAGTGAAACAATTCTGGACATGTAAAGGGTTGCCAGCTGACTAGCAGTGATCGTTTCTTTGACGGCCAGAAAGTGTGCAACTTTGGAAAGCCGGTCAATGACGACAAGTATAGCATGATTACTTTTCTGCGATTTGGGAAATCCCGCGACGAAGTCCATTTCAACATGGTCCCATTTCCATTCAGGAATAGAGATAGGTTGCAGAGTTCCAGTGGACCTTTGATGTTCTGCTTTGATACGACGGCAAACGTCACATTCAACAACATAACGAGCAATGTCTTGCTTCATATTTGACCACCAGAATCTCTGACGAATGTCTTGGTACATCTTGGTACTACCGGGATGTATAGACAATGGAGTGTCATGAGCTTCTTCCATAACTTCCTTAGTCATATCCAGGTTTTTCTCCTTACACGGCACCACTAGGCGGCCTTTGAAGTACAAGGTGCCATCATCAGTAACAGTGAAGAATGAGGGCTTTCCTTCTGCGAGGTAGCGCTTAATCTTCTCAACTTGAGAGTCATAATTCTGCAGTTCCTTGATGCTATCCACGAGATCTGGTTTAGCAACCAGGGTATTGAGAGAACCCTGGGAATCAACGTGGAGGTTCACTTTGCGGTACCCTGGAGGAGGGGGAGCGAGTGCACCCGGAGGAACAATATGGAGGTTCAGCTTTCTGAATTCTTCAACAAGCGAGGGCTGAACTTTGCAAACCTCGAGATGGTTCTAATATGACTTGCGGCTCAAGGCATCAGCCATTACATTAGCCTTGCCTGGTGTATAGGAAATACCCATGTCAAAGTCTGCTACGATCTCCATCCATCTCTGCTGACGGAGGTTCAAATCTGGCTGAGTAAACAGGTACTTCAGACTTTGGTGGTCGGTGAAGATCTCGCAACGATTACCAAGAAGGTAATGTCGCCACTGTTTTAGTGCATGTATGACAGCAGCAAGCTCGAGGTCATGAACTGGGTAGTTCTCTTCGTGAGGGCGCAATTGACGAGAGGCATAGGCAATCACTCTGCGCTCTTGCATTAGGACACAGCCTAATCCTTGTCGGGAAGCGTCGCAGTAAATGACGAAATCCTTCTTAGTATCCGGCAGAGCAAGCACTGGGGTAGAAGTCAGCTTGTCTTTGAGTGCTTGGAAACTTTCCTGACACTTTTCTGTCCACTCGAACTTGATGCCCTTGTGAAGCAAACTAGTCAGTTGCTTGGAAATCTTGGAGAAGTTCTCAACAAATCGACGGCAATAGCTGGCGAGTCCAAGAAAACTTCTGACTTGTTTGACATTCTTCGGAGGAGTCCAATCGAGAATAGCCTGAACTCGCACTGGGTTGACGGAAATACCATCATTGGAGATGACATGCCCAAGGTAGGTCACTTCGGGTAGCCAGAATTCACACTTGGAATACTTAGCATATAGTTGATGTTCTCGAAGCTTTTCCAGAACAAGTCGAAGATGTTCAGCATGTTCTTCTTTGTTCTTGGAATATACAAGGATATCATCCAGATAAACCACGACGAACTTGTCGAGGTATTCCATGAATATATAGTTCATCAGACGAGAGAATGTCGCTGGAGCATTGGTCAAGCCGAAAGACATGACGGTGTACTCGTATGAACCATAGCGAGTCACAAAGGCGGTCTTGGGAATATCCTCTTCAGGAACCCGAATCTGGTGGTAACCCAACCTCAAATCAAGCTTAGAGAATACTGAGGAACCAGCAAGTTGATCATACAGATCATTGATTCTGGGAAGCGGATACTTGTTCTGAATTGTTGCCTGGTTGATAGGTCGGTAATCTTGGACCAAACGATTAGTTCCATCCTTCTTCTTGACAAAGAGAGAAGGTGCTCCCCAAGCGGAGGAACTAGGACGAATGAATCCCTTATGAAGAGATTTGTCGATTTCCTCCTTAAGTTCAAGGAGTTCATGTGGCGGCATCTTGTATGGCCGCTTGGCAATAGGAGTAGTACCCGGCTTCAAGTCTATGATGAATTCAACACCTCTAGCAGGGGGTATTCCTGGAAGTTCTTCTGGAAAGACATCTTCAAAATCACGAACGACTGGAATGTTCTCTATTCACTCGAGAGGTGAAGCATTCAATGCATTTAGAACATATATCTGATTCTCGGCATCCTGGACCATCTGAGTTGAGTAGTTGATCAATTGGCCAGAAGGATGAGTGAGCTGTACTGTCTTGGCGGCATAGTCGATCTTAGCATTATGGGCTATCAACCAATCCATACCAAGAATGATGTCTATGTTGGAAGGTCCGAGCACAATGAGAGAAGCTGGAAAAAGTAGACCTCTAACCTCGATTTGGTTGTGAGGGCTTACCATTGTGGTTTGCCACTTGGATCCCGGGGACTGAACCATTAGAGGAGTGGGTAATTTTTCCAGGTACAACTCATGTGACTGAGCAAATTGTTGGGACAAAAAAGCATGCGGTGCCCCTGAATCAAAGAGAACAGAGGCTAGTACTGAATTCACAGTTAGAGCTCCTAGCACGATAGTCGGTTCCTTCTAAGTCTTTTCAGCATCGACGTGATTGGCATGGCCAAGTACAACAACATGTGGTATGATATTACGTTTTCTGAATCGACGGTTTCAACAACCCTTCTTACGGTCAATAGGAGGACATGGTGCATCCTGAGACTGACCCTGGTGACAATCAAGGGTAAGGTGTCCTAGCTGTCCACACTTGTGGCATAAGCCATCATTATGGGGAGGATCCACAGTATTGGACTGTGCACCCTGAATCGTTAGCTGTCTTGGTGGCGGAGGCAGACGAGGTGCAACATAAGACGACCTTGGTGTTGGAGCAGGTCGGTGATGAACATTGTGTGGGATCCAGACTCGACGTTTCTGAGCAGGCTGACTCGAGGATGGGGCAGCATCTCGAGTACGCTTGAGCGACTCCTGGTACTCAGTCAGGCCAGTTTCAGTTCGGAAAGCTTGGCTAACAAGTGTCGCAAAGTCTGCACAATCATGAGCAACAAGTGCGAGCTTTATATCGGGACACAGTCCTTCACGGAATTTCTCCTGCTTGCGGGCATCAGTGCAGACGTCATCCGCAGCATAGCGAGATAAATCAAGGAACTTTCTCTGATATTCATCCACAGTCATTGTGTCCTGTGAGAGTTTGCGGAACTCCTTCTTCTTCTGGTCCATCAGACCTTGAGGAATGTGTCGTGCACGGAAAGCTAACTGAAATTCCTGCCAAGTGGTTACAGTCTCTGCAGGCAACATACCCCTGTGGCTTTCCCACCATTGAGCAACTGGACCTTTCAAGTGAAATGTCGCGAAGGTGACATAACTGGCAGGTGCAACATTAGCTGACTCCATCTGAAACAGGATGTCACGAAGCCAATCATCAGCATCCATAGGATTGGTGGAGTTGCGAAAAATGGATGGGTTGAGGCGCACAAATTCTGGCAGTGTTATTGGGGCAGGCTGTTGATGAGCATTCTGGTTTGGAAACTGAGCGATTACTCCAGTCATAAACTGACGATTCTGTTGGGGAACATAGTAATTTCAAAAAATTTCCTACGCACACACAAGATCATGGTGATGCATAGCAACGAGAGGGAAGAGTGTGTCCACGTACCCTCGTAGACCGAAAGCGGAAGCGTTTAGCACAACGCGGTTGATGTAGTCGTACATCTTCACGATCCGACCGATCAAGTACCAAACGCACGGCACCTCCGAGTTCAGCACACGTTCAGCTCGATGACGTCCCTCGAACTCCGATCTAGTCGAGCTTTGAGGGAGAGTTCCGTCAGCACGACATCGTGGTGACGATGATGATGTTCTACCGACGCAGGGCTTCGCCTAAGCACCGCTATGATATAATCGAGGTAGATTATGGTGGAGGGGGGCACCGCACACGGCTAAGAGATCAAGAGATCAATTGTTGTGTCTATGGAGTGCCCCTGCCCCCGTATATAAAGGAGCAAGGGAGAGGCCGGCCCTAGAGGGGGCGCGCCAAGTGTGGGGAGTCCTACTAGGACTCCCAAGTCCTAGTAGGATTCCCCTTTCCTTTCCGGAGTAGGAGAGAAGGAATTAGGGGGAGAGGGAGAAGGAAAAGGGGGCTGCACCCCTTGTACAATTCAGACCAGAGGGGGGGGCGCGCGCCTCCTTCCTTTTGGACTCTCTCCTCTATTCCCGTATGGCCCAATAAGGCCCAATACTTCTGCCGGTGAATTCCCGTAACTCCCCGGTACTCCGAAAATACCCGAATCACTCGGAACCTTTCCGATGTCCGAATATAGTCGTCCAATATATCGATCTTTACGTGTCGACCATTTCGAGACTCCTCGTCATGTCCCCGATCTCATCCGGGACTCCGAACTACCTTCGATACATCAAACTCATAATACAAATCGTCATCGAACTTTAAGCGTGCGGACCCTATGGGCTCGAGAACTATGTAGACATGACCAAGACACGTCTCCGGTCAATAACCAATAGCGGAACCTGGATGCTCATATTGGCTCCTACATACTCTACGAAGATCTTTATCGGTCAAACCGCATAACAACATACGTTGTTCCCTTTGTCACCGGTATGTTACTTGCCCGAGATTCGATCGTCGGTATCCCAATACCTAGTTCAATCTCGTTACCGGCAAGTCTATGTACTCGTTACGTAATACATCATCCCGCAACTAACTCATTAGTTACAATGCTTGCAAGGCTTATAGTGATGTGCATTACCGAGTGGGCCCAGAGATACCTCTCCGACAATCGGAGTGACAAATCCTAATCTCGAAATACGCCAACCCAACAAGTACCTTCGGAGACACCTGTAGAGCACCTTTATAATCACCCAGTTACGTTGTGACGTTTGGTAGCACACAAAGTGTTCCTCCGGTAAACGGGAGTTGCATAATCTCATAGTCATAGGAACATGTACAAGTCATGAAGAAAGGAATAGTAGAATACTAAACGATCAAGTGGTAAGCTAACGGAATGGGTCAAGTCAATCACATCATTCTCCTAATGATGTGATCCCGTTAATCAAATGACAACTCATGTCCATGGTTAGGAAACTTAACCATCTTTGATTCAACGAGCTAGTCAAGTAGAGGCATACTAGTGACACTATGTTTGTCTATGTATTCACACATGTATCAAGTTTTCGGTTAATACAATTCTAGCATGAATAATAAACATTTATCATGAAATAAGGAAATAAATAATAACTTTATTATTTCCTCTAGGGCATACTTCCTTCAGATTCAGCTCAAACTGCTGCATCATTGCGGCAATATAGGGTGGAGGTGGAGGATCGTCAGCCATCCTGCTAAGAACATCAGGGAGCAGTTTTAACAAAAGGTTGGAGCAGGTGTATGGAGTCATTCATGATGTAACTTGAACAATGAGCAAAGGCGTAGTATGTACCGAGCAGTAGTCATTAAAGACATACATATACATATACAGAGCCATTTACACGTTGTTAGTATGAGTTCGGACAAGAGAATCATCCTAGACATACTAGGCGGCACGCTGGCACGCGATGGAAGGATACAACAACGGGACATAGCAAAGGCTACATCAACGTTGGAGAAAACCACTAGAGCGAGGAATTTGCAGGGGACGACGCAGGGTGCCCTCGATAAAAGGATCCTGCGGCCCGTGAACAATGTGAAGCAGATCCTGGCTCCCAATTCAAGAAAGGCGTAATAGAAGTCTCCGGATGGATGTGATCACAAGAACCTAGGATAGAGTTAGCAAGATCATTTAACCCGAATAGAAGAGAGATCAGAGTCCCAGAGTATGGACGAGGAATAAAAGATCCTAATACCATCCATTTGGCGACGTGGGCCCGTAAGCCACACAGCCATGTTAGTAAAACAGTTTTCAAAGACTAGACTCAACTTCGGCCAAGGAGTTGGAAAGGGGGATCCTGCAGGCAGTCGGCTCTAATACCAACTTGTGACACCCCCGATTCGACCGTACACCAATCATACACGCAAATGTGTAAGATCAAGATCAGGGACTCACGGGAAGATATCACAACACAACTCTAGACACAAATAAAACAATACAAGCTTCATATTACAAGCCAGGGGCCTCAAGGGCTCAAATACAGAAGCTCGAAACACAAGCGTCAGCGGAAGCAACAATATCTGAGTACATACATCAAGTTTAAACAAGGCTGCCTTAAGAAGGCAAACACAAAAGCAAGAACGATCGAAGAGGCAAGGCCTCCTGCCTGGGACCTCCTAACTACTCCTATTCGTCGGCGGTCTCCATGTAGTAGTATCCGTCGGCGGTGGCATCTGGCTCCAAGGATCCACCATCTGGTTGCATCAACCGGAAAGAAGAAAGAAGGGGAAAGGGGTAACAAAGCAACCGTGAGTACTCATCCAAAGTACTCGCAAGCATCAGATCTATGCTAAGTATGCATTGGTATCAAATGGAAGGGCTGTATCTATGGACTGAACTGCAGAATGCCAGAATAGAGGGGAAGGTCTAGCCTATCGAAGACTAGCATCTTCAAGCAGCTCCAAGCATCTTGCAGCATGTAGAAGAGTAAAGAATAGCAGTTTATAATTAACAAACATGTTGTAGTAACAATGCCCAGAGATCCTTCCTCGACTCCCTGCCAGAAAGCAATCCCGGAGCCACATAACTTAAGTATCCATTTCTAGTTGTATTAGATCAAGATATAAGTCTGAAGGTCCATTACCGTGGACACGGTATTCGAATATATATCTTCCCTGCAGGGGTGCACCACGTTACCCAACACGCTCGATCACTCTGGCCGGACACACATTTCTGGGGTCAATGCCCGGCCTCGAAAGATCAACACGTCGCAGCCTACCTAGGCTCAGCAGAGAGGTCCCCGCCGGTCTACATCCTAAGCACTCCGGGGTCTGGGCCCATCGCCTGTTGCACTCCGGGTCGTTGTGTGCAGGGTGGATACCAGCACCACCCGTGTAGTGGATGGCACGATCCGACCGTGCCACAATGCTGAACTGGACATCTGACAAAGCTTCGGCTGATACCACGACGTCGAGGCCCATATCTATTCTCGTGTGGTGGTTAGTGCGTAAAGGCCAAAGGCCAACTCAGAACAAATACCCAAACCTGTTAGTGCATTGGGGGCTCGCGGAGATGAGCAAAGACTCACGATGATGTGACCCCGTCGCCCCGGCTCGAGGAAATACGGCAAGGGCAAGCCCAGCCCACTCGAGGGCTGCCTGACTTCCCGGCCATGCCTCGTAACCATCTTGCGGGTGCTCTCCGGGCCCGCCCGACTTTTACCAAGGTCTCCAGTAATGTCAAGGTATCCGTGTGTCCAAACATCAAGGGGAAAACCCAAGGAATCACCCTCGGAGGATTCCACTCAATGTAATCATCAAGGTGAACGTAAGAGGGACCACCCTCGAGGTTCACACTTGAGGTGTTGAACGACAGAGCCGTATCGGGAATGGTGAAAGAGGAAATCACCCTCGAAGACCACGACCGAATAGCTACACTATAGAATTATCATCAGGAGTGCGTTATGAGGGATCACCCTCGGCACTCGATAGTAGCTCTGCAGAGTCGAGCAACAAAAGGGGCGTGATGTGATGTGAGGTGTCGGGCTCTAGTCGTCGATCACGTAGATCGAGTCGTCGATGATGAAGCAGGGGCAATAAGGACAAGTGGGGGTCACTGATGGATCACTAACCAACCTATACTAAGCAGTTTAGGATAAGCATGTAAGGTACAACCGGAGGTACAAAAGCAGGCTATGCATCAGAATAAGAGCAATCAAATACAGTAGCAAAATCTAATGCAAGCATGAGAGAATGGAATGGGCTATATCGGGATGATCAAAGGGGGGCTTGCCTGGAAGCTCCACTGGAAGAGAAGAAGGGGTCATCGTCGACGTAGTCGATCACGGTGGCATCAGCAACGGTCTCGGGGTCTACCGGAGAGAAGAGGGGGAAGAAACAGTAAATACATAGCAAGCAAGAGCATAACAGGACAACAGGCAGAGCTAGACATGTTCTAACGCGGTGCTACACAATACCGGCGAAGGGGGAAACATCCGGGAAAGTTCTCCCGAAGTTTGGCATTTTTCGGACAGATGAAAAGGAGGGGGAAAGTTGCATGTTCGCTATGCTAGGGATGTGTGGCGGACGAACGGACTGCGTATTCGGATTCGTCTCGTCGATCTGAACAACTTTCATGTAGAAACCTTTTTCATCTGAGTTATAGATTATTTCCTATGATTTTCTAAAACTTTTAAATCATTTTGGAATTAACAGATTTAAATAAATGGAAAACAGGTTTATCACATCATCATGACATCAGCATGATGTCAGCAGTCAACAAGGCTGTTGACTGGGTCAAACTTATACGTGGGTCCCGCTGTAATTGTCATAGTTTAATTAATAGATAATTAGCAAGGTAATCGTCAGGATTAATTAAGTTAATTAATTAGTTAATGATTTTTAACTAATTTTTATTTCATTTTCTCCTTTTTTGAAATACTGGGGCGTGGGCCCCATCTGTCATAGGCCCAGGGCCTAACGGGCTAACGGGTGCGGGCATGGGCGCCGGGGCAGACGCCGGGCGTCGGACCCAGGCGCGGCTAGCCGGGGCCGCGGCCACGGGCATCGACGGGACAAGGGCGGGCGCACGCGAGGTCGGGCGTGCGGACGCACGCGTAGGGGCGCGGCCGGCGAGCGGGAAGGCGCCGGCACGGCAGCGGCAGCAGAAGCATCAGCGGGGCGAGGCCACGACGGACGGGGTCGCGTGTGAGCACGCGCGGCATCGCGGGCACGCACGGGAGGGCGCCAGGGCGATGCGAGGGTGGCCGGGCGCAGCTGTGGGGCACGGTGGTCGGGTTCGGCGACAGAGGAAAGGAGAGGGAGGCAGAGGCCTGGGGCCTCACTTGCGTTGAAGGGGAGGCCTGATGCAGAGGGAACGCGACGGCAGGGAGCGGCGGCCGGCGGGGAGGTGGCGCGTCGGGGCCGAGGAGGCGACGGTCGTCGGCGTCGGTTGGCGGCGGGGTCGAGGCAACGGTGCCCGGGGCGTCGCGGCCAGGGGGCTTCAGGGAGGAGGGGAGGCGTCAGGCGGGGGGGGGGGGGGGGTTCTCCGGGCGGCAGGCGGCGTCGGGAGCGCCGCGGTGTGGTGTGGGGCGATGGTGTTGGGCTCGGGGCGTGGCCCGATCCAGATCCTGAATCGGGAGGGCAGAGGAGTGGGGAGTGGGGAACGAGGGGGAGTGGGGGGAATCTGGGGGGCAGGTGCTGTTAGGGTTCGGGGAGGCGTGGGGGTATGTAGGCCGAGGGTTGGGCTGGCCTGGGGTCGGCCTGGTGGAATGGCCAGCTGGGCCACGAGGCCCACTAGGGGAGGGTGGGTTTCTGTTTTCCTTTTTTTACTTGCCTTCTCCTTTTCTTTTAATAACTTTTCTGTTTTATTTATTTTTAGAGCATTTAGCCATTTTGTAAAAAGGTGATCTCTCCACTAATATTATCAAATGATTATTTACAACAACTTGAACATTTTTGTTTGCATGTTTGATAATTTTGAATCATGACTTTGATTTGAATTTGAATTTGGACCGGATTCAAACGAACGTGAGTTTAATAACAGTAATCATGATGACGTGGCATCATTAGCAGGGAATTACTGTAGCATAATTATCCGGGTGTTACATGGAACATGACGACGACGATGAAATACCATACACCACAAGAAGAAGCAGGACCACCCTAACTAAAGGACGTCCGTTCAAGAGAAGAACTCCATTTGCGAAAAAGAAGGGCAAGAAGATTGTGAAAAGATAGCTAAGATCGATTGTATTTAAATTGTAGTCTTCATTTCTCGATTTTATTTCGACATATGGAAATGGCATTTCTTCTGTTCTAGTCCTCTATCCAGTAACCTGTTTTGTTCAAAACAGTGGGGATTAATGTTGTCTGTACTTACCTTCCTTTAATATTTTGTAACTTCTCCATCACCAAGTTGAAGTATCGACCACTTTCTTCTTGGATTTGGAATTTATGTTCTTCTCCCTCTTGTTTTGTTGCAAATCATCATTTACAGGCACTTTGGGCTTCTTTGTGTTTTCTGCTGGTATTTTAATTGTTTTTATTTATGTTTATTCTGGTAAAAAAAGTTACTGATGGCGCACCAGGAGAAGGTGCGCCATTGCTATCAAGGTACTTATGGCGCACCCCTAGGAGGTGCGCCATTGATATACCAATTTTTATTTATATTTATTCTGGTATTTTATTTTTCAGTGTTCCTTTTCCTGCTTAAATTTGCAAACATTTTTTGAAAATGCGAATATTTTTCTAACTCACAAAAAGTATTGAATTTGTTAATATTTTTTGAACTCATGAATATTTTTAAATTTCATGGGCAGTTTTGAATTCATGAATATACCATTTTTCATATTCATAAATGTTTTACCAATTCACAAATGTTTTGCAACGCAAGTATTTGAAAATTAGTAATAACTACTTATATCATAACATTTTAAAATTTATGGTCATTTTCTAAAAAATTATTACATGCAACTAAAAATCCAAAAAAAATAAAAAAAGTTAGTAATGGCGCACTAGGGAAAGTGCGCCCTTGCTATCACGGTGTTTATGGCACACCCCTAGAAGGTGCGCCATTGCTAACCCTCCCCCCACTAAAATATCCCAAATCCCCAATCACACCTCTCTCAGCCCCCAACCTGCGCAGTCGCCCCGACCCACTGTGCCACCACCCCTACCTGCGCCGCCGCCCAGACCCACTGCGCCGCCCCGACCCACTGCGCCGCCGCCCCTACCTGGCCCGCTGCACACCACCCTTCCAGGAGCTGCAGCTTCGTCCACTACTAGGAAAAGGGCTATAGATGATATGGACACTAATGGCGCATCAGACATGTGGTGCGCCGCTACTATATAGCAGTGGCGCACCATGTGTTGGTGCGCCATTAGTGTCCAAATACTAATGGCGCACCACATCCACGGTGCACCACTAGTAACAATTTTTTTTGAAAACTTGTAATGGCGCACCAGGGGATAGTGCGCCATTACTAGTTAAACTAGTAATGGCGCACCACATCCACGGTGCGCCACTAGTAATTTTTTTTCAATTTTTTTTCAAAACTACTAATGGCGCACCGTGGGAGTGGTGCGCCATTATAAGTAACTTGCCCCCAAAATTCCACCGAATGCACCCCCCTGACCGCCTTTTCAGTTTTAGGAAAAATAAAAGAAAATGATGGAAATGTCAAAAAAATAAAAGAAAATAAGTTTCCCATGTGATATGTGGTCTACTTGTTGGGAAAATTTACAAATATGAATTTCGACTTTATTTGCAAAATCTCTCTGGAATTTGTAAAATGGGCATAACTTTTGCATACGAACTCGGATTAAAAAGTTTTTTATATGAAAAATCATCTACTCGAAAAGATACATCCGAATTTAACTAGGGGAACCCTGTTAAACATTTTCAGAATCCTCAAAAACCTAACAGAAAAAAAGTTACGGGACTTTTAAGATCCGGAGAGGCAAAAAATTCAAAGAAAAACAAACTCAGTAATGGCGGACCTGCCCATGGTGCGCCATTACTATCTTCCCGCCTTCAAAATTCAAACTATATCAAAAAAATAAAAAAAGGTTAGTAATGGCGCACCTGCCCACGGTGCGCCATTACTATCTTCCCGCCTTCAAAATAAAAAAAAAATAAAAAAAAGTTAGTAATGGCGCACCTGCCCACGATGCGCCATTACTATGCCGTATATATGGCTGGGTGGGGTCCTCTCCTCCTTACCTCTTCATTGTTCTCCTCCACTCCACCTCTCCTCCACTCCATCTCCTCCTCTCCACCACTCCATCTCCCCTTCTCTCCTCCACCATACTCCCCTCCTCCTCTCCGGCGACGTCCTCCTCCTCCTCTCCGGCGACCTCCTCATCCCTCCTCCCCTTCCCTCCCCTCACGGTTTCTCCAACCTCCTCTCCGGTGATGTCCTCCTCCCTCCTCTCCGGTGATCTCCTCCTCCCTCCTCTCCGGTGAGCTCCTCCTCTCCTCTCCTCCCCTCCCCTCATGGTTTCTCCTTCCTCCTCTCCGATGCTCTGGTGAACTCCTCTCCGGCGACCTCCTCTCCGGCGACCTCCTCCTCCTCTCCGGTGATGTAGGCGAGCGCCTCCTCCTCTCCGGTGATGTAGGCGAGCGCCTCTCCGGTGACCTCCTCCTCCTCCTCTCCGGTGACCTCGGCCCTCCTCTCCGGCGAACTCCTCTCCGGCAAAAGAACACGGCAAAAGAACGTACAAGATCCAAAAACGAGAACAAAATTTGAAAAAATATCGTGCAAAAAAACGAGCAAAAAAAACGAGCAAAAAATGGGCAAAAAAATCGCGATCCAGATCCAAATTCAAAATTCAAAAATAGCAATGGCGCATCACCCCAAAGTGCGCCATTAGTATGGCAAAGCACATGTGTAAATATCGCCCCCTGGGAGGCACACTAATGGCGCATGTTGGTCTATACTAATGGCGCACGGCCTGATGCACCATTAGTGTACCAGATACTAATGGCGCACCAGTGGTGCGCCATTAGTATTTAATACTAGTGGCGTGGTACTAGTGGCGCACCAGTAGTGCGTCATTAGTAGGCAAAACTGGTGCGCCACTAGTAGGCCTCTTCCTAGTAGTGGTCCGCTGCGCGAGGAGCGGCAACGCCGTCGACACCCACCGACAAGGAGAAGCAGCAGCACGTCCACCCCGCCGCCGCTAGAGCGTCAACGTCCTCCGCCACCGGTTATTCCCGAGGTGATTCCTCCCCTGTCCTCCACTTCTCCATCCCCTCCCCTGCAAACCCTAGAGCCCGCTTTTCTTGCTCTGAAAATCATGGCCTCCATGGCTCGATCGATCAAAATTGGTAGCCACAGTGAGTCATGTGTGCATCTCCTCTGAAATTAACCTCTAGTGCAGTATACTCCACACTGGTAAATATAAGTCCTCTGTTTCTAATCTGTTAAGACTTGGAAACAGAAAGAATTTTTCACCAACCTGCGAGAACTTGGTAAATAGAAGAAGAATGTTTCACCAATACAACCTGCGTCTTGGTAAATATGTTAAGACTTGGAAACAGAGCAAGAATTTACCGCCTGCTTGGTGCAGGAGGTCGCCGGCGACAACTGCGTCTACCGCAACATCGTGCACCACGAGGCTGGGGAGCACATGCAGATCCTGCAGGACGTGGCCTCATCTCATACTCTCATCTGTAACAACTAACAAGGTAAGACAGACGGATGTTTCGGATAGCAGTAGCAGCGTATGTCTGATTCTGTATCGCGTCTTGTGTTCTCAAGATTGGCAGGTTAGTGTACAGCAGCAGTAATGTTTTCCTTGGCAAACCCTGCCTTCAGATTTTCTTCAGTTAGAGGGCAGGCCAGGCAGTGGACAAGGAATCGGACAAGGGCAGTACAGATTGCATGCTGCCAGAAATCCTGGAGCCAGCTTTTCTGCTTTGCACCTTACCTGGAAACACAACATGCCGTTTATGTAACATTTAAATAAACCAAGAAACTGCTTTTGAGACTGCAATGGACATTTAAATAAACCAAGAAACTGCTTCTGAAACCCATGCCTTGTTTTTGTTGCTGTTGTGTACCAAATGTTGCCCATTTTGACCTTATGTTGAGGCTTGCCAGTCCAAACTGCATTGTCTCTCTGGTTTGTGCCTTAAACTGATACATGTTTATGCAACAGCAAGGATAACTTTCATCCTCTACTCTTTGGAATGACTGCAACTTAACATCTCTTGCATAGTGAAGTTGGCTGTTGGTTATTATTTTCCACCTGTTTTTATGGTAGATGAATATCCACCTGTGAAGCTTGAATGTTCTTAATAGTTACAAAATGTATGTTAAGCACTTTTGGTAGTGAATGCTTGGTGTGAGCATTTAAATGTTACATCTACTACTTCCTTGGCAACGGTCTGTGGTGCTCTGCATGTTACCCCTTTCTCCTGAAATGTTGATTAATTTCCGTTTTGGTTGAGAATGGGGCACTCCTAGGTCAAGAAAATTAGCAAAGGTCATGCCCAATTTTCTTGACCTAGAAGGTGCCCGATTCTCAACCAAAACAAAAATTAATCAACATTTATAGTTTGACCTAGAAGATGCCCAATTTGTTAACTCTAGTAGTGTACTCCTGTTAAATGCAGTCTAGTTACTCCTGTTGTTCAGATTCACGATGTAAGCTCATAGTTTAAATGTTTGTTTAATAAGTAGATGCCACAAGAAAGAGTTGTCCCTGAAAAAGAATAAATAGAAGAATACCTATAGGAGTAGATAGATTCTGATGCAAGCATCTATATAAATGCAAGAAAATAACAATCACAAGTGTACCTTCTTGCTTTTGCAAGTGGACAACTGAAGGTCTCCATAGTCAAGTTCAGTAGGCTTTTTTTCCTAGACTGCATTTAAGAAATAACTCTAGTAGCCTTTTTTCCTATTTAGAGCGAACATGGCCAACAACGATGAGACCGGCGGTTCGGGCAAGGCATTCTGGGAGCTGTCCCAGGAGATGGAGGAAGAACCTCACCGCTATGAGGACGCCGCGGAAGACACCGATCCCAACTACACAACCCCTAGTGGCGTCGGGGAAGACACCACTGATGGTGCCGCCGGGGATGCCACCACTGATGATGGCAGCGCACGCACAGATGGCAGCCAACCGAAGAGGCAACGGAAGGACCGGCGCCCGAACGTGCTCGACACCGTCAAGGAGGAATTTACTGAAGTGTCCTCTAGTGGGCATCCAACGGCGCCCAAAGAATTAGTCAGTGGGTACGCGGGACAACTCGGGTGCATTCTCCGGAGCACCGTCTCGATCAACACCGAGAACCTAAGGCATCGTGACCGAGGGAATTTGCGCAACCTCCTCTTCACGAAGCTGCACGAACGATACAAGTTCCCCGGTGACTTCGCAAACACACGCCTCTCAGGGAATAAACTGAACAGTGCCGCCCTCACAAAGATGAGCACGGCCCTGGCTACTTGGAGAGCCGCGGTGAAGAGAAGGATTCTAAGTGGTGATAGTTATGAGAAGATCAAGGAGACAAATCCTTGGATCAGCGAAGCTGACTACCTGGAGTTCAAGATCAAGTGCGAGAGCAACGCATTCGCGGAATCAAGTCAGTGGGGGGAAGATATGCGGGACTTGAACTTAGGGGTCCACAAACTCGGTCCCGGCGGTTACAGAGTGGCGGAACCTATATGGGACAAGGAGGACATGGAGCATGCCGAGCAAGGCCTACCGCCCCTCTTCTATAAATACCGTGACAAGCAGACCAGAAACTATGTCAGGGCCCGGTACAAGGTGGACCCGGTAACAAAGGAGCTTACCACGGATCCGAAGACCAATGCGCTTGAGCTTGTTCTGGTAAGGAATAAACCCCCACGTAATTAGCTCCATATGGTTGCATTCTAATTAATGAAGCCAAATTTCTAAATGGTTCACGTTCCTTCCGCAGGAAACTGAAAGCAGTAGCGCAGGGTCGTCTCAGAGCTCCCCTTGGGACACCACTTTAAATAGGGCGTTGAACGTAATGAAACACAAGGATAAGTTCAGTAAGCCGTCGTCAGGTGGTCGTGTGGCCGGCAAAGGCTTGTCCACGAAATGGTCGGAATACTATAACGCTGGGCGAAAGGAGAGAAAGACCAGCTCGAAAAGCCAGGAGCGCGAGGTTCAAGAACTCAAGGCACAAGTGGCGCAGATTCCGGAGATAGTCGAAGAGCAAGTGCGAGACCAACTGGGAGCGACGATCACTGCCATTATGCCTACCTTGCTTGAGGGGGTGCAGGCGTGGATTGCGGGCGGCCAACAGGGGCCGCCCCCGATTCCCAGCTTCACGGCAGCAACTCGCACAACACGCCGGCGCCATTGGTGTCTCCGGCGGAGGCGGCATTGGTGTTTCCGGCGTTGGCGCCGGCATTGGAGCTTAATGCACCCGGGTGTGGGAAGAATACACCGGCCGGCACCTCCGCAGCAAGCGGCCCCTCCATCACTTGCACGCCCGCCGTTGGCGGTGCCTCGACATTAGCCGAGCTCGACGCCATCACGGTAACTAAGCCTCGGCTGATGACTTCATCTCCTTGCCTTTGACTGGGCATCCCTGACGCCCTACATGTTTTCGCAGGGCGCCACCGATGTTCCATGCACTCTCCTGCACTTCGTGGACGGCGAGTTGATCGATGTCGCCAAGGCCATTATCGTTCAACCAGGCAACCGCGTGTTCTGCGGTAATCCGATGCCACCCACCGTGTATAGGGTTCAACTGGTTCGGGTGCTGCGGGGCTGCGACGACTTGTTACCTCCGTATCGACCCCCTGGGGCCGACGAAGATGATGTGATGACCCTCAGCGCCTGCATAAGCTGGTCCATGCTTTGGCCGAAGAGCCAGATTCGTTTGGGGGCGGGGGACACCACCCCACAGACAACACCGCCAGTCGTGCCGGTGCCAAGCCATGGCAAGACCGCCGCAACGCTACCGCCGTCAGCTGATCCGGACATGCATATGGCACAGGAGCCGGACGACGATGACGGTACATTTTCCAACGTCAATAAGTACTTCAACGAACATGGGTCCGGTGATGAATTCTTGGGGCCTCCTTCTCAAGAACCCAACCCTGCAAAAGACGATCGCAATCTAGCTGGTACCATGGAGAAACCCAATTGCAACAGGTGTCATCTGGCGTTCAGTTCTCAGTAGACGCCTCCAGCTGCCGCCTTCACCGAGCCTCAGATAGCGGAGGTGCGAAATATTATCAGCCCCAACACACTCAAGAAGGTGGTCTCTGAGTAGAACTCGATCCCATTACAGCAGAAGAAGCAGAAGGGACGGAAAAGAAAAATAACAAGGGTGCGAGCCAGCCGGCACCGAGTACGATCCGTGCTCAGGACGGGTCACCTTCACCTAAGGATATCTCGAGGAGGGTGCATGTGGCGGGTAGGACGATGCTACCGACTAATCTGCTCAATGCTGCAACCGGTGCTATGCGGAGTGTGCATGACAGTGTTCTTTCTATGGAGAAGCGGCGTCTCTCCGAGAATGATGTGGCATACCCGGTTTTCGTGGCCAAGGTGCCAGAGGGCAAGGGCTTTGTCGATAGCACCATCGGGGGTATGATCGTCCTGCGGTTTGATGACATCTTCGCTATGTTTAACCTTCATCTGCTGCACTACACCTTCATTCGGCTATTTTCGATCAGTATGGAGATGCGGATCATTAGAGACAAGACCCCGGACATCGTGATAGTCGACCCCTTCTACATGCGTGCCAAGATCTTGGGCAGCGCTGGGGACCGGCAAGTCATGAGTTCATACCTCAAAGGCATCATTCTGGCGAACCCAGATAAGGATAACTTCCTCGTGCCTTACTTTCCCGAGTAAGTCATCCCCTCACCGCCCCGTAACATATGATTTCTTAGATTTCGATCGTTCTTTTTTTCTAACATTCCGTGTTTTGTGCAGTGACACACATTGCACACTCATCCTCTTAAGCCCGAAATATTCCATGGCCACGTATTTCGACTCGGACCGTCAGTCGAAGAAAGACTACACAAATATCAAGAAAGTTCTTGGTGATGCTCTCCCCGGCTACGCCAAATCTGGAGGCACCTTCAGGAGGCCAATTTGTAGGTACGGCAAGCACGTGTTCACCCACGTAACGATGTTCCCCTACGTCAAGCAGCCGCCTGGCGGTCAGAAGGATGCCTACTACGCCCTCCATCACATGCGGACGATCGTACGGGATCATAATCACCTTCTGCTACCAAATAATCTCAAATGTTAGGCCGCACGCTTGTCGGCAATCCAGGACGCGGACATCAGACAAGAATTCTTTCGCATCCAGTCGGAGTTTGCGGAAATCATCTATCAAGATGTCCTTCATACCTCGGGGCAGTTCTACCTCAAATATCAACCGTCCAACAGTGAAATAGAAACAACGCTACAAATGCAGGCTGACAACGATCGCGATTTCATGACCATCACGAAAGACGGAGGCTTCATCCACGCTCCGGTCCCTAAGTCGAGTCGAAAGTAATGATGCTATGTAGTTCCGAAATATCGATTAGCTCATGTTGTAATTAAACTTTCATGAACTTGTATGTCTCTTTAGTTTGGACAGTCGTTCAACTTATATGTAATCGATGCTATTTATTAGTAGGACCATGAATCGTGCTATTAATGTGTTGCTTTTTCTCTTCCGATCCTTTTGTTGCATACTTATATATTGCTTATATATTGTCTGTGAATTGCTACTAACGTTTTGTTTGTCTAATGCATAGAGATGCCGTCGTATGTCGTGTACAAGGGTATGGTTCCCGGAGTATACGATGACTGGGAGGAGTGTCGGAGACAGGTTCACCATTTCAGCGGTAACAGTTACAAAGGGTACACCACTAGGGCGGAGGCGGAAGCTAGATACGCGCGCTATCTAGCGGGAGAGAGGAGGGAGCGGAAGAGGAACCGGATGAAGACCAGTTTCATCGCGATGATGCTCATCGTGACCGCAACTCTCTTCTATGTGATGGTAGTTTAGATGATCGATATCAACTTTGTAATGTGACGACAAACTCGGCTAATATATATGATGAACTTTGCTAATGTATCGAGACCTAAACTTGGCTAATGTTTGAACTTTGTTTGCTATTTCGAATTTGGAGACTAATATGATGAATTCTATTGTGTGATGTTTATATTCTGTGCTGTGTAACGTATTTTGTAACCTGTGCAAATACCAGAAAAGCAAAAAATAATAATTCCTAATATTCATAGTAGTGGCGCACCATATTGAGCATTAGTGGCGCACCAGGGCTAAATACCAGTGGCGCATTATGGGGCATAGTAATGGCGCACTTGGGGGCATACGTGAAGGTAAATATGGCCCCCTAGGAGGCATAGTAATGGCGCACTGTTGGACATAGTAATGGCGCACTACCAGGTGCGCCACTATTATCTGGGATACTAATGGCGCACCAGAGGTGCACCATTACTATTTGTTACTAGTGGCGTGTTAATAGTGGCGCACCTATAGTGCGCCATTAATAGCAAAAACAGGTGCGCCACTAACAACCTTTTTTCTAGTAGTGACGTTCCCCAACATACAGGTGGTTTGAGAGGTAATCATCAGTGAACTGCTTTGGAAAGGCCTGAAAACAAGGATATGCATAAATATCTTCTCCAGATTTGAAATGGCGCAAAAGAATTAAAAAGACAAGGTATAACAGCTAGTACCATCCCGCAGTGAACTGATGTCTTCTTCATTGTGCAGACAAAGATCTTGTTGGTTTTTGTCGCTAATTTCTTTATCGTAAAAATCTTTCTGGGTGTCTTGAATTGACTGATATTAATGGACAACTCATTTCCACATATGTAAAAAGGGTCAAACAGTGGGTCAAAACCTTGACAGCAGGACCTACATCTGCAAGACTAAATTGTTAAAAACCTAATATTTAAAAACAAGAAGTGGAAAGGTGTGTTATTAACTACAACAGGCCTAATATTTAAAAACAAGCAAACATAGTCATTTAAACTTGTATTGTGCTGGTCTAAGTACACTAGTTATTGGCCCTGTTTGGATCCATGGGTTAGAGTTAGTTTGAGCTAGTTTGGGCTCAAATGGTCCTAAAGTATCCAAACATGGGGGCTAGTTTGAGCTAGTTACGTCAAACCCACCCAAAACAACTATCCCACCCAAGAGGAGCTGAGTGGGGCTAGTTCTCCTAGTGCATTTATTGTCAATCTAACACTGTCATCCAAACACCTCTTTGGCTAGAGTTAGTTCAGGGTTAGTCATTGTTGAGTATCATTGTTATTTAGGAAACTTAGGATAGCGTAGGATTTATTCTACCTTGACCTGTACTCCAAGATGACCATGTACTCCTATATATATGTCCACGAGGCTCAAGCAATACAATCCACTATTCCACCAATCTCTCTCTCTCTCTCCCTTTTAACTGTCATGAGCTAGAAACTAACTCTAATGTCTAGCTAAGTTAGAGTATCCAAACAGTGCCATTGTTAAATCAAATGGAAAGGCATGTTCAATACTCCCTCCGGTCCTTTTTACTCTGCATATAAGAATTGTCTGAAGTCAAACTTCATAAAGTTTGACCTTGTTTATATGAAAAAATATCAACATCTAGCATGCTAAAGTTATACAATATGAAAATTTAAGTCATGACACATGTACTGATATTTATTTCATATTGTGAATGTTGGTATTTTGTTCTATAAAGTTGGTCAAACTTTAATAGGCCTGACTTTAGACAAATCTTATATGCGAACTAAAAAGATTCGGAGGGAATACAACATGCTTAACAACAACCAGATATAGTCATTCATAGAGCTATTGTTAAGTTTGGTATTGATGAAATTGAACTGCACAATTCATACTAGCACATATAGAACATCACACTGTTAATAGTAGAAATATACAAGGGATACTACGAACAACCAAAGATGGCAATTGAAACTGGACATCTGCTAACTACAAACAACTGAACAACCATACACTATACAAATAAACAAGGCGTAATGCAAACAACCTAATATAGCAATAAATACTGGACATGTTCTCACTACAAAGGGGGTTCGAGAAAACAAATCATGGGTTTCCTCACTTGTCACAGATTGGTTCCTCCTCGTGGTCGCCGTCGATGAGGTCTGAGTTACCAGCTAAGGATCCCAGGCCAGCGTCGCAAAACGTGTCCTTCAGAAATGACAAAAGGGGGTCCATGGCGATGAAGGATGGCAAATTGTTCATAACGAGCCGCAGGAGATCAGTGGCAGGGCCATCGATGAGATCGACAGCTGTCGAACCCGAAGGGTTGGGGGTGGGCAACTTAACCCGTGACATAACCCGCGTCAAGCCGTCGGTGTCGACGACCTCGATGTCGTAGCCGGCGTCCGTGACATGCTAGAATACTCTAGCCCACTGACTGAAAGGCTCAATCCAGGTCCAGTCATTGTCGTTAGCTTCCTTGGCGGCCACCTGGCCGACGTCGGGCAAAGAGGCCGCGGTAAAGCTCTTTTGGGCGATTCACTCCTCGAGCTCCCCGAGAAGCATAGCCGGGCTTAGGCTACGATGCTCTGGAGTGGGGGAGGGGTGGGGATGGGGATCTCTGGGAAAGGGGACGTTTTGCAGGCATCATCTAAGGAACTCAGGGCGACGAGGGTATGCATATCGGTGGGTAAACTGCATGGGCAGACAAGCAGAGGTTGACGATGGAGGCGGCGCGGCGGCGACCTAGCTAGGTTTGGTGTGAGGGAGGGGTGGTGTGTGTGTGATCGGGGGATTTGGGGTGAGCGAATGATGTGGGTGTGTGTGGAGGGGGTCGAAGGTGGTGTTTGAGGAAATGCCGCGGGTACTGAAAATTTTACTAGGTGGGAGTAAAATGGTGGGGCTACCGAAAATTTGGATAAAGGGATTGAAGCAGAGCGGGGCGGGAGTAAAATGCCGGGGCTACTGAAAATTTGGATCTACTGATTGAAGCAGAGTGGGAGTAACATACATCACACACACGGTCCAGACATACTAATCGTGTGCTATCAAAGAGAAAAACCACCAACACGGACGCGGGTAGATATTTTCGAGATTGCGAGGGAGTAGATATTTTCGAGAGGGGGAGGGAAGCCTCATGGATCCCAATCTACTATGATCATGCAGGTGACAGGGGCAGGGGCACGGTACACGGGTAGTCCTAGGGAACCGTGTCTATTTCCTACCCGATCGCCAACGGTTGCTGCGTCCGACTCGTCTGTGGTTTATAAATTTGGCCAAAAGCCGGAAAGGGTCAAAACACGAACACACTTGCATGTGGACCAAATATATGTATGAAAAGGGTGGTTTGATGTTGAAATACCGAATGCACAACTTTGATGTGGCACCTGTCGCACAAAGTGCACGTTATTATTGCTAGACCCCCCCCCCCCCAAACACACACACACACTTCGTGTTGCCGGGAGGGGAATCCTAGTGATAAACGCATGCCCCCAAATAGCTAGGTCTGACATATCATCATACCGTAACACAAAACCGAAAGGATTACATCAACCCCCTCCCCCTTTGCTTCCGATCAATTGTGGACCGTGTGCGGGCCCACAGATGTGTTCTTCTGGCGTTACCAAATCACAAATTTGATGTGGCACATGTGCATCGCAAATTAACCGGGCATCCCCGATCCCACGGAGGTTCATCTAGTACGAAGTAGCACTGTGCCCCCCCCACACACACTTTGAGTCGGTGGGAGGGGGCATCTCACCAAGGCGTATTGTAAGACTGACCAAGAAGAATCACCACCTTGGTTGTATAAGCTCTCTTGTGTTTGTTGGGTCAAAGTCATGCATTGATGTTCCACACGCGGCCTCACAAAATAGGCTAGTTTGTCGCCGATAACCATGCGAGGGAGTGCCTGAAGACAACCACATCGTGCATGTGGCCCAAACATATGTATGAAGTTTCATGTGGTGTTTTAAAAGACCCAATGCACAACTTTGATGTGACCACATGCTTTTGGAACCGGAAAGTCCCCACATGGAGCACATAGTATACTATATATATAGGGATTCACGTGTATGCGAGTCCTCGAACTTAGGCCTTGAATCTCACCATGATCGACGTACGACTATACGGTAACGCGAACCAAGGGAAGAAGAATCCACCCTGGTAACCTCTCTCATGTTGTTGGTCGAAGTGATGGACGCCCACACAGGCCCAAGAATATATATGCCGTCGATGATAACCAAGCGAGGGAGAGTGTCCAAAGACAACCACTACATGTATATATGTGCCCCAAACATATGTATGGACATGCGTGATGCATGCATATATGTTTGAATACCAAAAGCACAATATTTTGATGTGGCGCATGCATGCGTCAAAAAACGCACAGTCCCCACACAGATCTGGTTCATGATGCGTCGCGTGCTCGCCCCCCCCACTTCGACCCGGTGGGAGGGATTCGTGCGTACACGTGCGCGCGAAGTATATAGTTGCATGTACCGAACCGTATAACATGAACCAAAATTTAATCCCCTTCTAATTATAAGTCAAATTAACCTCTATCGCTGTCGGTCGAAGTGATTGACCAAGCAGGAACACGGAGATGGACGAAGCATCTCGCTGATAACCCCGTGAGTGAGTGCTAGAGGACAACCGCCATTGCTTGCTTGTGGGCCAAACACATGTATGGAGTTGTGTGGTTGTGATGTTTGAATACCTAATATATATGCAGAACTTTGATGTGGCACCTGCCTCAGAAACCTTTAAGTCCCCCACACGAACCGAGGTTCATGACACGTAGTATATATATGTTGCCCCCATCCCCTCTTCGACGCGTAATGTATACTCCTACGTACCGTAACACAACCCGAAAATAATCCTCCTTGTTCATCAAATTACCTTTCCCGTTGTGTCATATATTAGATGGACGATGACCTCGCTGGCCTATGGAGGGAAGAGTCGCAGGCGAATCAGTGACAATCATCGTCCGCACGTGGCCCAATGTGTGGGTGATGTTTTTAATACCCAATATGCACAACTTTTTGCGGCACCTGCCTCGGAAACCGAAAAGTCCCCACAAGGAGCAAGATCGATTCATGACGTGTGTGTAGTATATATGTGTTGCCCGGGCCCCTTCCTCCCCTCTTCGACGCATACTATATGCTCCTACCGCAACACAACCCAAAAAGAAACCTCCTTGCTGGGTTAAAGTGATGGAGGAGAACCTCGCGGGCTCATGGATGGAAGCATCACACGCGAGTGAGTGTCCTATATGACGCGTAGTATTGCCCCCGACCACCCTCTTCAACGCGTACTATATATACTCCTACCGTACCTATAACAAAAACCAAAAAATGATCATCCTTGTTGGTAAAATTAACCTCTCTCATCGCATGTCATAGTGTTGGACGGCGACCTCGTAGGCCCACACGAGTGGGTGTCTGATACGTCTCCAACGTATCTATAATTTTTGATTGTTCCATGCTATTATATTATCTGTTTTGGATGTGTAATGGGCTTTAATATGCACTTTTATATTATTTTTGGGACTAACCTATTAACCGAAGGCCTAGTGCAAATTGCTGTTTTTTTGCCTACTTCAGTGTTTCGCAGAAAAGGAATATCAAACGGAATCCAAACAGAATGAAACCTTCGCGAGGATCGTTTTTGGAACAAACGCAATCCAGGAGACTTGGAGTGGACGTCAAGGAAGCAGCGAGGAAGCCACGAGGCAGGAGGGCGCGCCCAGGGGGGGTCGGCGCGCCCCACACCCTCGTGAGCCCCTCACAGCTCCACCGACCTACTTCTTTCGCCTATATATACTCGTATACCCTGAAAACATCCAGGAGCACCACGAAACCCTATTTCCACTGCCGCAACCTTCTGTACCCGTGAGATCCCATCTTGGGGCCTTTTCCGGCGCTCCGCCGAAGGGGGAATCAAACACGGAGGGCTTCTACATCAATACCATAGCCTCACTGATGATGTGTGAGTAGTTTACCACAGACCTTCGGGTCTGTCGGATGTGGGGTTTCGGCAAACCCTTAAGGTTAAAACTCTGGGGTGCGCGCGAAGTCTTTCCCTCCTACCAATCCACCGCCTAGCTTGCTACGATCTCATGGACGAACTCGACGAACTCGCAACACAGAAAGACACGAGGTTTATACTAGTTCGGGCCACCGTTGTGGTGTAATACCCTACTCCAGTGTGTTGGTGGTGGATTGCCTCTTTGGCTGATGATGATCAGTACAAGGGGAAGAACCGCCTCCTGAGGTTGAGGTGTTCTTGTGCTCGACCAGCTTGTGTGGGGTGAGATGCCTCTGAGTGAGTTGTCTCCTACGGTGGTGGCTAGCTCTACTTATATAGGCCCTGGTCCTCTTCCCAAATATTGAGCGGGAAGGGAGCCAACAACGGCGGGCAAATTTGAAGGGGGACAGCTAGTACAAGCTATCCTGACAAAAGTGGTCTTCGCCTGCGAAAGGCTCTGGTGGTGACGCCGCCTTGGGCTCCACGATGACCTCCGTCCTGCCGTCCTTCTGGTCTTGGTCTCGTTGCACCAATAAGGCAACCTTTGCCTGATGCCTCGGTACTCCTCGCCTGCGCTGGCCTCCTTAGCACCAAAGAGGAAACAAGGATGCTGCGTGCGCTGGCGCCCGCCTGGCGCCCACCTGGTCTCGATCGTCATGGCTCACGTCACGAGAGCCTCGTGAGGTTTGCCCCACCTTGATATCTCCACTCCTCGTCAGCCTGCCTGGCCAGGCCACTCCTGAGGAGGCCTTGCGTCGTCCGCCTTGCGAGGCTTGGCCCTCGCGAGGGTCTTGGATGCCTCGCTGATGAAGATGGGCCGTATGACCCGCTGACTTAGCCACGTCGTGGGCCGCATGCAGGCAAGTCTGGGGACCCCCGTTCGCAGAACGCCGACAGGGTCCATAGTTATTAGCTAGATGGCTTCTTCTCTCTCTTTGGATCTCAATACAAAGTTCTCCTCGATCTTCTTGGAGATATATTCGATGTAATACTTTTTGCGGTGTGTTTGTCGAGATCCGATGAATTGTGGGTTTATGATCAAGATTATCTATGAACAATATTTGATTCTTCTCTGAATTCTTATATGCATGATTTGATATCTTTGCAAGTCTCTTCGAATTATTAGTTTGGTTTGGCCTACTAGATTGATCTTTCTTGCAATGGGAGAAGTGCTTAACTTTGGGTTCAATCTTGCGGTGTCCTTTCCCAGTGACAGTAGGGGCAGCAAGGCACGTATTGTATTGTTGCCATCGAGGATAAAAAGATGGGGTTTATATCATATTGCTTGAGTTTATCCCTCTACATCATGTCATCTTTCCTAATGCGTTACTCTATTCTTATGAACTTAGTACTCTAGATGCATCCTGGATAGCGGTTGATGTGTGGAGTAATAGTAGTAGATGCAGAACCGTTTCGGTCTACTTGACACAGACGTGATGCCTATATACATGATCATGCCTAGATATTCTCATAACTATGCGCTTTTCTATCAATTGCTCGGCAGTAATTTGTTCACCCATCGTAAAATATGCTATCTTGAGAGAAGCCACTAGTGAAACCTATGGCCCCCGGGTCTATTTTCCATCATATTAATCTTACGTCAACTAGCTATTTCTGTTGCCGTTTATGTTGCAATCTTTACTTTTCAATCTATACAACAAAAATACCAAAAATATTTATCTTATTATCTTTATCAGATCTCACTTTTGCAAGAGGCCGAGAAGGGATTGACAACCCATTTATCACGTTGGTTGCAAGGTTCTTAATTGTTTGTGCAGGTTCATGGGACTTGCGTGTAGTCTCCTACTGGATTGATACCTTGGTTTTCAAAAACTGAGGGAAATACTTACGCTACTTTGCATCACCCGTTCCTCTTCAAGGTAGAGCCTACGCATGCTCAAGAGGAAGCAAGAAAGATTTCTGGCGCCGTTGCCGGGGAGGCTTACGCAAAAGTCAAGATTTGATCTCCCGCCAATGAGCGATTTCTGGCGCCGTTGCTGGGGAGATCTACGCACAAATCAAGACATACCAAGTACCCATCACAAACTCTTATCCCTCGCATTACATTATTTGCCATTCGCCTCTCGTTTTCCTCTCCCCCACTTCTAAAACGATTTTCGAAAACCTTTGCCTTTTCTTCACCCTTCTTTCGTTCGATCTTGTGTTACCATGTGCCTTATTTTTTCTTGCATCTTCGCTTGCTAAAAGTTTATGGATCCTCATCCCCTTGATAATCTTTTTAAGACATCCAATTATGATGAACCAATTTCTAGTGATTTGAGTGCACTAGATTATCTTTATGAGGTTTTGCTTGAAATTCATGAATCTGAAAATTGTGATGAAGAAATTTATGAAGAGATTCACGATGGCTCCTTGAATAAAATGCATGATTGCAATGATTTTACTATAAATTCTCTTGATGTCAATTGTGCTAATAATATGCAAAACCCTAGGCTTGGGGATGCTAGTTTTACTTTGTCTACTACTTGTTGCAATGATCATGATTGGGGTGATTCTTCTTATGATCTTGAAAATTTATTTAAGCCCCATGATGAATATGAGATTGATAATAGTGTTTGCAATAATATCGAAAGTGGTTTTGGAAGAGAGTCAACTTTAGATCCCACATATTTGGAGAATGTTTAATCTTATGATATTTTTGATAGAAGTGGGTTTGGAGAGGTCATGACTTTAGTTAATGATAATCCAACTATTTTGGAAGAGTGTCAACTTCGCATGCATGTGGATCGTGTTGAAAATATTTTATGTGATAGATATTTTGTTAAATTTTCCTATGATCCTACATGTAATTATTATGAGAGAGGAAAATATGGTTGTAAATTTTTTTATCTTACTAAATTACCTCTCGTCATGTTGAGATCGCAGTCGTCTCTTTCTTCTTCCTTGCATATGCTAATTTTTGCTTGCTATGATAATTTGTTTGCTTATAAAATGCCTATGCATAGGAAGTATGTTAGACTTAGATGTGTTTATCACGTGTTCTATGATGCTCTCTTTGTGCTTTAATTCTTGTCTTTGATGTGAGCATCATTAAAATTATCAATGCCTAGCTAGGGGCGTTAAACGATAGCGTTTGTGGGGAGGCAACCGAATTTTATTTTTTCCTTGCTTTTTGTTCCTGTTTAGTAATAAATAA
This sequence comes from Aegilops tauschii subsp. strangulata, assembly GCF_002575655.3. Taxonomy (NCBI): domain Eukaryota; kingdom Viridiplantae; phylum Streptophyta; class Magnoliopsida; order Poales; family Poaceae; genus Aegilops; species Aegilops tauschii. Next base: position 519,503,259 of record NC_053041.3, read on the forward strand.
TTGATATATCCTCTTTTTAGATGTGGTTTTATGTTTTAATTAGTGTTTGTGCCAAGTAGAACCTTTGGGAAGACTTGGGTGAAGTCTGTGCGATCTTGCTGTAAAAACAGAAACTTTAGCGCTCACGAGATTAGCTGCCATTTTTTACTGGAGAGTGATTTTAGGTTGATTCTTTTTGCAGATGATTAATAGATAAATTCCTCACGTCCAACAATATATTACAGAATTTTTGGAGTTCCAGAAGTATACGTTTGATACAGATTACTACATACTGTTATGTTTTTGGCAGATTCTGTTTTTCATGTGTTGTTTGCTTATTTTAATGAATCTATGGCTAGTATCGGGGGGGTATGAACCATAGAGAAGTTGGAATACAGTAGGTTTAACACCTATATAAACAAAGAATGAGTTCATTACATGTCAGTGGAAAACGACACCTATGGGATCACAAGAATCCCTACTACGGTTAACGGGGCGCGGGGTCGTGAGAAGAGCAGGTCCGGGAGCCAGCACAAGGATCGTTTATCCAGGTTTGGGCTGCGAGGATGCGTAAAACCCTAGTCCTGCTTTGGTGTGTATTTGAGAGAGTTCTTGAGCTCTTGAACTAGCTACGGTGGCTGCGTAGTTCAAGAGAGCCGAATCCCCCTCCAGTATGCCATGGGCCTCCTTTTATAGCGAAAGGGGCTGCCACAGTGGCAGACAGGAGGTGGAAAGGTCTACAGTGCGCGAGCTTATCGCCCGTATTACAGGATAAGACACATTTAATGCGTCGCTTAGGTGTCCCTTAGCTTTATCGGGGACGGGAATGAGGCCAGTCCCGTCCGTTGCCGCCTCGCCTTGCTTCGACACGCGCCCAGGCGAGCGATGCATGCGGCACCATGTAGGCAGGAAGGCAGCTCAGGTGGCGTGGTGGTAGGGTCTTCACGAAGATCTGCATGCCACCACGCAGGTGCTTGCCGAGTTGGCATGGAGGCCGCCCGTCGCCACGCAGGTGCCTGCCCATCTGGTTGAGCTAGCAGCTGCTTGGGGACGGCGGTGGAGTCTTGGCCGACGTGGGCCTGGTTGTGGCCCCGCTAACGCCCTCGGCAAGGGCCTTGCCGGGGGCCCGGCAAGGGTCTTGCCGTGGCGTTGCAGTCGTCCCCGGCAAGGCGCTTGCCGGGGGTCTTATGGATCTCCTCGGCAAGGATCCCGCCGAGGGTCGCCGTCTTCTGGTTCTCATCTGATCTCATATATCTATGGTCTTGACAAAGATCTGCATGCCACCACGGAGGTCCCTCCCGATCCCTAGTTCCAATGTAGTTGGTTGGGTTGGAACCCGTGGGCTCAAGGGCAACTCACTCTGTTGGTGTCGGGCGTGCCGCCACGGCAAGGGTCTTGCCGGGCGAGCCTGCTTCGCGCTTCTGTCCTTTGTGTGCTTGGTCTTGACGTTGCCTTGGCCGTCTTGTGCTTTGGCTTTTCTCCGGCTCCCCTCCTCTGCCCTGCCTAGTGTGGCCGTGGCGCGCGGCTCTGACTGCCCGTGCACAAGTAAAGCGGTACAAAGGAGTGCCCCTACTTTTGTACACCGACAGGAATCTCCGGGCCTGGGCCACACAGAAGCGCCACACGTTGTTGGGCCATGCCTAAAACGGTGCGTGGGTAGGCGGGGCGGATTTTTACCGCAGTAACTCTTCGTCCGCTGCGCTTCCCCACGACCCGCGTTGAACGCACGACGTGGGGGGGGGGGGGAGGTCGTGCGTGACGTGGGTAGCATGCGTGGGGCGGTTCTCGCACGCATGCGTCACATCATGATAAAGAGGTGGTTCGCGCCTTCCCCATAAAAGAGGGAGGCTTGGAGGCGCGGCTCATTTACTGGGTGGACTCGGGTCGCAGTCTTCAAGGCCCCCATGCCCCATGGTCACGGGGCGGGGAACGGTCGCCTCACCCGTCCCTTCGGTCCTGCTCGCTTGCCACGCGTCCTCCATGCAAGTGGCAGGTGATGGAGGCAGGAAACCGGGCAGTCGCTGATTGGGGCAGCGGGTCGGTCCTGACTCCCTGCGCCTCCGATGGCTGGATTGGTTGAGTGGGGCGGCTGAGTCTCGACCCTGCCCCTTTATAAGGAGGGCGAGGGAGGGCATCATCCCACATTCCTTCAGTATCTATCCCCCTTCACCTTTGCTTCTTTCTTCCACCTGCCATGGCGAGAGGAGGCGCTGGGCCTTCGACGGTGGCGGCGAGGGTCGCTGCTCATCAACGCGTCCCTCCTTCCCACGAGCCCGCGGCGGCGGAGCCAACCACGAGAGGAAGGGGGAGGGGGGTGGCCGAGGTCGCCGTGGCGGTCGGGGGAGAGGGGGACGAGGTGGCGCTGCGGCCATGCTTCCGCCAGCGGTGCCTCCCGTGGTGGAGGGTCACGTCGGGGACTAGCCCAGCGAGTTCTTCATCAGGCTGCGCCGGCCACCGCGTCGTCGCCTCCGTCTACCCACCCCCTCCTCGACAAGCTCTCCATCAGCGCGTTCCCCACCGCCTCCTTGGGCGGCTGGCGTAGGAGGGCCGGGGAAGGCGAAGAAGGCGGGCGGCGGCCGTCAACTCGGAGTACGCGGGCACGGATGCCTTCGTCGCGTATTGTTGCGCCGCTGCCTCATCTTCCAGCTCCTCTGCCGGCACCGGGACGCTCTCTTGGTGCCTTCTGCTTCTCGCACCTCGCCTAGGCGCTCCTTTCGCCCTCCCGCTGTCTTGTTTCACCTTATAAGGAGAGGGACAAGAAAGGGATTACGGGCACCTTATCTCTTTTCAGTTTGTAAGCCTGCGGGCACTTGTTAGTTTTAAGACTTGTAATCCCCTTGCTCATGTTTTTTATTCCGTACGAACTGTACCTGTATGGAACGTTTTTAATGAAAAAAGGGTGTTTGCCGGGTTCTTTGTGCGTGGGCGAGGCCCATGCCAAGGACGAATCCTTATTATTTCTAAGATAAACATTGTCGCCCGGCAACAGGCCTTGCCGTTCCCCCACTTCAACCAACCATTCTCACGCTCTCGGCGGAGGCAGGGGCGATGTAGAGTTAGGCCCCTCGTTCGGTTCTCTTGCCACCATGACTACGACCAAGTTCTGACCCAGGGGATAGCTCCTTGGTACGGGAAAAGGGGAGCACAGTGGTTTTAAGAATATAAACGAGGTTTCACGTGTCCTAGTTCCATACGGAAATGCATAACAGGGGGATGAAAGACTTATCTGAATCCGCAGCCCCCGGCAACCTTGGCTTGCCGTGGTTGGATCCTTGTGTCTTCAGCCCCCGGCAATCCTGGCTTGCCGGGGCCGGAGCACCGATCCGTCCTCTTTCTCCCAGGCGGCTTAGGAGAAGTGTCAATGTGCCCAGCAAACCAAAGAGGACAGAAAGATGCACACTCGACGTCTAGGCTAGGGGTTAGTCACCGCTAAGCACTACCAACCCTAACCGAGGGAGAGACTCAACCTAGCATGCATGCTATAACTTAGGGCGCCAACGCTTCGTTTATTTATGCTCAGGGTCCGCACCTAGCTTTGTACAGAGGGTTACATGCCTTGCCGGCAAAGCTTGTACAAAAGGTGGCTTGCCGGGAAGCCCGGCAAGCCGCGCCTTATGAGTAAAACTTGCGAAGATGCTCGATGTTCCAGGAGTTGCTCACCGGAACAACATCTTCGGTCTCCAGGTGGACTGCGCTAGGCCTGGTGACTCGTATTACCCGATAAGGGCCTTCCCACTTTGGCGTCAACTTGTTGGAATTCTTGGCCGACTGAACATGCCGAAGAACAAGGTCACCTTGCTCAAAGCTTCGGGCATGAACCTTGCGGCTATGGTAGTGGCACAAGGCTTGCTGGTAGCGTGCTGGTCTCACAGCCGCCCGAAGACGATCTTCCTCAAGGAGCATTGCGTCATCTTGCCGCAACTGCTCTTGCTCAAACTCATCATAAGCGAGCACTCGAGGTGACCCGTATATGAGTTCTGTGGGGAGAACTGCTTCTGCCCCATATACTAGGGCAAAGGGTGTCTTGCCGGTGGCTCGATTTGGCGTCGTCCTAATCGACCAAAGAACCGCCGACAACTCATCACTCAGCGCCTTCCGCAATTGTGCAGCCTATCAAAAGTCTAAGTTCTCAGGCCTCGCAACACTTCAGCATTTGCCCTCTCCGCTTGGCCGTTGCTCCGGTGGTGTGTCACGGAAGCAAAACAGACCTTGCTGCCGAGGTCTTGAATGTACTACATGAATGTGTGGCTTGTGAACCGCATACCGTTGTCGGTGATGACCCTGTTTGGTACACCAAAATGGCAGACTAGTCCTATGAAGAACTTGACGGCTGACTGTGCTGTCACCTTGCTCACTTCTTCCACCTCCGGCCACTTTGTGAACTTGTCGATTGCAACGTACAAGTACTCAAAGCCCCCGACAACACAGGGGAAGGGGCCCAGTATGTCGAGCCCCCAAACCGAAAATGGCCAGGAGAGAGGGATTGTTTGAAGGGCTTGAGCTGGTTGATGAAGCATCTTTGAATGGAACTGACACGCTTCACACTTGGTTACTAGTGCCGTTGCATCTTGGAGGGCAGTGGGCTAGAAGAAACCCTGCCAGAACGCCTTGCCGGCAAGGGCCCTCGACCCTATGTGGGAGCCACATATGCCTCTGTGTATCTCCGCCAACAACTCCAGTCATTCCTCCCGGGGAATGGACATCAATTTCACACCGTTCGGTCTCTTCCTGTACAGGACGCCATCGACGAACAGATACATAGCAGACCGACGGGCTACTTTCTCCGCTTCTTTCTGCTCCTCAGGAAGCTCCCCTGTTTGGAGGAATCGGACGGTATGCTGTGCCCATGCCGGAGCCTAGGGCTTGACGGCAAGGACCAAAGGAATCTCTTCCGCCATGGGAGCGGCCGTCTCTACGGCCAGGGCTTGACGGCCTGCCGGAGTCGGTCGCTCCTTGGCAGGCTCAGGGTCCACGGCAACACCTTTGCCGGCGGCCCCTGGAGGCTCGGCGGGAAAGTACTTGCCAGGGCCTGATTTCCTCTGCTTGTTCTGCTCCATTGATGGTTTGACGGATGGTTGAGTCGACCGAAGCAAAAAGGTACCTGGTTCCACAGGTAGCTTGAATGCAGCGCGCTTTGACAGGTAGTCAGCGATGCCGTTCTCCGCTCAAGGAACGTGCTCCGCTTGTATACCGACGAAGCGCTCCTCCAGCTTCCTCACCTCATCAACGTAGGCCTCCATCAACGGACTCTGATAGTCTTTGTTGACTTGTCTGACGACAAGTTGCGAATCACCCCCGACGATGAGTTTCTTCACCCCGAGGTCTGCTGCAATCCTGAGACCGGCAAGCAGCCCCTCATACTCAGCAGTGTTGTTTGTGGACATCTCCATGGGAATGTGCATCTGGATCACATACTTGAGGTGCTCTCCGGTGGGTGCGACAAGCAGCACACCGGAACCGGCGCCTTGCAGCGAGAAAGCCCCATCAAAGTACATGATCCAGTCACGGCTTCCTTCCTTGCCGGGGAGAGTGGTCTCCTGGATTTCTTTGTTGGGCGTTGAGGTCCCTTCCGCAATGAACTCCGCCAAGACTCTGCTCTGGATTGTCGAGGTACTTTCAAACTTCAACCCAAAGCTTGACAATTCCAAAGCCCACTCCACAATCCTTCCGGTTGCATCTGTGTTGCGCACTATCCGTTGCAGCGGGAGGCGGGTGACGACAGTGATCTCATGGGGTTGGAAGTAATGACGCAGCTTCCTCGAGGCCATAAGTAGGCCGAAGAGCAATTTCTGCACACCAGAATACCTCGACCTAGCCCCCTGCAAGAGGGAGCTGACAAAGTAAACCGGGTGCTGCATCATCTTCTTCTTCTGCACCACCCCACTTGGCTGCGCGGGCTCTGTCCTAATGACGTCAGACTCTACCGGGGGCCGTGCCTCACCGGCACCAGGCCCTGCCGGGGGACTCTCTGACTTGCTGTCCCCTGTCCGCTGACCGTGCCATTGCCACTGCCTCTTGGTCAACCTCCCTCCGCGCCACTAGCGCGGCACTGACCACTTGATTTGTCGCTGCAAGATACAACAACAACGGCTCTTGTGGTTTAGGCGCAACTAGTGTCGGCGTAGGGGAAAGGCATCTCTTCAGGTCTTGCAACGCCGCCTCGGCCTCTGGGGTCCACTCCATTGGGCCCACCTTCTTCAGGAGCTTGAAAAAGGGAAGGGCGCGCTCGGCAGACTTGGAGATGAATCGGCTCATGGTGGCAACGCAGCCAGTGAGCCGACGCACATCCTTGATCCGCTTGGGCGCCTCAATCTGCTCGATAGCCTTGATCTTGTCTGGGTTTGCCTCGATCCCGCGCTGCGACTCAAAGAATCCAAGAAGTTTGCCGGACGGAATGCCGAAGACGCACTTCTCAGGGTTCAGCTTGAGGTTGATCTTGCGCAGGTTGGCAAACGTCTCTTCTAAGTCTTGTACAAGAGTTGCCTTGTCCTTGATTTTGACCACTATGTCGTCCATATAGGCTTCCATATTTCTATGTAGCTGGGGCTCAAAACCAATTTGGACCGCCCTTGCAAACGTTGAGCCAGCACTCTTCAACCCGAAAGGCATCCGTAAAAAGCAGTACGTACCACATGGGGTGATGAATGATGTCTTCTCTTCGTCTTCTCTCGTCATGAAGATCTGGTGGTAGCCCGAGTAGGCGGCGAGGAATGATAACAGATCACACCCGGCTGTGGAGTCAACAATCTGGTCGATGCGCAGCAACGGGAAGGGGTCCTTGGGACAAGCCTTATTGATATCTGTGTAGTCAATACACAACCTCCACTTCCCATTTGCCTTGCGCACCACCACCGGATTGGCCAACCACGTCGGATGGAGCACTCCTCTCACCAAACCTGCGGCTTCCAACTTCCTAATCTCTTCTGTGATAAAATCTTGCCTTTCCAGAGCCTGCTTCCTGGCCTTCTTCTTGACAGGTCACGCATGAGGACAGACGGCTAGGTGGTGCTCAATCACCTCCCTGGGAACACCGGGGGTGTCAGATGCTTGCCATGCAAACACGTCAACATTCGCCCGCAGGAAGGTGACGAGCGCACCTTCCTATTTGCTGTCGAGGGTGGAGCTTATGGTGAATGCCCCTCCCGTGCCATCCTCCCTGACGGACACCTTCTTGGTCTGTGGTGGCGTAGCTCTGGATTTCTTGCTCTTGCCGGTGGAGCTCTCCGGCACATCCTCAATGGTAACACAACACTCCGAAGAGGTGCGCTTGCCGGAGTGGGTGCGAGAGGTCTTGCCGGGCTTCTTCTTCTCTCCCGGGGCTTCAGCGGCAGGAGCAAGTGCCTTGGCGGCAGCTGCTACGACTGCTTCCCGGTAGAGTTGGTCAGCGTATATCAGCACGTCCTTCTTATCGGAGGGGATGGTAATGATGGTCAATGGCCCAGGCATCTTCAGCGTGTTATAGGCATAGTGTGACGCCGCCATGAACTTGGCTAGTGCCGGGTGGCCGAGGATCCCGTTGTAGGGCAAGGGGATCTCGGCCACGTCGAAGACGATGCTCTCCGTCCTGTAGTTCAACTCTCCTCCAAACGTCACGGGTAATGTGATCTTCCCCTTCGGCTGGCTCCTTCTTGGATTGACCCCTTGAAAAGTACCCGTTTCCTCGAGGTCTCCATCAGGAATTTGCAGCCTCTTGACCACGACGGGCGAGATCAAGTTCAGGCCGGCCCCGCCATCAACCAGCATCTTGTTCACCTTGAGGTTGCATATCGTTGGGGAGACCAACAACGGAAAACACCCGACCGCGGTTGTGCGGTCAGGGTGGTCCTCGGCGTCAAAGATGAGGGGCGTGCTGGACCACTTCAGCAGCTTCTGAGCGTCGAACGAGGGCTCCGCTGCAGTGATCTCATGCGCCCACTGCTTGAGCTGGCGGTGAGAAGTATGCAGCGAGGCGCCACTGTCGACGCACATGGCCTCTGTAGCCTTCTGAAACTCTTGCTCGCTGGACTCGTCGTCCTCGTCATGATCATCGTCTTCCTGCTTCTTGTCGCGGCCCCGAGCGGGCCTCTCTTGCTGGTTGTCCTTGCTGTGGCGGCCTCCTTGGCCGCCACGCTTCTTGCCGGATCCTTCGGCACCATCTTGGCCCTTCTCCTTGTCCCGCCTCTCATACTCGGCCTTTTGCTTCTCAGCAAGCAGCTCGACTTGTCGGCAGTTCTGGAGGTCGTGGCCCTTGGTGCGATGGATCTTGCAATACTTCTTGTCGGAGCCCCCTAGCTTGTCGGCAGCCGCCAAGGCCCGGCAAGCGGCGCACCTGACAATTTCCTTGCCCAGGTCGTCTGCCTTAGCCTTCTTGGCGGCGCTGGTGCTATCGGATACCTCGACGGCAAGCACGGTCTTGCCCTTGCGTTTCCTGTTGCGACGCCGGCCCTTCCTCATCGGGGCAGCGGTGTCTTCATCAGTAGAGTCGGTTTCCGCGCCGGCATCCTCGCCGGGGTACTTCCTTCCCTCTTCGGACCGGGCGCATCTATCGGCCAGAACGTAAATTATCCTTGACCTTGTTAATCGCCAGCTCTTCGCGCATCTTGCGATTGCGCACGTTCTGATGGAACGCGCTAATCACGGCGGCGGGATGAACATCGGGGATGTTGTATTGCACCCGGCTGAACCTCTGGATGTACTTGCGCAGGGTTTCCCCTTCCTTCTGGGGAATGATATGAAAATCACTCGCCTGGCCATGAGCTTGGTGGCCTCCAGTGAAGGCACCAACAAACTCATGGCACAGATCCGACCAAGAAGAAATGGAATCCACCGGCAAGTGCATCAACCAAGACATGACGTTGGGCTTCAGTGCCAACGGGAAGTAATTGGCAAGCACCTTGTCGTCGCGAGCTCCGGCAGCTTGCATCGCGATGGTGTAGACGCTGAGGAACTCTGACGGGTGGGTCTTGACGTTGTACTTCTCGCCGACGTCGGGCTTGAACGTGCGGTGGGACGGCCATTGGAACTGCCGCAGCTCAGGGGTAAAGGCTGGGCAACCCACCTCGTAAGGTAGGCCGCCGGAGCTCCCCGGTGCTGGGTGGTCCATAGCGGGTCCCACCCGCTTATCCGACTGGTGGCGTCTATCGCGCCGGCGCTCGATAGTGGTTCGAGCGTCTTCATGGGCTCGCTCTCGAAGAACTTGGCATTGATCGCGGTGGGTCTGTGGGTCGGACGACGCTATGGAAATGTTATCACAAGCGTCATCGCGACGGACCGACACCCGCGGCGGCTGGCGTGGAGGAGGAGAGTGCACCGTGGCCGCAGCACCCCCGCCCCCTCCACTGCTGGTATGCGCTGGTTCGACGGAGCGCCGGCCCGAGGGCCCTGCCGGCCACGGATCATCCGGATGGTGGCTCTCCACACGTCGAGCTTCTCCGCAGCAGGAGGGAAGTCGAGGAGCAGTTGCGTGCACGCCAAAGCTTCTGCTGGCGTGGGTGGTGGCGAAAGCTGCATGGACCTTGGCGCGCTTCGACTTCTAACCACGTTAGAATGAGCTCTATCACGGCCCAGCGGCTGCGTGCCATTTTCGCCAGCACTTCGGCGGGCATGCTGGACTCCTTCGTCCCGCAGATGATGCACGGGACTCTTCCCACGGCGGCGTCCGGGGTCTCCAGCGTGGTGGCGCTGCTCGTCGCGCGCACCCTGGGAAGAGCGCGTTGTGGGCGCCGGCGTAGGCGTCTTGGTGGTCGCTGCGCCGCCCGTGGGCAGTACAGCGACACTCTTGGAAGGCCCCGCGCCGCCTGCGGGGGCCCAGCCCCGTCTTTGGATTTGGCGATGCGCGGCCCGTCGTCTGGCGCACGAACGACGGCGCTCGCCAGGCTCTGACTGCCAGAGCGATGCTGGTGCTCACGGGACGCGGCTCGGGTTCTGTCCGCGACCGGCCCGCTACTCGTCCGCACCAGAATGGGTCATTCGGCTCCCGACGAGCCGATCGCCGTGATCGTCTTCTTCTTGGGAGCCATGGCGATGAAGAACCGCTAGGCTAACTGCTGGACCAGATTCTCACAACTGCGCCCCCTACCAGGCGCGCCAAAGATGTCGGTGGAAAACGACACCTATGTTATCACAAGAATCCCTACTACGGTTGTCGGGGCGCGGGGTCGTGAGAAGAGCAGGTCCAGGAGCCAGCACAAGGATCGTTTACCCAGGTTCGGGCCGCGAGGATGCGTAAAACACTAGTCCTGCTTTGGTGTGTATTTGAGAGAGTTCTTGAGCTCTCGAACTAGCTACGGTGGCTGCGTAGTTCAAAAGAGCCGAATCCCCCTCCAGTATGCCATGGGCCTCCTTTTATAGCGAAAGGGGCTGCCACAGTGGCACACAGGAGGTGGAAAGGTCTACAGTGCGCGAGCTTATCGCCCGTATTACAGGACAAGACGCATTTAATGCATCACTTAGGTGTCCCTTAGCTTTATCGGGGACGGGAACGAGGCCCATCCCGTCCGTTCCCGCCTCGCCTTACTTCGACACGCGCCCAGGCCAGCGATGCATGCGGCGCCATGTAGGTAGGCAGGCAGCTGAGGTGGCGTGGTGGTAGGGTCTTCACGAAGATCTGCATGCCACCACGCAGTTGCTTGCCGAGTTGGCGTGGAGGCCGCCCGTCGCCATGCAGGTGCCTGCCCATCTGGTTGAGCTAGCAGCTGCTTGGGACGGCGGTGGAGTCTTGGTCGACGCGGGCCTGGTTGTGGCCCCACTAACGCCCTCGACAAGTGCCTTGCCGGGGGCCCGGCAAGGGTCTTGCCGTGGCGTTGCAGTCGTCCCCGGCAAGGCGCTTGTCGAGGGTCTTGTGGATCTCCTCGGCAAGGATCCCACCGAGGGTCGCCTACTTCTGGTTCTCATCTGATCTCATATATCTATGGTCTTGACAAAGACCTGCATGCCACCACGGAGGTGCCTTCCGAGCCCTAGTTCCAATGTAGTTGGTTGGGTTGGAACCCGTGGGCTCAAGGGTCGCTCACGCTGTTGGCGTCGGGCGTGCCGCTCCGGCAAGGGTCTTGCCGGGGGGAGCCTGCTTCGCCCTTCTGTCCTTTGTGTTCTTGGTCTTGGCGTTGCCTTGGTCGTCTTGTGCTTTGGCTTTTCTCCGGCTCCCTTCCTCTGCCCTGCCTAGTGTGGCCGTGGCGCGCGGCTTTGACTGCCCGTGCACAAGTAAAGGGGTACAAAGGAGTGCCCCTACTTTTGTACACCGACATTACAGTACCTTAAAGTGGTGGTTTGTTTTCTTTCACCAACGGAGCTCATGAGATTTTCTGTTGAGTTTTGTGTTGTGAAGTTTTCACGTTTTTGGGTAAAGATTTGATGGATTTTGGAATAAGGAGTGGCAAGAGCCTAAGCTTGGGGATGCCCAAGGCACACCAAGGTAAAATTCAAGGACAACCAACAGCCTAAGCTTGGGGATACCCTGGAAGGCATCCCCTCTTTCGTCTTCATCTATTGGTAACTTTACTCGAGGCTATATTTTTATTCACCACATGATATGTGTTTTGCTTGGAGCGTCTTGTATGATTTGAATCTTTGCTTTTTAGTTTGCCACAATCATCCTTGCTGTACACACCTTTTGGAGAGACACACATGAATCAGAATTTATTAGAATACTCTATGTGCTTCACTTATATCTTTTGAGCTAGATAATTTTGCTCTAGTGCTTCGCTTATATCTTTTAGAGCACGGTGGTGGTTTTATTTTATAGAAATTATTGATCTCTCATGCTTCACTTTTATTATTTTGAGAGGCCTTTAGAACAGCATGGTAATTTGCTTTGGCTATAAAATTAGTCCTAATATGATAGGCATCCAAGATGGGTATAATAAAAACTTTCATATAGAGTACATTGGATACTATGAGAAGTTTGATACCTGATGATTGTTTTGAGATATGAAGATGGTAATATTAAAGTTGTGCTAGTTGAGTAATTGTGAATTTTAGAAATACTTGTGTTGAAGTTTGCAAGTCCCGTAGCATGCACGTATGGTAACCGTTGTGTAACAAATTTGAAACATGAGGTGTTCTTTGATTGTGATCCTTATGAGTGGCGGTCGGGGACGAGCGATGGTCTTTTCCTACCAATCTATCCCCCTAGGAGCATGCGCGTAATGCTTGGTTTTGATGACCTGTAGATTTTTGCAATAAGTATGTGAGTTCATTATGACTAATGTTGAGTCCATGGATTATAAGCACTCTCACCTTTCCATCATTGCTAGCCTCTTCAAACCCCGTGCATTGCCCTTTCTCACCTTGAGAGTTGGTGCAAACTTCGCCGGTGCATCCAAACCCCGTGGTATGATACGCTCTATCACACATAAACCTCCTTATATCTTCCTCAAAACAGCCACCATACCTACCTATTATGGCATTTCCATAGCCATTCCGAGATATATTGCCATGCAACTTTCCACCGTTTCATTTATTATGACACACTTCATCATTGTCATATTGCCTTGCATGGTCATGTAGTTGACATCGTATTTGTGGCAAGGCCACCATGCATAATTTTTCATACATGTCACTCTTGATTCATTGTCTATTCCCGTACACCGCCGGAGGCATCCATGTAGAGTCGTATTTTGTTCTAGTATCGAGTTGTAATATTTGAGTTGTAATTAAATAGAAGTGTAATCATCATTATTAGAGCATTGTCCCAAAAAAAGGCCAAAAAAAGAAAGGCCCGAAAAAGAAAAAGAATAAAAGGGACAATGTTACTATCCTTTTCCACACTTGTGCTTCAAAGTAGCACCATGATCTTTATGATAGAGTCTCTCATATTTTGTCACTTTCATATACTAGTAGGAATTTTTCATTATAGAACTTGGCTTGTATATTCCAACAATGGGCTTCCTCAAATGCCCTAGGTCTTCATGAGCACGGAAGTTGGATGTACACCCACTTAGTTTCTTTTGTTGAGCTTTCATACATTTATAGCTCTAGTGCATCCGTTGCATGGCAATCCCTACTCCTTGCATTGACATCAATTGATGGGCATCTCCCTAGCCCGTTGATTAGCCTCGTCAATGTGAGACTTTCTCCTTTTTTGTCTTCTCCACACAACCCCCATTATCATATTCTATTCCATCCATAGTGCTATATCCATGGCTCACGCTCATGTATTGCGTGAAAGTTGAAAAAGTTCGAGAATACTAAAGTATGAAACAATTGCTTGGCTTGTCATCGGGGTTGTGCATGATGAGAGCATTCTCGTGTGACGAAAATGGAGCATGACCAAACTATATGATTTTGTAGGGATGAACTTTCTTTGGCCATGTTATTTTGAGAAGACATCATTGTTCAATTAGTATGCTTGAAGTATTATTATTTTTATGTCAATATTAAACTGTGGTCTTGAATCTTTCGAATCTGAACATTCATGCCACAATAAAGAGAATTACATTGAAAATTATGTTAGGTAGAATTCCAAATCAAAAATTATGTTTTTATCATTAACCTACTCAAGGATGAGCAGGAATTAAGCTTGGGGATGCTTGATACGTCTCCAACGTATCTATAATTTTTGATTGTTCCATGCTATTATATTATCTGTTTTGGATGTTTAATGGGCTTTAATATGCACTTTTATATTATTTTTGGGACTAACCTATTAACCGAAGGCCCGGTGCAAATTGCTGTTTTTTTGCCTATTTCAGTGTTTCGCAGAAAAGGAATATCAAACGGAATCCAAACGGAATGAAACCTTCGCCAGGATCATTTTTGGAACAAATGCAATCCAGGAGACTTGCAGTGGACGTGAAGGAAGCAGCAAGGAAGCCACGAGGCAGGAGGGCGCGCCCAGGGGGGTGGGCGCGCCCCCCACCCTCGTGGGCCCCACGCAGCTCCACCGACCTACTTCTTTCGCCTATATATACTCATATACCCTGAAAACATCCAGGAGCACCACGAAACCCTATTTCCACCGTTGCAACCTTCTGTACCCGTGAGATCCCATCTTGGGGCCTTTTCCGGCGCTCCGCCGGAGGGGGAATCGATCACGGAGGGCTTTTACATCAATAGCATAGCCTCTCCGATGATGTGTGAGTAGTTTACCACAGACCTTCGGGTCCATAGTTATTAGCTAGATGGCTTCTTCTCTCTCTTTATATCTCAATACAAAGTTCTCCTCGATCTTCTTGGAGATCTATTCGATGTAATACTTTTTGCGGTGTGTTTGTTGAGATCCGATGAATTGTGGGTTTATGATCAAGATTATCTATGAACAATATTTGATTCTTCTCTGAATTCTTATATGCATGATTTGATATCTTTGCAAGTCTCTTCGAATTATCAGTTTGGTTTGGCCTACTAGATTGATCTTTCTTGCAATGGGAGAAGTGCTTAGCTTTGGGTTCAATCTTGCGGTGTCCTTTCCCAGTGACAGTTGTCGGAGTAATGGGCCATGGGTAGCCTAACCCGGGTCCCCAAACCTTTCAAGACACCGGGGCCGGCCACGCCCCTCAAGACGTCAAGATGAAGCGCCGCCTTCTGGTGGCCGGCTGGCTACGGCCGACTGCCAGAAGACGGCCATGCTCAGGAAGGCGGCTCCAAGACGAGCGGACTCCTAGCAGGCGGCCTCCAGAGAGGCCGGCTCCTAGCAGTCGACCCAAGGGCCGGGCGTGGCCACAGTGCTCCGTACATGCGGAGATCTTCGCCCGGTGCAGCACTGTCGCCACTCCGTCCCTGACGTCACTCCTGTCAGGCGGAGCCCTGCTCCCACGACCGCCTATCGGTACGGCCTAAAGACGGCGGGCCCTAGCAGGCAGTGAGATCCCGGAAGACGGCGGAGGCCGGACCAGACGGACCCGAGGGAGGCCGGCTCCTAGCAGTCGGCCTGCTCCTTCCCCGGGGCCTACGCGCCATTAACCAGATAAGATGTGGAGTGGCTACAGTGATCTCCCGCCAGGCGGCGGGACTGTAGCCATGCCCCCTGACCAAGCGTGCGTCATTAGCGTTGCGGCTACAGTAATCAGCAGCCGGCAAGACCCGCGAGCGGCGGAGGCAGCCTGTCGGCTCCGTACCAGACTAGTCATCGGGCCCCACCAGGCGGCGGGCCCCAGCAGCCGGTGGAGAAGCCGACGACCAGAGAGATTGACAGTCAGGACCTACACCCGGCCAGATTACCATTGTACCCCTGGGGGGGGTAGGCCTATATAAACCCCCCATGGCACCCATGCAAAGGGTTCCAATCTATTAGAATTAGACTCACACCTAGGGGGAGAGGAGAGCAAGCCTTGCCTTCTTCTACCTCTAGCATATAGCTCGAGGAGCACCATTGTACTCACTAGTGCCTTAGTGATCATGCGGAGACCCCGCAGAGCAGGACTAGGGGTGTTATCTCTTAGGAGAGTCCCGAACCTGGGTAAAGTGCGCCGGCGTTCGTGTCTACGCCTCATCCCGCTTCCAGGCACCGGCGACGTTCTACTCGCTCCCACCATGATAAGCCATCCATTGGCATATGTCGCACCCAACCCCTGACATTTGGAGCCCACCGTGGGGCGAGCTGCACCGTCTCCCGGAGACCTGTTCCGGACGGGAACCCTATTCCTTCCAGGTGAGCGCAGCAAGCCCGGCACGCCAGACGGCCTCTGCGCCGACACGCTGCGCGGCGAGCAGCCTCACCGATCTTGTTAGCAAGATTTGCCTCCCGCGTCTGATGCGGGCACCGATGGCCCCGAGAGCCGCCTCATGAGCCTCGTCGATCAGCTCCAGGTCGCCAGCGAGCCTGCTGCTGACTTGGAGTCGGTTGGCTCCACCGACCCGATGTTGGTCGACTCCGACACAGCGTCGCTTGACGCGTTCCCCACCAACGTGGTGGTCTATGACGAGCCGCTTCCTCGCGCGGACAGCGGCGGCAGCACCATCACGGAAGTGCTCATCATCAGCCACGGCGAGTACTCTGGCGGAGGTGGCCAGGATCCGTTGCAGGCGGCGATGCAAGACCTGACTGCGCCCATCCCGGAAGACGCCGATGTCGAGACGCTGGAGGCACGCCGTGTCCAGCTCATCGAAAGAGCCAACCGGCTGGCCAGCATGAGACGCCTTTCGGAGGCCTACCAGCGGGAGATGGACCGTGCCGTCGGCGGCATGCCGACTCCTGGTGGTCCTAGCCGCATTGGCCTGGTCCGGTAGCGTGGCGCGACCGTCGCCAGCATGTTCGGGACAGATCGTCCCGTCTACGCCATGCCTACAGAGAACATACGAGCTGCCCAGGCGGCAGCAGACGAGCTAGACAAGCTCAAGGGCGACGAGCGTTGCCACATGACGGAGTGAGTCCAGCAGCTCCTCGACGCGGCTGCTGAGCAGCAAGAGGCCGGGTAGCGCACTGAAGCGCCCAACCGGCGAAACAACGACCCGCCTCCTCGCCGAGACCAAGGCGC
This sequence comes from Aegilops tauschii subsp. strangulata, assembly GCF_002575655.3. Classification (NCBI taxonomy): domain Eukaryota; kingdom Viridiplantae; phylum Streptophyta; class Magnoliopsida; order Poales; family Poaceae; genus Aegilops; species Aegilops tauschii. The sequence continues at coordinate 519,519,629 of NC_053041.3, forward strand.
GACATCCCGGACGCCGACTGGTGGCGTCCGCGATAGAAGAGACAAGCAGCCAGCTACCAGCTGCAGCCGGACTCATATCACCATCGAGCGCGACCAAGACGGCCGCCCAAGAGCACTGCGGCGGCGAGACGACTGTCCGCCTCCCCCTCCCCGCAGGGAGAGGCGCATTTCCCCGCCGCCTGTTGATCACCCGTCACTCGGCGACCGCCTTGGCCGCCGAGAAGGAATCGGAGAAAACGATGCCCACCACCGGATCGATCGCCTCAATCGATCCCTGGCGCTAGAAGAAGAAGATGAGCTGGGTCCGCCTTGCTTCGGCCCCCGCATCCGAGACGAACCTTTCCCCAGAGGGTTCACACTCCCAAGAGATACACCCAAGTACACCGGCTCCGTGAAGCCAGAGGACTGGCTGGTCGACTACTCTACAGCCGTCAACATCGCCAACGGCAACAAGCGCGTTGCCGTGAAGTACGTTCCGCTCATGCTCCAGGGCACGGCCCGGACGTGGCTGAATAGCTTGAATCCCCGCAGCATCAACAGTTGGGTTGACTTCACTGAAGCATTCATCCGCAACTTCACCAGCACATACTATCGGCCGCCCAAGCCTCGCCAGCTCTCCTTGTGCGTCCAAGGCCCCAATGAGTCGACTCGCGACTACCTCACGCACTGGGCCGAGCTGCGCAATTCTTGCGAGGGCATGCACGAGGTGCAGGCCATCGAGTACTTCACCGCCGGGTGCCGAGAGGGCACCCTCCTCAAGCACAAGCTTCTCTGCGATGAGCCGGCGACCCTCGACGAACTGCTGATCATAGCAGACAAGTACGCCACGGCCAACTCCTCCATGAAGGCGGAGATCCAAGTCAATGTCTCGGGCAAGGTGGCCCCTCAAGCTCCTCGGACCCCGGCTGGTGACACCAGTCGGCGACAGCAACCAAACAACAACAAGCGCAAGGCCATGCAGCTGGCTTCCACGAGCCGGCAGGTGGCAACAGTCGAAGATTAGCGGCCGGAAGGGCAGCCTCCTCCCAAATGCCAGAAGGGCGGCAAGCCCAACTAGTTGCCTGCCTTCTCGTACGAACAGACTCTCGATGCACCTTGCAAGTTCCACAGCGGCGTGAAGCCGTCCAACCACACCACTTGGAAGTGCCACTGGCTCACCAGGATCGCCAAGGGTGATGGACTCCAGCCCCCCCGCCTGCCGGCCCGCCACCTCCTCCTCCTCAGCAGCCGGCGGTTCGGCCAGTCGGCGCGATACAAGATGAATATCCTGAAGAGCATGGAGCTTATGTTGTGTTCACCAGCGTGGCTGACGACAGGCACAGCAGACGGCAGCGACAACAAGAAGTAAATGCAGTAGCATCAAAGACCCCCGAGTTCATGCATTGGTCTGAGAAGCCCATCAGCTGGAGCAGAGCCGACCACCCGGAGGTGATGCCCAATCCCGGCTCTTATGCTCTGGTGTTGGATGCCACCTTTGCCACGGAGAGGCGGGCTGCTCGCTTCTCCCGAGTTCTGATAGATGGCGGCAGCAGCATCAACATGCTGTACAAAGATACTATGGAGAAGTTGGGAATCAAGCAGAGATATCTTCAGCCCTGCCGGACTGTTTTCCATGGCATAGTTCCTGGCCTTTCCTGCTCGCCAATCGGCAAGACACAAATTGACATCCTCTTCGAAGACAAAGGACACTTTCGCTGAGAGCAAGTCTGGTTTCAGGTGGTGGACCTTGAGAGCCCTTACCATGCGCTACTTGGTCGGCCTGCCCTAGCCAAGTTCATGGCAGTCCCCCACTATGCTTACCTCAAGATGAAGATGCTGAGCTCCAAGGGAATTCTGACCATAGCAGGGGATTACAAGAAGTCGTTCGCCTGTGCAGCAGACAGCAGCCGGCTAGCCGAGTCCCTCGTGATTGCAGCCGAGAAACAGCTCCTGGACCGGGTTGTGGCAATGGCAGGCAAGCAGTCGGAAATGTCACCCAACCCCAATGAGTCGGAAGATGAGGGCTCGTTCAAGCCGGCGAAAGAAACGAAGAAGATACCCTTGGACCCGGAGCACCCGGAGAGGCATGCTGTCATAGGTGCAAACCTTGACAGCAAATAGGAAATAGCCCGGCTTCTAGCAGCCGGCTTCATCATGGAGGTGTTCTTTCCAGAATGGTTAGCCAACCCAGTCCTAGTGCTGAAGAAGAACAAGCAGTGGCGCATGTGTATTGATTATACCAGCCTCAACAAAGCTTGTCCCAAAGACCCCTTTGCGTTACCAAGAATTGACCAAGTGATACACTCCACAGCCGGATGCGAGCTATTGTGTTTTTTGGATGCATAATCAGGGTATCATCAGATCAAGCTGAACCCGGACGATAGGCTGAAGACCGCCTTCATCACACCATTCGGAGCCTTTTGTTACCTGACCATGACGTTCGGCTTGAGGAATGCCGGTGCCACGTTTCAGCGTTGCATGCAGAAGTGTCTCCTCAAGCAACTCGACAGAAACGCCCACATCTATGTGGATGATGTTGTGGTGAAGACGGAGAAGCGTGGAATGCTGCTAGAAGACCTCAAGGAGACCTTTGAAAACTTGCGCCGATTCCAGATCAAGCGCAATCCGGAGAAATGCGTCTTCGGGGTACCGGTCAACCAGCTTCTTGGCTTCCTGGTCTCAGAGCGCGGCATAGAATGCAACCCTATGAAGATCAAGGCCATCGAGAGGATGGAGGTGCCCACCCGACTGCTGGACGTGCAAAAATTCACCGGCTGCTTGGCATCCATCAGCCGTTTCATTAGTCGGCTGGGGTGTTGCACAAGTAACTGAAGGAACGGCAGAAGAGGAAGATGCAGAGCAGAAGGTTAAAGATGCAGTTCCTCTGATCATGGCCAAGCAATAGCTGCTGAACGGCCTTGACAGCAATGAGGAGATGAAACAGCTTGTGAAGATAATAGGCAAAATCGATGTGCTGTGTAGGATGATTGTCTCTTTATTTGCAGTGTATGTAGCACTTGTGATGTATTCAGTGGCTACGACGTGAGCACTTTGCTGAAACTAGTAATGAATGAAACCTGTGTAGCAGGCTGGGCGTAGTGTTGTGAACATCTAATGATTTCTATTAACGGAAATCAAGGGGTATCCCCTTTTTCTCATATAAATAAATAAATAGCAGAGGCCCTGTCGGGTCAGCTTTGTTCTCATTCGAAGACGTCGAGCAAATTGCAGTCCAACAGCAAACTATGTCATCAAATTCAAGTTTCACAACCAAATATGAGTACAACTAAACAACAATGTCATCATGTTTTAGTTGTCATACAATCACCAAACACAAATCAACATACATAACAAGTGATGTTCTCACAGCAAAATACTAAACAACATGTTCATCAGGTTTCAGTTGTCATAGCAAACACAATTTCACATAGTAGATAAAAAAATGTCTTCTGACAGGCAAATACGACAAAAGCAATGTAATCATCATCCGCAGCAGCAGCGTCAACATCTTCGCCATGTGTATCAGTCTGAATCGTAATTCCCCACGGTGTCATCTTCTTTTTCGCCCTCAAGGTCCTCGAACGTTGGCTTCTTCTTGATCAACTCTTGTATGTCCACAGCACGACAGGCAATCTTTTCACCGGCGACATTGACGTGATGGTTCTCAAAGATATTAGGAACATCTGTGTTATCTTGTACATCAGGAGCAGTGTAAGCATCATCTTGTTGTGCAACTTCATTAAACGAATTCCTCTGCTCAAACCTTTGCAATACTCTCCAGTCATCGCTACGTGCAAATGTGTCTTCCAAGAAAAATATCTGTGTTGCTTGATTTGCCAAAATAAAATTCTCGTTCGTCTGGTACGCTGCCTTGACATTGATGGATTTGAAAGAATCATCAGCTCTGGATTTTGCGATCCTGGAAAACAGGTTATACCAACGACAGCACAACAGAACCACACACCGATGATCCTCGAAACTGGAGATATACTGCAACTTAACAATGTCTGTTATGTTAGCATACATTTCAGTTGTCTCTTTGTCATACGTATCCGTGCTCATGATGGCACTGTTTTGTGTCTTCCTGCCTTCGTCTCGTGCAAGGGTGTTGTAGCGCACATCTCCAACAACGCAAGATTCATAATGTCTTACCCGAGTATCAGGACCCATTGCTAGTGAGTAAAGGGCATCATCAACTGCCTGCCCATCCTCCCGCATCTTCTTAACCTATGGTTAGAAAATAGACAAGCTGATCATCTTATGTACTCAATATATTAAAAAAACCGACAGTGCACTTCAAAAGCTTACATGGTTCTTGAACCATTTCGCAAATCCTGCCATAACCAGTTTGTCAATGTTTCTTGGATTTTGCGGCAGTAACTCCTCTTTGTAGATGCTGCACAACATAGTGATCGCGTCAAACATCTAAATATATAAGAATGTGCTGCAAGTTTAGTATATTATGATGTATAAGCTGCAGTACTGCACTTACTTGATATAAGGTAGTATCTTAGGACAGTTATTCAACACATACCAAACCGTTTTTTCCAAATCTTTAGGTTTGTCCTCTTGTCGACTCTTCTCTGTAACTCGAACAGAATAATCGAAAACATTGAGCCCGGGATTGTCTTCACCCACCTCTTTGCTAAGCTGATCAGCTGTTTCAATGTATTTTGAGCAGAATGTCAACGCTTCTGTAGCAATGTAGGCCTTTGCAATGGAACGCTCGGGTCTAGCTCTGTTCCTAACATAGCCCTTGAAAGTGCCTAGCCGCCTTTCAATAGGGCACATCCAGCCATACTGTACTGGACCTCTAAGTAGTGCCTCATCAGGTAGATGAACAGCCAAATGCACCATCACATCAAAGAAGGCTGGAGGATATATCTTCTCAAGGTCGCTTAGGATAGTTGGTATCTTGTCTCTAAGACGCTCCAAAGCATCTATCCTGATATTCCTACTGCAGAGTTCCTTGAAGAATTGTCCCAACTCTGCAACTGCTCTGTATAAGTCAGGGCGGCCCAATCCTCTAAGGATAACAGGTAAAACCCTTTGAAGTAGGACGTGGCAGTCATGAGTTTTCAACCCTTGTACCTTGTTTCCATCTGCACTGACTCTCCTTTCAGGGTTGGAAGCAAATCCATGTGGGAATCTCACACGTGACAGGACCTCGCAGAATTCTTTTCTTTTTACCTTGTCCAAGATGTACACAGCTGGTGCCATATCCCGTGGTTTACCTTCATCTTGCACCTACAAATCCTTTCTGATACCCAGGTGTGTCAAATCAATCCTAGATTTTAAGGTATCTTTCGTCTTGCCTTCAATATTAAGAAGTGTGCCGATAATGCTGTCACATATATTTTTCTCGATGTGCATCACATGAAGATTATGCCGCAGATCCAAATCTTTCCAATACTCCAAGTCCCACAAAGTGGACCTGCGGGTAAACAATAATCTCTCTTCTACCCTGCCATGCTTCCTTTTCCCGCTACCATTACCAGGATTGTTTCCTGGTGTAATATGCCTGACCTTCTCTAATTCCACTTGCAACTCATCGGCGGTGAGCCTCTTTGGCGCATCACGGTTTTCATGCTTTGCATTGAAGACATGTCTTCAGTATTTTCTAGGATGCGGCTTGTCCTTGGCAAGGAAACAGCGGTGTCCAATGTAACAGATCTTGCTAAGTATTGTGTATGACAGCGGATTCCTGTCACAACGAACACATGCATAGTAACCATGTGTCATTCGCCCTGACATAGTGCCCAAAGCCGGATAATCCTGGATGCACCAAATTATAACAGCACGCAGAAAGAAATTAGCTGGTGGGCTGCTATATAGGTCTCGAGTGAGAACACCCTTCCATAGCTGTTGAAGTTCCTCCACAAGAGGCTCCATGAACAAATCAAAATCCTTTCCAGGACTTTTTGTACCTGGGATGAGCAAGGCCATCATGTAGTTTGATTCTTTGGTGCAGACATTTGGAGGCATGTTATAAGGGATAACAAGCACTGGCCACATGCTATATGTGGCGCTCTGGTGGCCAAATGGGTTAAATCCATCTGAAGCTAAGCCAAGTCTAATGTTTCTCGGGTCAGCAGCAAACTCTTTGTGTTTATCATTGAAGCTTTTCCACTCACTACCATGAGATGGATGGCTCATTACATTCTGATCTCTGTACTCCTGGTTCCTAGAATGCCACCGTACATCCTCTCTTGTTTCAGCATCATGAAACAACCTCTGCAATCTTGGTGTAATTGGAAAATGTCTCAGAACATTATGAGGAATCCTCTTGAGAGCATCGCCATCTTTCCATCTTGATGATTTGCATTTCGGGCATTCACTTAAGTTGGCATAATCCTTCCGGAACAGAACACAATTATTCTTACAAACATGGATCATATCATATCCAATTCCAACTGCACGAAGGAAATTCTTCATTTTACTGTAGGTGTCTGGCAGCTCAAACGCATCTGGGAAAGATTTGCGGAAAGCAGCCAACATCGCATCGAATGATTTGTTGGTCATCCGCTCAGATGTCTTCACCTGAAGAAAGGTGACCATAGCTGAGAATACTGACAGCGTATTTCCTGGGGTGACAACAACGTTGCATTGTTCCAACATGCGGGCCCACCGTTTTTCTTCTGCAGGTGAAAGTTCAAGGAATGCACGAGCATTTCGTAGCATTGTTTCAATGTTGGTCAAACTCACTGGCTCCGCCACCACCACCTCCTCGTCCTCTTCCACCTGAGCATCAGGCAGATCAAGATGGTGATCTGCTGCTTCCACGTAGTCAATAACATTGACGTTCACAGCTTCACCATGATGAACCCACCTAGTATATGTGACCGACATCCCATACAAGTGTAGATGATTTTTGCACAGTTGACTGGGGTCTTGTAACTGAATTCATACAACTGCTACACGGGCAGAGCACACCTGATTTCGGACCACCGTACTCAGCTCTGATAAAGTTCATGAAGGTTTCAACCCCCTCGACATATGCAGCGGAGAATCTTCGAGCAGAAGTTATCCAAGTCCTGTCCATCTGTTAGACATACAAATTAGTTCTTCTACTAGATATTACAGGAAAAACATATATGCTTTTTTATGAAGTCCAGAAAAAATTACCTAGGTCGATGTCTAAAGCTATGGCAAGATATTTGGACGTGCAGATCTAAGTAACGAAATATATGTAAAGCTAATTCAGCAAATAGATTTGAGTGCCAAATTATGGCAGGCTATTTCAGCAGTCAATGAGGCCGAGCACACAGCCATCAAACTATCGAAGGCCATCGAAGCAACAATGATCGAGTATAAAACGGTGTAGAGCTATTTCACCTAACAGATTGGCTACTAGACCATGGCAATCTACGTCACAATAAATATATGGCAGGATATTTTAGCAACTAATCGGCCTTGGCATGCCATCTCAGCTAAGCAGATTGAGTGCAGAATAGGGCAAGGAAGCTTCTTAAGCAGAGCATATTGACAGTAAACTACTTCGGCAAATAGTGAGATTAACGGCGTCTATCAGCTAACATTCAGCGCTACACCGACATGAACGGGGCCTCAGTCTAGAATGCGCGTACCGTGGGAGAAGCTGACCGCCGTGCGTCTCCACACGAACGTCACCAGCAATGGCGGCGCTGACCGCCTCCACAAGAACGTAGCCAGAGGTGGCGGCGCGGCTAGAGGACGGCAGTCTACGAGAGCGTACTGTGGGAGCGAGAGGATCGCTGAACCGCGGCGCCGACGTATCGGCACGGCAGGGAGGGCGGCTTTGGCGGAGCGAATGGAGTGGAGGGGGACAGGGGGGAGGGGGGTTTGGGGAATATTATTGGCTAGTTGGCCGAAGGGCGGTTGAATCGGATTTGGGGGGAATTTTTGGGTGTGGGGGAGGGAGGATTTTCGCGCGGTGGGCGGGGGGAGTTTGGCGCATGGTCGGTTTCTTCAAGTGCAGTCCCACATGTCAGTGAAGAGGCAAGCCGAAGCGCGTTCCGTTTGCGTGAGCCGTGTGCAGGACCGAACGTGTGTGGGGTGCAATGCGACCGCGACAGGAGTGTTGTGAGTGTACCGCCTTTTTTCCTTTTAAACTAGGTGCTTCGCCCCCTCAAAAAAATATTTTGTTGCTTCGCGCGATCCATCGATACTACTACCAGTAATCCGGTAATCCCGACTAAAACGGCGCGGCCGGTTCTTTTCCCGCGCGATATGCTGGGAGGTTGGCTTAGTTGGGTTTTTAGGACGAGTAATGCTACACCTACGTAATACCAGTTACGTAATTAACATAATGTGAAACGTGTGAGCTGTTGATTGTAGATTGGGGGGAGGGAGGGGCCCACCACCATGAAAATCAGGGGAGGAGAGAGAGAGGCAATTTACGTGAACCTTTCGTAGGTTCCCGTAGATGTAGAAAGATGTGAAATGCGTGAATGTGTAGTGGACGTACTATTGGAGTGCCTAAGATAATTTGTGTATGTATAGACCCTAGGTGTTTATTTTACTTCGCATGTTAGATTTGTCTCGGTTCAATAAAAAGCAGAGTTGGTGATGATGGTGTGCATGTCATCCTGCAATATAGGCCGTCCGATCTATATCTAATGGATATGAAGGAAACTATGACAATTTACCCGCACTCCTCTCCACATTTGCAGATAAGGCTTTCCCTCGTTCATCCTTTTCTCCCAGAAGATCTTGATCTTCCGTGCAACGCACGGGCATCTTGCTAGTACTCCTACAATATGTATATTATTGTGAAAGTTCATATACACCGGCCGAGATTAATGCAAACACGGCAGATTTTCATTACATTTCAAACTTTTATAGGACAGAAAAATAAAAGAAACCCGACCCTAAACCTATTCTACGGCGGCGACCGACGTCCTCCATCTGCGATCTCTATGTACGGGGGCGGGGTTCAAGACCCGTGAAGTGAAGGTGCGGTCTCCGGCGAGGAAGAGTAGAACACGGGATACGGACCGGCCAGTTGGCACACCATGCCCTACTCATCCTCAGAGGAGTCCCCGACCTCGGCGGTGCCGGACGTTGGACGGTGGTAAGTAGGACGTGTGGCTGACGGTGCTCCCGCCGTCGGCCGCCAGCGTGGCCACCGCTTGTGCGGTCCCGTCCGCGTCCGGCTACGCCGCTATTGCGTCGCGAGAGGCGACTTGAGCGAGGGCGGCGACCTCGAGCTTCATCCCCGAAGACAAGCTCTCCCGCAGAGCGTTCGCACTTGCGGTCATGGCGGATGTGGTGCCAGGTAGGAGGACGATGCACTATGGTGTGGAGGTTAATTAGCTGGGCGTTGCCGCTTTAAGTAGTGCATTCCGGTGAGCCCAAGCGTCCGGGTGCGTCATTAAGTAGCCGGAGTTGGTTCCTCGGGCACCGAGCCTCTTAACGACGACATACGAACGGACGACATGAATGCGGGCAGCTGGCGCCGGCTGGGAATGCACCGCGCGACGGCGCGAGGGACAAGGGTTTTGGTGTGCCAGGGTAGTCAGCTGCGGTCGTGGCAACGTTGGAGATGCCCTTTGCTCACATGCGATCCCCGCATGTCATTGAAAAAGCAAGACGACCCGGCATGGTCTCAGGTCTAGAGGATGCAGTTGGCCGCGCTACACCACTTCGCGGACGCGTCGCGGGTGTTGGGGTGTGTTTGGATTGTGGCCAAAGTGCACCTTGCCAAAATTTTGGTCATGACCCAAAGATTGGTCTTTGTTTGGATGGTTGCCATTTTTTTGGCATGCCAATGAACTCTAGCCAACTCTAGTTCATTTTTCTTGCCAATGTCGGCCAAATCATGGGCAACCAATACCTCAACCAAAATTTTGGTCATGACCCAAAGATTGGTCTTTGTTTGGATGGTTGCCATTTCTTTGGCATGCCAATGAACTCTAGCCAACTCTAGTTCATTTTTCTTGCCAATGTCGGCCAAATCATGGGCAACCAATACCTCAACAAAAATTTTGGCTACCCAATGCTTTAATGGGGCAACCTTGGGCACAAACCAAACATACCGTTGGTCGTGCCACAACACTAACGCCACCCTCAGCACACTGAAACCGACCGTGTCTAGCGACGATATGAGCGTGTCGCTCACCGCGGTCGCCGTGTCCAGAGGCGGTGCTGGAGCTGCGCCCCGTTGTTGGCCCCAACGACCCACATGAACAGTTGTCAGTGGCGAGGAGGTCGTGGGCCAGCTCCTCCATTGGACTAGTCTGCGCTATGTCGTCCCGACGGGTGTGCCCCACATGTTAGTTTCCCTGTTTTCCCGGCCATATTCGAGCGTCAGTGCTCCGCGTTGCGCATTAGGCCTTTCACTATGTAGGCCAAGCGAGACAACTTATTGTTTATTTGAGTCGTTCAAGTATAATCATGTGGCATTTGCTTATTTCTCATTCCTCTCCAACCCTCTTCTCCATCGATCATGTCGCCCTCCAGTCGAGTCCATCCTCCAGCATGCCTCATTTGAACATTCCGCCGAGTATCATTCGCATGTACCCACCCTAGTCCTCTTTCAATAGATCTCCGGACCCCGAGATGAAATCGAGAGGGAACGAGTGGGGGCACGTGATACCTAAGGCGGATTCAAAATTTTGAACCGGTGATCATAGCATCCGCAAATCATATATAAAGGGTATTCAATGTTTGTTCGTTTTTGAACGTACAATATACCCCCCTATCCTTTCTAGTTTACATATAAGTTTTATGTGTAGTCAAAGTATCTCTACTTTGATAAAAAAAGGTATCAACATTCAACAACGCCCAATCAATATTGTTAGATTCGTACGTACTCCTAGATTTGTACTCGAGATGGTTTCCAATTTGACTATTGACAAGATTAATAGTACATGAGATGTATAATGTGAAAATTATATCATTGGAAACTCCTTTCACATACGAATTTGACCGTATGCTTTGTGTAAGTTGCATGTCATATATTATTACTCTAACATTTGTGTAAGTTGCATGTCACATATTATTACTCTAACATTTGGTCAAAGTAGTATAGTGGAGGTGGATCCTCTGACGTAGGTATCCCTGCCTTACCCTCCCTTTCGGTCACTTACTGGCGGACCCCATGCTTGCTAGGCCCCGCATGTCAGTTACTCAATGGGTTAGGCCATGTCAGGAGATCCTCATCCGTAGTATACTCCCTCTATTTTTATTTACTCCGCATAAAACGGAGGGAGTGGTGGTATAATAAATGACGTGGGCGGGGAGGGGGAGGGACGTCTGTTTGCTCTCAACTGCGGTCCCACAAGCGAGCGAAAACGCAAGACGAAGCGCGTTCCATTCGGTGAGCGACGTGGAGGGTCCAGCGTGCCGGGCTGCAACGCGAACGCGACAAGAGCGATGTACAGTCAAAACTGATTGACCGGTCGTTACCGGAACCACTATTCAGACCAGAACCTTCGCTGCTCGGCCTACGCCAGCCACTGCCCTAAAACCACACAAAATCTCCAGCCCATTCCCCCACCTTTCGATCCCCTAGCCCGCATCAAGCGTCCCCTAGTTTGCCGGAAAGCCATGGTGCGCCGCAAGATCACTTACTACAAGATGCTGACGCCGGAGCGCCGCGCAGAAATCGCGGCGGCGGTCGGCGCCACAGACCTCCGTTCCCAAGCTCGCTTTGCGGCGGGCCAATCCCCGAGTTCTCTGGAGTCAAGCTACGAGGAGGAGGAAGCCGATCCAATGTTCATGGCAGAGGTCGCGGCGCAGAAGGCCCCCGATGGGTATGAGACGATGGACATCGACTTCGTGCCGGCGTCCGAGTCCCCCATGGTGCAGGCGGACCAGCGGTTCAACATGGCGATACTAAAGGAGGACCGGGAGGCAGAGGCTCAACTCGACGCGGAGCGCGCGCATGCGGCTGCCGTCGAGGCTCTCTGCAGGCGGAACCGGATGTCGTGGATGTGAACCGGGCGGCGGAGGCTCAACTTGAGTCGGAGCGCGCGGATGCCGCTGCCATCGAGGCCCTCCTGCAGGCGGAACCGGACGTCCTGGACTTGAACCGGGCGGCAGAGGCTCGACTCGACGCAGAGCACGCGGATGCCGCTCTCATTAACGCCCTCCTGCAGGCGGAACCAGACGTCCTAGACTTGAACTGGGCGGCGGAGGCTCGACTCGACGCGGAGCGAGCGGATGCCGCTGCCATCGAGGCCCTCTTGCTGGCGGAACCCTACGTCCTCGACTTGAACCAGGCTGTGCTCTCGTCCGTGCAGAGCGCCCGCACGCTCCGCTTGAACGAGTAGCTGGAGGCTGAGGACAACCACGGTGCGGAGACACACGTCGGCAGCGACGGCTGGTTCGCGCCGGCGGCCAAAGACGACGAGGCCGGCTCTTTCCGCGAGCAGAGATAGTTTTTCTTTATGTTGTTGTTTTTATGGATCTTTTGCTGTGTAAAAACATATATTTGTTATGCAAGTCGCCTGACTTGGGTCAGTCTACCATTTCAGGCGGTTGGATGAATATCCTACGTCTCCTAACCCTTATTTCCTTCTTCCTCACCTCTTCTTCTTCCCCGACAGACCATCGCACGGGCCGTACGGATACTCCCCAACATGCGGTTGGATAAACATACTCTATGAACGAAAATTATGTGTCAGCGATAGGATGGCTGAGTTTGGTTTGTTCACATCCGACAGCATGTGTCAGTGAGGGTGCGGTCCCTTGGTTGGGTTTGCGGCGTGCAGGAGCGACTGTGTGACGGTGCGGTGCGATCGCGGCGTGCAGGAGCGACCGTGTGAGGGTGCGGTCCGACCGCGACAGCCGTGCGCAAGTGTATCTGCTTCTCATTTTGAAAACTTTAGGCAAGCTTGGCAAAAATGTGTGGCGAAGTTTGGCAATGCAAGGCCTAGACCCAAACAGGATAAGTACGTACGTACTAGGAGTACTAGTGTTAAAAAAGAAAGGCAGGGTTTTCCTTCGCGGGATTTAATCGATACAAATCCTCGTTTCATGTGTCAATTAATGCGTATTTTTTTCTCCAAAGACCAAAGAGCTAACCATCTCACTCCTCATCGCTTGATTAATGCAGCGCCATGCAAACCAACCTTCTCACTTCCGCATGCATGCAGGGGATATTAATGTCCTTGGTTGCTAACCCCATCAATTTTGCCTCGATTAGTGTTAGTGGCCCTTTGCAAATTGTAATTTTGATATACTGGCCTTGTGTACAAAAAAATGGAGGTAGTAACTATATTTGACTTCCTTCCCCATTGCGGTGACGTCGACGATATCTTTTTTTTGGTGGTTTGGCGATGTGCGTTCGACGGAGAACACCTTTGAGGGAGACCATGGTAAGTCGTTCGCAAGTGCCACCTGCAAGCCGAGACAACCGCCTTATTTGCATCCAGGAAGTCCTTTACTAGTACTACTAGGAGTACTAGTTTGGTGAGATGGTTTCTCGAAGAAGACGATGGAGAAGCGGAGTCAGCGAAGAGTGAAATGATGGTTGCTTCGTCCGTGCTTTTGTGATTTGACGCCTCACTGCTTTGTGATTTGTGATAGAACGGATAGGGGAGTAGACTATGTGCTCTATAATGTACTACATGCGTCCAAGCATGGGATAAAGAGGAGAGACATTGCATTTTTCTATTCCTTCAATCAATAAATCAGGGAGCTTCGGTTCCATCTTTTTGGCTTTGGCAACACCGTCCACAATGGTTCCCACGATGCCAAAAGCTATTTTCACATTTGGCTACACATTGTGGATGCCCTTAACCATACCACTTGGTTTTGCTCCTGTGTGCTATCTATACAAATCTCAATTATATTGATCTAAAAAATTATAGAATCAAGATTAGTAAAAAGGAGGTGATTTTGCCGCGCGGATGGCGGGGGAGGTTTCTTATTTGAGCAATGCTACATCCACGTAATGGTTTACGTAAAGTTACGAACTAATGTGATGTGGGACTATTTGATTGGATTAAAGGAGAGGATTAGGCCCACCCCACCTGAAAATCAGGGGGGGCATATATAGATTAGATGGAAAGTATACGTAGCAGCTACGTAGCCCTTTGTAAGTCTAGGATTAGGCTTCTTATTTTTGGAGGACGTTGTCCTGGCGGTTTGCTAACATGCGGTCCCACGTGTCAGTGCTTTACCAAGCCGATCCGCGTCCCACATGAGGCAGAACAACGGCAGAAGAAACACGTGGTTAAGTTGAAGAAGATGAGGCAGAAGCGGATTCAGCAACGAGTGAAATGATGTGATGGTTGCTTCATCCCTCCAACTTAACTGCGGGAAAGGTGCAGTGTCGGGTGGTAGGTGCGACATATGCCAACGGGTGGCTTATCATTGTGGGAGCCAGTAAGACATCGCCGGTGCCTGGAAACGGGATAGGGCGAAGACATGCACGCCGGCGAATCTTACCCAGGTTCGGGGCTCTCCGTGGAGATAACACCCCTAGTCCTGCTCTGCGGGGTCTCCGCATGATCACTAGATCAACACAAGTAGCTACAAGTGCTCCTTGAGCTGTTTGGCTAGGGGAAGAAGAAGGGCAAGGCTAGCTCTCCTTTTCTCTCTATGTGGTGTGTAAAACTCTATCAGCTCAACCCTTTGCATGGGTGTCCCGGGGGATTTATATAGGCCTACCCCCCGGGGGTACAATGGTAATCCGGCTGGGTGCGGGTCCCGGCCGTTAGTGTCTGTGCTCGCCGGCTTCTTCGCCGGCCGTTGGGGCCCGCCGACTACCGGCCTCTTGGCCGACAGGCTGGCCCCACCGCCTGGGGGCCTTGTCGGCGGCTGGTTACTGTTGCCTCGCCCCTGATGACGAGGGCTTTGTCGAGGTAAGCGTGGCTACAGTGCCGCCGCCTGGCGGGCTCTCACTGTAGCCTCACCTCGTCTTGTCTCCTTAATGATGCGCATGTTTCGAGGGAGGGAGGTAGCCGGCTATTGGGAGCCGGCTACGCCCCAGGCCGACTAGGGGATGCCGGGCCGCCTTCGAGCGTCTCTCTGGCTAAAGGGGCCCGTCGCACGCGGGCCGTACTAGCGCCTGTCGTGGGTGACGTCGCGGTCAACATGGCTACAGCGCGGCGCCGGACGAGGGATGGCTAACCCGTACGGCGCCCTGTGGTCGTGCATGTTCCGGGATTCGGGGGTGGTAGGCTGTACTGCGGCCACACCCCGTCTTATCACCGTTATGTGGGTGCAGCCCTGGTGGGTGCAGTCTTGGCCGGTTTCTGAGAGTCGGCCTTCTTCATGGCCGCCTTCTGGGAGTAGGTCCTCTTGGGGCCGGCTTCCTGGAGTCGGCCATCTCGTAGCTTTCTTCGGGAAGGTTTTTGAGGCCGGGTCGCCTTCTGGTAGTCGGCCTTGGGGATAGCCGGCCAGAGGAAGGCGGCCCCGTGCTCTGGATGCTTGAAGGCTCGATTGGCCTGATAATTTTTCGAAGAGCCAGGGGGAGTCGGTTAGGCTACCCGTGGCCATTTACTCCGACAGTAGTCCCTGAAGCTGGTTGGGCTTCGAGGCTGAGAGGAGGTCCAGAAGCTTGATCAGCTTCTTAACTTGACGAGCCAGCAGCTGGGAGCCGGCTTCGGTTGGGTGCGCCGTCTTGGCGAAAGTTCTGAAGTCTGAAGGCGGGAGTCGGTTGGTGCGCACGCCGGGTTGCGGGCCAGCCGCTCGTCGCCCGCGTACCACGTGGCACCCTCCGGCTGAAAAAAGCCTGCCAACCCACGTGCGTGACATGACGTCGCCGCAGGCCGGGGGCCCATCACTCCTACGCCTAGGCCCAGGCGCGGATTCTCTGTGGCCCAAAGCGGGCAGCACGCCTTCCGGCGCAATAATCGCGGGACATGGGGGAGTGGGCACAGTTAATCCCACATTCCCCCCACGCCTCGCCTCCTTGGCTTCGCCACACGAGGCTATAAGTAGGGGGAGGGGGGAGTGGCAGACGCTCGCACGCTCATCCTCTCTCCGCCATCTTCTTCCTCCTTCTTTCCATCGCAGCAGCATCTTGCCGCCGCGCCGTCCCACCAATCTTCGCACCACCCCACAGCTTCGCCGCTGCGGGGCCGTGCTTTCTCCGCCGTCGCACCGTTTCTCGCCAGCTTCTCGCCATCATGGAGTACGACGGAGACTGGGACGGCTCCAACGTCCATACGGACCACATCGACTTCCTCCGCAAGACGCAGCGGTTGCCCGACAAGGACCAGGTGCATGTCCGTCTCGCGCCGGAGAAGGAGATCACGCCGGCGCCGGAGGAAGGCGAGCGGGTAATCTTTCGCTCGCACTTCCTGCGCGGCCACGGTCTGCCCACGAGCGCCTTCTTCCGCTCCTTCCTTGACTTTTATCAGCTCCAGCCGCACCACCTCACTCCAAACACGGTGGTGCTGTTGTCCGCCTTCGTCACTCTGTGCGAGGGCTTTCTTGGCGTTCTTCCCACCCTCGAGCTCTGGGGGGAATTCTTCCAATCCATGCTCGGCACCCGCATGCAGGGCGTGCCGGCTCAGAGCGGCGCCTTCATCGCGATGCGGAGGCCGGCAGCCGACAACCCTTTCCCTGTCATCACGCTGATCCAGTCGGTGAAGCGCTGGCAGAAATCGTACTTCTACGTGAAGAACGTCGCCCCGCAAGGCGACTATGTCAACTTGCCGGCTTACGTAGCCGGCCCGCCAGGACGCTGTCGCTGGCTGGAGCCGCCGCCGTCGCCCGACTCCGGGTAATGATCCAGTCGGAGGGCCTGACTGGGTCCGACCTGCTGGCCGCCTTCGTCGTGCGCCGGGTGCTCCCGCTTCAAAGCCGCCCTCATCTGATCAGTCAGATGAGCGGCCAACTCGATCCGAGTTGGATGTGCACCAAGGAGATGCCTCATGACGAGGTGGCTCATATGGTGAATTATCTCGCGAACTGCAAGCTCTCCGCATAGTGGCAGTTTGGCAAGGAGACGTACTCCCGTGCTCATCCCCTGCCTACGGTATGCTTTCTTTATCTTTTCTTCTTTTAGTTTTTCACCATGTTTTTCTTGGCCAACTCTGACCCGTCGGCCGAAGAAGCCCAAGGGCGGGGCGGCGGCGACCAGACGGGATGAGGCGGCCGCGAAGGCGGCCCGCTTCCGCAAGGTGGTGAAGCAGCCGCAAACGGTTTTGGCGTAAGTGTAGATTCTCTTGCATATTCCTTCTTCTTTTCTTGTCGATTTCTGAATCCTTGTCTTGTCTCAAAAATCAGGACTCCGCTTTCTCTTGAGTGGGTTGCTGCCGCCTCCGTGGTTGGATCGCCGGGAGGATCCGGGAGCACCCGCCGTATGGACCCCCGCGCCGAGCTTCAAGCGGCGACGGAGCGAAATGCGCGGGAGGCGCGGGAGGAGCGGGAGGCGGAAGAGCTGAGGGCGGCTGCCGCCAAGGCGGTGCAGGAGGAGGCGGAGGAGTCGGCGAAGGCACGAGCCGACGCGGCGGCCAAGGCCCAGGCGGAGGCTGCAGCCGCAGCGACAGCGGAGGGGGCCTTGCTTGTCACCCCCCTACGTGTCGCGGCGCCCGAGATCCCGGAGCCCCCGCCGGAGGAAGCCGGCGGCGACCTGCCGGGGTTGGAGAGGGAGGACGACATCATCGTCCAGGAGAGGGAGGCGACACCGCCCTCGCCGACTGGGGCGGCCCAAGGCAGCCGGCCTAACACGCCGCCTGCGCAATTGGCTAGAGGCGAGCCGGCTGTGAGGACGGACCTGGTGGTCCAGTGGCCATCGCGCAGAAGGCCGCGGGCTCCAGCTCGTCGGCCCAGGACGTGGAGACGGCCAACGCCAGCTCGAGGTGGACGCCGGGTGGTGGGAAGGCCGTGGTGAATGTGGCGGCGCAAGAAGTCCGGAACCGGCTTCAGTCCCAGGCCGCACTGCTGAGGTAGTATAATGACGAGTTCCTCACGACAAGGGCAGCCATTCGGGTGAGTCTTCCTGTTTTCTGCTTCTTGATCTTGGTTTCTTCCGTGGGGGCGCGTCAACCCACCCACTGGGTGTAGTCCCGGAGTTCCGAGTCGGCTGCTGAGCAGGCGGCTTGGAACTTCTTGGTAGGCTTTGTTTGCTATCTTGTTCTCATTCACTTCTCTGTCCGACTTGCAGGACTACCACAACCTCCGTGCGGCTGCCTTCAACTCCCAGGCTCGGGAGCTGACCCAGAAGACTGCTGATCTAACTGAGAGCCGGGGTAAGTGCTTCATCTTTTATCTCACGTGGGGGCGCGTCAGCGCACCCACTGGGTGTAGTCCCCGAGATTCGGGCCGACTGCTGAGCAGTCGGGTCGGATCTTTCTTGACGACTTCTTTCTTATTGCTCTTTTCTTCTCTGCCATATCTGCAGCGGCCAACGCCAAACTGAGGGAGCAGCTGGGTGGGACCCAGGCCGCCCTTCGCGCTAAGGAAGCCGAGTTCGATGCCTTGGCTCAGGAGCGTGACCGCCTGGTCAAGAAGCTGGCCGACCAGGAGGAGAGGCACAAGGCGGCCCTGAAGGCGGTGCAGGATAGCGAGGCCGCCCTCCAAGCCGAATATGAGACCGAGGCGGCGAGCTGGGCCGAGGCGAGGTAGTCGTTGATCAACGGCTACGGCTAGATCGAAGACTTGGTTGACGGTAGGCCGCCTTCTTCTTCTTTCCTTGCTTGCCGCTTGCCGTTTGGTTCACTCTCTAACTTTGTTTCTTTTCTCTTCTTTCTCTTTCTTTCTTTCTTGTGCAGAGTACTTCCCTAGCTACTCTACTGCCGCCAACCAGGTCATTGAGGCCCACCGCGAGGCGCAAAGGCAGGCTGGCGCTGAGATCGCACTGAACTCTCGCCGGTCGCTTGAGGAACAGCTCCTGGCGATTCAAGCCCGCCTCCAGCCGGCTCACCGCATGCTCCGCCGGCTTCAACGTGTTGGGGCGGAGTTGCTGGCCGCTCTCTGGCCCGGCGAGGTGATTCCTCGCACCCCCAGTCGGAGTGCCGACTGGCTGGAGGTAGCAGCCGACCGCTTCGAGGCCTGGAAGGATTTTGCAGCTCGGCCAGGCGCCAGGCGGGCGCTGGAGTTCGTCAAAGCCTGGTATCCTGAGCTGAGCTTGGACCAGCTGGCCACCTGGCGGCAGGAGGCCGACACGGAGCTAGAGCCGGCGCGGCCGGCTATCATCCAGCATGCCTCGGCGATCGCCGACTACACCGACACCAGCGCCTTTGCTCCTGAGGTGGATGATAACGGCATATCCCAGCTGGAGGAGTGGTTCGGGCTGAACCGAGCAGATGACGAGGACTCGGCGGAGGAGATCGACTCCAGCGACGAGGGCGAGGAGGAGGAGGAGGAGGGTGAAGACGCCGTGCCAGATGGTGGAGCAGCCGGCCAGCCTCAGCTTGATCGTGCCTCTAGCAACAAGGCGCGAGCGAGTGCACCGCCTGCAGCCGGCGATGATCAATCCCAGACTCGCCAGCCGGCCACTCCTCCAGCCGGCGCTGCCGTCTCCACCGACTAGCTCGGCTCCCCTGTTGCTCCCTTAGCCTAATCTGCCGCCTTTACTTTCCTATTTTATTACTCTTTGAACAATATTTTGTTAAGTTTGCGCAGTTCCACCCATTGGGGGTGTATTCAAACTATATTGACTGCCGGCCTATTGAAGGCCTTATGTGTAAATATAATCATGCCTGTGTTTGGCTTTCCATTGTTCTTGCTTTTCATCCTTTGGCTGTTTCCTTTGCCGCCCTCCCTTGGTTGCCGCCTTCCCAGCTGGACAACTGCTCTGCAGTCTGTGGCTGGAGAAGTGCTTGGCCGGTTGGGAGGGCAAGTACTCTAGCTTTCTTGGATTGTAGCGAAGGGACTGGGAAGCCGGCCAGTCGGCTGTTCTGACAGCCGGTAGGCATGGTGGGAGGCCGGCTTGTGTTATATAAGTTCGTTAGTCCTTAGCCGTTTTTCTTGTGGGCATCCTTTCCTGCCTTTGGCTCTTGCCAGTCGGATAGTTGGTTCTTCGAGCTGCGACTTACAACAAGAGGGGGCTCGGGTGCTGGCACACTACTTGTCTGACTTCAGGTAGAACTTTTAATATAACTCAAGGCGGCCAGTCCCCGGGCCGACTAGTCGAACCCGGTGCCAGATAGAGAATCAAATGTAATAGTACATTCATGGGTATGACACTCGTCATTCGTAGATAAAGGAGGGTAGTCCCCGAGTGCACCTCGGGGGGCCCGTTGTCTTGTACTTAATACAAAAAGGTAGCGTGATACATACTGCTTTTAACTGTAAAATCTTCTCAGGAGATTGGCGTTCCATTGTCGTTCCGACTCCTTGCCGGAATCATCCCTCTTGCGTGCCCTCAGCTTCTGTGCGTCGATCAGGTAGTAGGAGTCGTTGCCTAGGGCCTTGCTGATGACGAAAGGGCCTTCCCAAGGGGCCGAGAGCTTGTGCTGGCCGGCTGTTCGCTGGATCAGCCGGAGCACAAGATCGCCTTCTTGGAAGGATCTTGGCTTGACCTTCCGGTTGTGGTAACGACGCAAACCCTGCTGGTAGATGGCGGACCGGCTGAGTGCTAACAGCCGGCCTTCTTCCAGCAGGTCGACACCGTCTTCTCGCGCTTCCTTGGCCTCCGCCTCCGTGTACATGGTGACCCGAGGCGAGTCGAACTCGATGTCAGTTGGGATGACAGCCTTGACACCACATACAAGGAAGAAAGGAGTGAAGCCGGTTGACTTATTCGGGGTAGGACGCAGACCCCAGAGGACTGCCGGCAGCTCATCGAGCCAGCAGCCGGCTGAACGCTCTAGTGGTACGACCAGTCGGGGCTTGATGCCGGAGAGGATGAGGCTGTTTGCTCGCTCGACCTGGCCGTTTGACTGCGGGTGGGCAACGGACGCTAAGTCCAGTCAGATGCCCTGTGTCGCGCAGAAACGTGCCAGTGCTCCCTTGGCAAAATTCGTGCCGTTGTCGGTGATGATGCTATGTGGTATACCATACCGAGTGGTGATGTGTGCGATGAATGTCACGGCAGTCGGCCCGTTCAGCTTCTTGATTGGCTACGCTTCAATCCACTTGGTGAATTTCTCCACGACGACAAGTAGATGTGTCATGCCGCCGCGGGCTGTCTTGAATGGGCCCACCATGTCCAGCCCCCAAACGGCAAAGGGCCAGGTGAGGGGGATGGTCTTGAGTGCAGAAGCCGGTAGGTGTTGCTTGGAGCTGAAGACTTGGCATCCTTTGCAGCATTTGACTAATTCCTTGGCATCTTCCAAAGCAGTCGGCCAGAAGAAACCATGGCGGAAAGATTTGGCGACAAGTGATCTTGAGGCCGCGTGGTGGCCGCATTCGCCTTGGTGGATATCCTTGAGGATTGCTATGCCCTTCTCTGGCTCGACGCAGCGCTGGAAGACTCCAGTGACGCTACGCTTAACTAGTTCTCTGTTAATTATTGCGTATGCTCCGGCTCGGCGTTGAACTAGTCTTGCCGAGATCTCATCAGTCGGCAGCTCTCTGTTTACTAGGAAGCTGAGGATGGGCTGGGCCCATGATGGAGCTGTGACTTCTTCTGTTGTCAGTACGGCTACTGTGACCCGGGTGGGTGGGTTGGGTGGTGAAGAGTTGGAGTCGGCCACCGCCTATTGTGTCGTTGCAGTCCCCGGGCCGATTGCTGCAGTCCCCGGGCCGACTGCTACAGTCCCCGGGCCGGGTTCTGAAGTCCCCGAGCCGGGTGCGACTACGGCAGTCCCCGGGCCGCTTGTCGAAGTCCTCGAGCCGCCTGCTGGGTTCCCCCAGTCGGATCCGACTGCATCAGGGGCAGGCGGTACGAAGATGGAGTCCGATTCTGGAGACGGCTTGACAGACGGTTTGAGGAGGCGCTAGAGAGAGACGCCGGTTGGTATAGTTGTCGAGTGGAGCCGATCCGTGCCAGGGCATTTGCTTGCTCGTTGTCGGGCCGTGGCGCGTGGAGGAACTCGCACCCTTCAAAGTATCCACTGATTTGCTGAACGAGGAATCGATAGCTCGCCATGTTTGCGTCCATGGCGTCCCAGTCGCCAGATGACTGCTGGACCACCAAATCCGAGTCGCCATAACACAGGATCCGGCGTATGCCATGTTCTTTGGCAAGCCGGAGCCCGTGTATGAGCGCCTCGTACTCAGCCACATTGTTGGAGGCGGCAAAATGGATTGGCTCCCAAGCCGGTGCGCATCTTGGATCCATCGAAGTGCGCCCGCCAATGAGTGGAGTCGGGAGCCGACGGTAGGTACTGGGTCTCGGCCCAGTCGACAAGGAAGTCGGCCAATGCTTGGGACTTGATGGCGGTGCGGGGCTGGTAGAAGATCGTGTAAGGAGCCAGCGCAATGGCCCACTTAGCCATCCGGCCGGATGCATCCCGGCTGCCTATGATCTCGGCAAGCAGAGCAGTGCATACGACCGTGATGGGATGCTCTTGAAAGTAGGGCGTCAGCTTCTTGGCGGCGAAGTAGACTCCATAGCACATCTTCTGGTAATGCTGGTAGTTTTGCTTCGAGGTGGATAGTATTTTGCTTAAATAATATACCGGCCTCTGGACTAACTGAGCTCGGCCTTCTTCTGGGCGCTGGACCACGATGACTGTACTGACCACTCGGCTAGTCGCAACAATGTAAAGGAGCATGGGTTCTTTATCAGTCGGCGCTGCCAGGACAGGTGGAGTGGTCAGCATCTTCTTCAACTCGTGGAAAGCTTGGTCTGCTTGGTCGTTCCACTCGAAGTGGGTGGACTTCTTCATGAGTCGGTACAGGGGGAGAGCCTTCTCCCCTAGCCGGCTGATAAAGCGGTTTAAGGAGGCCAGGCACCCGGTAAACTTCTGAACGTCTCACAACTTGGTAGGAATCTCCATTCTCTCTATGGCCTTGATCTTCACTGCGTTGCACTCAATGGCGCGTTCGGAGACCAAAAAGCCTAGAAGCTGGTCGGCTAGTACTCCAAACACGCATTTCTCAGGGTTGAGCTTGATCTGGAATCGGCGCAAGTTGAAAAATGTTTCTCTGAGGTCTTCCAGCTGGGTGCCGCGCTTCTCCGTCTTCACCACAATATCGTCTACATAGACGTGGGCATTTCTGCCGAGTTGCTTGAGGAGGCATTTCTGCATGCAACGCTGAAAAGTGGCACCAGCATTCCTCAAGCCGAATGTCATAGTCAGGTAGCAGAAAGCTCCGAATTGTGTGATGAAGGCGGTCTTAGGGTGGTCGGCTGGGTCCAACTTGATCTGGTGGTATCCTGAGTAAGTATCCAAGAAACTCAACAGCTCGCATCCGGCTATGGAGTCGATCACTTGATCGATCTCTGGTAGGGCAAACGGATCTTTGGGGCAGGCTTTCTTGAGGCTGGTGTAATCTATACACATACGCCATTTATTGTTCTTCTTCAACACCAAGACCGGGTTGGCAAGCCACTCTGGAAAAAACACCTCCATAATGAAGCCGGCGGCCAGGAGCCGGGCTATCTCTTCTCCTACGATCCTTCTCTTCTCATCCGACAGTCGGCGGAGAGGCTGCTTGACTGGTTTCGCGTCCGCTCGGACGTGTAGCTTGTGCTCGGCGAAATCCTTCGGAACACCCGGCATGTCCTTTGGGGACCATGCAAAGATGTCCCGATTCTCACGGAGGAAGTCGACGAGCTCACCTTCCTATTTACTGTCCAGGTTTGCACCAATGACAGCAAACCTCTCCGGGTTCTCCGGGTCCAGAGGTATCTTCTTTGTCTCCTTGGCCGGCTGGAAGGAGCCCTGAGCATCATATTCCTTGGGGCTGGGGGACAGGGCCGCTGCTTGCCGGCCATGGCCACGACTCGGGCCAACATCTTCTTCTCTTCAGCAATCACGAGGGACTCGGCCAGTCGGCTGCTGGCCGCAGCACACTCGATGAACTTCTTGTCTTGAGGTAGGCGTAGTGGGGTACACCATGAACTTGGCCAGGGCAGGTCGGCCAAGCAAGGCGTGGTAAGGGCTCTCTAGATCCACTACTTCAAACCAGATCGCTTCTCGGCGAAAGTGATCCTTGTCTCCGAAGAGAACATCCATCTTGATCTTGCCGATTGGGGAACAGGACAGCCCGGGTATAATGCCATGGAACACAGTCCGGCTTGGCATGAGTTGCTTCGCCTTGAGGTTCAACTTCTCCATGGTGTCGCGGTATAGTATGTTGATGCTGCTTCCACCATCAATCAGTACGCGGGAGAAACGGGCAGCTCGCCTTTTTGTCACGAGGGTGGCGTCCAACACCAATGCGTAGGAGCCGGGAGACGGCATCACCTCTGGGTAATCGGCCCGGCTCCAGCTGATAGGCCTTTCAGACCAATGCATGAACTCGGGGTTGCTGGAGGCGACCGCGTTGACTTCTTGGTGCTGTCGGCGCCGACTGCGCTTGTCTTCAATCTGGCTCGGGAAGACGACGTAGGCGGCGTGCTCATCTAGGAACTCATCATGAATGGCTCCGACTGCTGGTCGAACAGCCGGCTGCTGAGGGGCTGGAGGCGGCGGGCCAGGAGGCGGAGGCGGCACCAGCCCCTCGCCCTTGGAGATCCGCGTGAGCCAATGGCACTTCCGGGTTGTGTGGTTGGACAGCTTCGCACCGCTGTGGAACTTGCAGGGGGCATCGAGAGTTTGCTCGTAGGAGAAGGCCGGCTACCAAACCGGCCTGCCGCCCTTCTTCTTGGGAGCGGGCCGCTCTTCGGGCCATTACTAGAAAAAGGCTTACTAGTGGCGCACCAGTTTTGCCTACTAATGGTGCACTACTGGTGCGCCACTAGCATCACGCCACTAGTAATTTTTACTAATGGCGCACCGCTGGTGCGCCATTAGTATCTGGTACTCTAATGGCGCACCTGGCAGTGCGACATTAGTATAGGCCACGGTGCGCCATTAGTATGCCTCCCAGGGGGCCATATATACCCATGTGCTTTGCCATACTAATGGCGCACTGCGGTGTGATGCGCCATTAGTATCCTTCGGCATACTAATGGCGCACTGCTGGGTGATGCGCCATTAGTACCCTCTGGCATACTAATGGCGCACTGCTCTGAGATGCACCATTAGTATCCTTTGGCATACTAATGGCGCACATTGGCGTGATGCGCCATTAGTATGTATATTAGGGATTTTTTTCTTTTCTGATTTTTGCACAGATTACAAAATATATTATTGGACAGAATATAAGCAGCAGAACACAGCAACAGCAGATTCATCGAATACAATAGAAGATTAGTCTTCGAATACAATTCATCATATTAGTCTCCGAATTCAAAAGACCGAACGAAGATAGAACATTACAAGTCTCGAGACCGCGAGTAGCGAGTTTGTCTTCACATTACAAGTCGATATCGATCATCTAAACTACCATCACATAGAAGAGAGCTACGGTCATCACGATGAGCATCATCGCGATGAAACTGGTCTTCATCCGGTTCCTCCAACGCTCCCTCCTCTCTCCCGCTAGATAGCGCGCGTATCTAGATTCCGCCTCCGCCCTAGTGGTGTACCCTTTGTAACTGTTACCGCTAAAACGGTGAACCTGTCTCCGACACTCCTCCCAGTCGTCGTAGACTCCGGGAACCTTACCCTTGTACACGACATACGACGGCATCTCTATGCACTAGCCAAACAACAGACAATACATAAGCAATATATAAGTATGCAACAAAAGGATTAGAAGAGAAAAGCAAGACATTAATAGCACGATTCATGGTCCTACTAACAAATAGCATCGATTACATCTAAGTTGAACTACTGTCCAAACCAAAGAGACATACAAGTTCACTAAAGTTTAATTACAACATGAGCTAATGAATGTTTCAGAACTACACATAGCATCACTACTTTCGACTCGACTCATGGGACCGGAGCGTGGATGAAGCCGCCGTCTGTCGTGATGGTCATGAAGTCGCGGGCGTTGTCAGCCTGCATTTGTAGCGTTGTGTCTCTCTCGCCGTTGGACGGTTGAAATTTGAGGTAGAACTGCCCCGAGGTACGAAGGACATCTTGATGGATGATTTCTGCAAACTCCGACTGGATGCGAAAGAATTCTTGTTGGATGTCCGCGTCCTGGATTGCCGCCAAGCTTGCGGCCCAATCTTTGAGATTATTTGGTAGCAGAAGGTGATTATGGTCCCGCACGATCGCCCGCATGTGATGGAGGGCATAGTAGGCATCCTTCTGACCGCCAGGCGGCTGCTTGACGCAGGGGAACGTCGTATTGTGGGTGAACACGTGCCTGCCGTACCTACGAACTGGCCTCTTAAAGGTGCCTCCAGATGCCGTACCTACGAACTGCCGTACCTACGAACATGGTTCCCCCCCACCCGCCCGATTCCCCATTCGTACTCTGTGGGTGCCAAAACTACCTCTCCACCAGCCGCGAAACCCCGGCGTCCTCCGTCCGCCACCCCATCCCAACCATCAACCGCCGCCCTCCTCCATCACGCCGGAGCCGATACCCCGACGTCGTCGTCCACCGCAACCTCAAACCGCAACGCCCTCCACGGCTAGTAGTTGAAGCCGAGGCCAAGCCGTCCGTACCCGAGCCAATTCAACCGCGTCGTCCTGCGCCTCACCGCTACCGCTCCAACTTCGCCACCCTCCACCGCACCGGAGCTGTTCTTCCTACGCCATCCTTCGCCGCCTCGGATCTGCTTCCCCTCCGCCGACATACGGCCACGGCAACACAGTCAACAATTTGGCCATGGGTTCGTCCAAGCTTGCACCCTCCAGAACATCGGTTTCCCCGGTAAAAAGAAGAAGATCGGCGCGACATGTGGAGGTGACCACACCGGCAACCAAAAAAGGTACTCCTCTTCCCTTATTCATGCAAATCTTACGTCTCTGCTTGCACGGTATTCATCCCACAGAAGACACTAGTTGACCGCTTCTTCTTGATACTAGATGTTCCTAGTAACTCGCAATGCACAAGGTTTCTCCTCATATACTATTTCACCTTAGCTAGAGGTCCGTCGCCCCCCTGAATTTCAATTTCTGGCCAGTTGATTCCCAATTAACGGAAGCATTCCCTGGCGTAACAGGCGCTAGTACGCCTATTACGCCGGGGAAGCAGCGCCTTGGTGTTTATCTTAGGGGCGTGTGCGGCCTAGAGCTACTGGCGGCCGATCTGGAGGTCGGTCGGGATTAAAGGGATGGCCTGGGGGCGCTGCCAAGCACGGCGGTGGTGTGAGATCGATGGGAGGGCGGGGCGGCGGAGGCAGGGGTCTGGGCCGGTGGTCGCTGGCGGTTCGAGAAAGATCGTCAACAGTGACTGGCGGGAGGTAGACGAAGGCCATCTGCCTGTTCCTTATAGATCAGACGGTTCATTAAACAAATCGACTAACCTATTTATTTTCAGTCGACTGTTAACTTAGATATGACCACATGTGGTGGTGTGCTGGAGGAGTACCTGCATTTCCTGTGCTCATATATTACAAAATCATACGGAGTAGAATCTAATCTTGTTTGCCATGCAATGTTGTAGAGCTATCATATGTCTCCTGTCATTTATTTTTCAGCCACCTCCTATCTGCTACTTTTACGGTGCACTAGTTCTGCACACACTTCACTCTTACTCTCACTATTGTGCTTTTATGCAAGGGTATTTCAAACTCTACTGCCATGAGAGAAGCCAAAAAGAAAAGAGAGAAGTCGCTCCAGCTTCGTATGCGGGTAGGCAAGACACGTTACAGCGCTATAAAGGGTGCAGTGTCAGCAGATGGAGACGGTAAACGTAGCTCTGGAGTTGATGACCTCGCTCACAATGAACCACCATCCCAGGTGCTTGCTTTAACTTCGCGGTGTCATATGTGGTTGCATGTTCCATATGGTGTCTAGCTTGTATTCGAAAGCCGAAGTCGGTAAGATAAGGAAAGATATTGTTTTACATGAACCACCATCCCGTGAGCACCAGAAGACAAATAGCTAGTCAGGGCACTGGCCGAGCCAGTGACAAGCCCAGCAAAGATAGGCATCACCTAGAAGCCAACTAAAAAGCTACGATGGTGGCGAAGCAGCCCGCCTCCCACCAGGCTCTCAGGTCCTAGATGATCATGCTCACCACTCCAGCCGGATGTCTAGCTTGTATTGCTTCCAATTTGCTTAAATTGCATCTGCTTAGCTTACGCATTATACCTTTGAATATGACATACCTTTATGTTTTTGGTACATACTAGTACATCTATGTATTAACCATGTTCTGACATCAAACTAATGTTCTTGTGTATCCCTCATCAATCACTTATGACGAGGCAGGCAAGCAAGGGGACTACGCCTCATTTAAGGAATGCAGCGTCAGCCTCCCGACATGATTCTCAAGAAACAGAAATGCTAGATGAAGATAGTGAACGTAGCTCTGTAGTTGATTACAGCATTTCCCCTACACTAGCATCGCAGGTGCTTGCTCTAACTTGGCAGCGTGATATGTGGTTGCATGTTGCATATGGTGTCTAGATTGTAATTATTCCAATCTGTTTAAACTGCATGTGCTAGTCTGCTTAGCTTATACATTATACCTGTTAATGTGACATGCCTTCCTGTATTTAGTACATAGTACATCTGTCTATTAAGCATGTCCTTACATAAAACTATTGTTTTTTTGTATCCCGCATCAATCAACATGACGAGACACCTTTAGTATATGCAGTGCGATATTAGTTGCATCTTTCATATGATTTATAGCATGCACTGCTTCTAATTTGTTGAAATTCCATTTATGATGGGACGCTTTTAACTTGGCAGAGTCATATTGGTTGCATCTTTCATGTGGTGTCTAGCTTGCATTGCTTCTTATTTGCTGGAATGCTTTCTGCTTAGTTTACACAAAAAAAGTTGTGAACATGCCATGCCGTCCTGTTTTTCGTACATATTCCATCCTGGTATCATGTGTTTGCCTTACATCAAAGTAGTGATTGTCATGCATGAATGAGTTCCGAAGACAGAATTTTATTGCTCTTTCTTGTCGGTTTTACTTGACAATTCAAAATCAATAAAGCGGAAGGAAGTTAGCAAGGCAGCGGATAAAGGTGCTCCTTCCGAACGGAGGGCCTCTACAGTTTATACTCCTCCACACCCCCAAGATGATTTCCAAGAAAACACATGCATAGTCACTCAACAAAGCTGTGTTTATGATGAGCACGTCTCCCCTAGTGCAGCATCACCGATGCTCCCTCTAACTTGGCACTGTTATATGTGGTTGCATGTTATGTGTGATGTCTAGCCTGTATTGCTTCTAATTTTTTTGAATTCCATCTGCTTACTTTACACATTATACTTGAATAAGACACGTGTTCATGTTTCTAGAACATACAATATCTGTCTATCACACCATGTTCTTAGATCAAATTACTACTGTTGTGTAACCTGCAACAATCACTTCTCATAAGACACGTTTGACTTCGGAGTGTGATATAGGTTACATCTCACATTATTTTCTAGCTTGTACTACTAATTTGTTGAAATGGCACTTATGACGAGATAGTTTTAACTTGGTAGAGTGATATTCGTTGCATCTTTCATATGGTGTCTAGCTTTCATTGCTCCAAATTTGTTGAAATGCCTTCTCATTAGTTTACACATCATTAGCTGTGAATATGCAATGCTGTGAATATGCAATGGCACTAATGACGAGAGACCTCTAACATGGTAGTGTGATGTTGTTTGCATCTTCCATATGATTTATTTCTTGTACTGCTTCACATTTGTTTAAACGCCATTTATGATGAGACACTGTTAACTTGGCAGAGTGATATTTGTAGCATCTTTCATATGGTGTCTACCTTCCATTGCATTCTTCTAATTTGGTGAAATGTCTTCTTCTTAGTTTACACATCATAGTTCTGGTTATCTCTTCCGTCCTGTTTTTCATACATATTACATTCTCCTATCATGTGGTTGTCTAACATCAAAGTTCAGTTCGTCTGCATCACGCATCAATTTGTTCTGAAGAACTAAATTGTTATTCGTTTTTCTTGTCAGCTTGACTTAACATGGCACAGAGAAAGAGGAAGAAACACAGAATGGCAGGGAATGAGGAGCGGATGAATCCTGCAGATTCTGCTGGTACTGATGGTGCAATACAAGGTCAAAGTCCAGCGGAAAATTCTACAAACACGGCATCCCATGCTACACGAGTTGCAAAAAAAGCCAAACAGAAACAAATAGCTGCCACCAAACAAGCAGAGACAGCCCTAGTTCTTGCAACACCCACCACAGTACTACCAGCTGCACGACTTACTCGTGCGTCAACTGAGCTAGCAGCACGTTCCCAAGCTCCCTTGCCACCTGACACTACTTCCCAAGCACTCTTGACACAAGACGAGTTGGCAATATCAGATGAACCTTGTGAGCTTCAACAGCAAGAAGGTAGTTGCTGGAGTCAAGTTACAGTTGCATGCTTCTTTATATGTAGTCTCACAGTTTGATGTACACTAACACTTCCTATGTTTGTTGTTGGACTAGCACCTAGGCGCAAGAGGAAACAAACATCAGGGATAATGCTCGATAGGTTAACTAAATCTAGAGGAGGAAGAATGGAGATCCGTTTTGAGGCAGGTTTAAAAAGGCCACGTGATTCTACAGAGTCAGCCAAGTTAGTATCAGAGGCAGCGGTTGCCGTTAGTTGTCATGTACGTACCCTCTCAACATAGATTCAGTACAGGAATGACAAAGACGAAACCCAGTTCAACACCTTCCTCGACCATTTATCTGTAAGTATGGTTATGTATGGAAACTAGTAATATCGTCTTGCTCTGTCCCATACTTTCTAGGTTGCTGATAATGAGACTCCCATAATTTTCAACAGATGAGGTTCGAGTTGGATAGCCAAGATGATGCAACCAGACAAGCTTGCACCCATGTTTTCAATTCTGCTCTGCGACAGTATTGGTATAACTTGAGGAAAACTCACTTTTAAGGCAAGGCTAATAGTGAACTTTCCCAAACATCTCCAGTGGAAAATATATCGGATGAAGACTGGAGGGGCCTCGTTAAACACTGGTCTGATCCGAAGTATCAAGTACATTATATATATGTGATCAGATCACATGTTGAAGTCCTATTTACGCATGTGCCACACAAATCTATCTTCTTGTAGGTGAACTGTTCAAAGAACAAGGCCAACCGTACGAAAGTGAAATTCCAACAAACGACAGGATCTCGTAGCTATATCGCACACTGCGAGGCTCTTGTAATTAGCTGCTGTTTCACTCTTTTCGCTGTACCATATTATCAGATCTATATTGAGTTGTTCGAAATGCAGAGGAAAGCCCGCTAGGACCCAAAAAATACCTGAACCAAATGATGTGGAAATCTTCAAGGACTGTCACACCAGCAAGAAGAAGGGCATGACTACACCAGTCAAAGCCGCTCTTGTAAGTCCTTAATCCTCATGCCTTTTAACTACTACTTACTCTGACTTGTGCCTTGAACTGCATGGTTTGCAGCCAATGTCTATTACTCTTTTCAATTTTATACGCAATTGTCTTAGCGTAGCATTGCACCTTACATGGTTTAAAAGAGAGGAGTGATGTTCCTTTGATCTTGACCCGTAATCTAGTTCCGTGCTGGACTTGCCCACACAAGGTTACAATTGCCTGTTTGTCTGTTCTCAGTTGTTTTGTGATATGAATGATGTCATACTATGCTTACCGTATTATAAACTTCGTCTCTTTATCCTTAGCCCTTCATACAATGTGAAGAAATAGACAATACATTAGCGATGGTACATGGTCATATGTTTGGAACCTGGTTTTATTATGTACTTTGCAATAAAATACAACTAATATTTTACATGGGTTCACCAGAATAATTTCTGTATATATACCAAAGCTATTTTGTTTGGTTTTGCTGCCTCCTTAATATCTTCTGTTCTGGTACTACTAATGTAAAACCTCAACTTTTCAGCGAGCTATGGAAAAAATGGTTGAACCGCCACCTTCTGAAGGTGGCGAGGCAACTATAACCGCAATGTCAGCTCTTGCTGCAGTGGGTCAGTACCTGTCCACTAACAGTGCCAAAAGCACGTTCCTGCGTAATACTGGGTTGGTTGTTAAGGCAATATCGTCCAAACTGCCTCATGATCAAGATATGCAAGCTCAAAGCAATGTTGTATCTGCGCTCCAGACACAAGTCCATTCCCTAACAGAGAACCTTTGTGAAACAAGGAGAAACATTGCTCAATGTCGTCAAGATATGCATGGTTTTGAAACCAGACTATCAGACATTTGCTATGTTGTTCAGGAGCCTAGGGGAAATGAAGGCGAGGGTTATGGTGCTCCATCGGACAATACAGCATGAAAGCGTAACAGTCAGGTCAAATGAACTGAGCTTCTGAACTTCTGGTGGTGCATTTATCTGCTAGACTGTTAAGTTTTATGCCAACCTTCCTTTTGTTATATAGTTGTAATTTGTTTTGGTGCGATACAAAATTTATTCTTAACGTGCAGCCACCGGCTGAAGAAAACAGCAAGCCATTTTTGTATAGTGTAGGGTGTTCCCTATATTTGCACTGGTGGCGATCTTTGATGCCGAGTGGATGTAATCTGTGCAATCGCCTTAATAGCCTAGCGTTAGTTTCGGCCTTATTTATTTCCTAGTCTTCTTTTTCCCTAGTTTGCTAGTGGCCGCAACTACCATGGGCCATATTACGGGCCGTAGGATCCATGGGTCTCCTACGGGCCGTCGATAAATGGGCATGTAATCAGTGGGCCTCGGGCCGTCGGATAAATGGGTCTACATGGGCCGTAATTGGGCGTAATTGGTATCGACGCAGCACGGTAACAGGCCGTTAACAGGCCGTAGGACAGCAAAGGCTTAATTCTATCACAGGCATAACGGGTCATTAATGGGCCAGAATATAGGACGGGCTGGAAACGGCGCAACGGGTTAACAGGCCAGAAACGGGCCGACTCTTGCCATGGGCCGAATTTGGCCCATTAGGGTAACAGGCCAGTCACGGTCCGAATCTTGCCATGGGCCGAATTTGGCCCATTAGGGGAACAGGCCAGTAACGGGCCGACTCTTGCCATGGGCCGAATTTGGCCCATTAGGGGAACAGGCCAGCAACGGGCCGGAAGTAATCAAGGGCCGAAAAGGAGCCCAAGAACGTATGGGTCGTCAATAGGCCGAAAGCTAACACGGGCTGGAAACGGCCCATGTAAATCACGGGCCGTTAACGGGTATAAAGAAAATTACTGTTCATTACAGGCTAGAGTCACCGTGGGCCTGTAAAGGGCCGAAAGATACGAAGGCCTCATATGGGCCGAAAGACGTCGTGGGCCATACATGGGCCGAAAGTGAAATGGGACGGTGTTATATTCGACGGCCCACATGACGTTGTTGGGCCGATTTCCTGGGCCAGCCCGTTAACTTTTCACCAAGTCAAACGGGCCGGCTTTGTAAGCTAAATGGGCCAGTGGTGGGCCATGGCACGTATCGACATATCATAGGCGCCTATCTGACCCACTGACGAGCTGACACGTGTTTCGTCCGGCCAATAAGAATTTTACACGTGGAAATTTCCAATTGGTCGGAGCTGTTAACGGGTTATCGGATCCAAAACCCGACCCGATAGCTTAACGACATTCCGTTATGGTGGATGCCACGTGTCGGTCACCCTTGACGAAAGCACTTCTGTGACGCGCGATTTATTGTCATGGAAGTGGATACTTCCGTGATGATAATTTTGGTAGTGTCATGGAACACTTCTACGACAGCACAGGCATGACAAAAAACGCGACCTACTGTGACAAACACGTATCATCACGGAAGTGTATTTTTTTGTAGTGTTGCATGATGTACGTTACTTTGTGCTCACTACTAAATTACAAATCATTGTTAATTAAAATTGGCTTTGATACACCTTGGGATCCGGGTGGATTCACTACTTGAGCACTATATGCCTAGCTTAATGGCTTCAAAGAAAGCGCTGCCAGGGAGACAAACCGGAAGTTTTAGAGAGTCATTTATTTCTTTTGAGTGCTTTCATATAGTTTAAAAACAACAAAAATAAAGAGGGGAACCCAAAAGTTTTTCAAAAAGAAAAGCGAAAGTGAGAAAGACGAGCATTGTTGAAGTGGGAGATAGCCTTGAACTTTGTTCATGCTCACGGAAACTTTGTGAATCTTGATTACAGAAACTTTTCAACAAAAATAATTATCCCCTTGTACAATTCCATTGTATTATAAAAATAATGTGCCAAGGCTTGCCTTTAGGATGTTTACAATGCTTGTTGGTTCGTACGGTGAAGGACAGAAACTTTGGCTGTAGTGCGCGATTTTACATTTTTTTACTGGAACGTCAAATGGCTCTGATTCTTTTTGCACTGTCTTTATATACAAATTGTTTATTTTTACTAATTTTGGCAGATGTTTTCAAGTATGAGAAGTATGGTGAATGTTCAGATTATTACAGACTGTTCTGTTTTAGACAGATTCTGTTTTTGATGCATAGTTTGCTTGTTTTGATGAAACTATCAATTAATATCAGTGGATTAAGCCATGACAAATTTATATTACAGTAGACATAATGCGAAACCAAAATATGAATTGGTTTGGAACAGTCTTAGAGTAGTGATTTGCTTTATTATACTAACGGATCTTACCGAGTTTTTTGTTGAAGTTTTGTGTGGATGAAGTGTTCGATGATCGAGAAGGTCTTGATGTGAGAAGAAGGAAGACAGGAAAGAGCTCAAGATTGGGGATGCCCGAGGCACCCCAAGTAAATATTCAAGGAGACTCAAGCGTCTAAGCTTGGGGATGCCCCGGAAGGCATCCCCTCTTTCTTCAACAAGTATCTGTATGTTTTCAGATTCGTTTCATTCATGTGATATGTGCAAATCTTGGAGTGTCTGTTGCATTTAGTTTTTACTTCTCTTTTATGCACCATGCTGGTATGAGATAGTACTTGGTTTATTTATAGAACTCTCTATGCACTTCACTTAAATCTTTTGAGTATGGCTTTATAGAATGCTTCATGTGCTTCACTTATATCATTTGAAGTTTGGATTGCTTGTTTCTCTATACATAGAAAACCGCCATTTGTAGAATGCTCTTTTGCTTCACTTATATTAGTTAGAGCATGGGCATATCTTTTGTAGAAAGAATTAAACTCTCTTGCTTCACTTATATCTATTTAGAGAGATGACAGGAATTGGTCATTCACATGGTTAGTCATAAAATCCCACATAAAACTTGTAGACCACTGAATATGATATGTTAGATTCCTTGCAATAGTTTTGCGATATAAAGATGGTGATATTAGAGTCATGCTAGTGGGTAGTTGTGGATTAGTAGAAATACTTGTGTTGAGGTTTGTGATTCCCGTAGCATGCACGTATGGTGAACCGTTATGTAACGAAGTCGGAGCATGAGGTATTTATTGATTTTCTTCCTTATGAGTCGCGGTCGGGGACGAGCGATGGTCTTTTCCTACCAATCTATCCCCCTAGGGGCACGCATAGTAGTACTTTGCTTCGAGGGCTAATAAACTTTTGCAATAAGTATATGAGTTCTTTATGACTAATGTGAGTCCATGGATTATACGCACTCTCACCCTTCCATCATTGCTAGCCTCTTCGGTACCGTGCATTGACCTTTCTCACGTCGAGAGTTGGTGCAAACTTCGCCGGTGCATCCAAACCCCGTGATACGATACGCTCTATCACACATAAGCCTCATTATATCTTCCTCAAAACAGCCACCATACCTACCTATCATGGCATTTCCATAGCCATTCCGAGATATATTGCCATGCAACTTCCATCATCATCATCATATCCATGACTTGAGCATTTATTGTCATATTGCTTTGCATGATCGTAAGATAGCTAGCATGATGTTTTCATGGCTTGTCCGTTTTTTGATATCATTGGTACGCTAGATCGTTGCACATCTCGGTACACCGCCGGAGGCATTCATATAGAGTCATATCTTTGTTCTAGTATCGAGTTGTAATATCGAGTTGTAAGTAAATAAAAGTGTGATGATCATCATTATTAGAGCATTGCCCCAATAAAAAAAGAGAGGCCAAAGAAGATTAAATAAAAAAAGGGCCCAAAGAAGCCCGCAAAAAAGGGGGGTAATGTTACTATCGTTTTACCACACTTGTGCTTCAAAGTAGCACCATGTTCTTCATATAGAGAGTCTCTTGAGTAATCACTTTCATATACTAGTGGGAATTTTCATTATAGAACTTGGCTTGTATATTCCAACGATGGGCTTCCTCAAATGCCCTAGGTCTTCATGAGCAAGCAAGTTGGATGCACACCCACTTAGTTTCAGTTTGAGCTTTCATATACTTATAGCTTTAGTGCATCCGTTGCATGGCAATCCCTACTCCTCACATTGACATCAATTGATGGGCATCTCCATAGCCCATTGATTAGCCGCGTTGATGTGAGACTTTCTCCTTTTTGTCTTCTCCACATAACCCCCATCATCATATTCTATTCCACCTATAGTGCTATATCCATGGCTTGCGCTCATGTATTGCTTGAGGGTTGAAAAAGCTGAAGCGCGTTAAAAAGTATGAACCAATTGCTCGGCTT
This sequence comes from Aegilops tauschii subsp. strangulata, assembly GCF_002575655.3. Classification (NCBI taxonomy): domain Eukaryota; kingdom Viridiplantae; phylum Streptophyta; class Magnoliopsida; order Poales; family Poaceae; genus Aegilops; species Aegilops tauschii. Next base: position 519,556,055 of record NC_053041.3, read on the forward strand.
GTCATCGGTGTTGTGCATGTTTTGAATATTTTGTGTGGTGAAGATGGAGCATAGCCAGACTATATGATTTTGTAGGGATAACTTTCTTTGGCCATGTTATTTTGAAAAGACATGATTGCTTTATTAGTAGGCTTGAAGTATTATTGTTTTATGTCAAATGATAGACTATTGCTTTGAATCACTCGTGTCTTAATATTCATGCCATGATTAGATATGTGATCAAGATTATGCTAGGTAGCATTCCACATAAAAAATTATCTTTTTTATCATTTACCTACTCGAGGACGAGTAGGAATTAAGCTTGGGGATGCTGATACGTCTCCGTCGTATCTATAATTTTTGATTGTTCCATCCCAATATTCTACAACTTTCATATATTTTTGGCAACCTTTTATACTATTTTTGGGGACTAACATATTGACCAGTGCCTAGTGCCAGTTCCTGTTTGTTGCATGTTTTTGTTTCGCAGAATATCCATATCAAACGGAGTCCAAACGGGATAAAAACGGACAGAGATTATTTTTGGCATATTCGAAGAATATGGGAAGAAAAATCCACGCGAGACGGTGCCCGAGGGAGGCACGAGGCAGGGGGGCGTGCCCCACCCCCCTGGGCGCGCCCCTGACCCTCGTGGGCTCCCTGTAAGGCGGTTGATGCCCTTCTTTGGCCGCAAGAAAGCTAATTTTTAGGAAAAAATCACGGTGAAGATTTCAGTCCAATCAGAGTTACGGATCTCCATATATATACGAAACGGTGAAAGGGCAGCAACACAGAACGCAGAAACAGAGAGAGACAGAGAGACAAATCCAATCTCGGAGGGGCTTTCGCCCCTCCCACGCCATGGAGGCCAAGGACCAGAGGGGAAACCCTTCTCCCATCTAGGGAGGAGGTCAAGGAAGAAGAAGATGAAGGGGCCCCCTCTCCCCTTCTCTTCCGGTGGCGCGAGAACGCTGTCGTGGCCATCATCATCACCGCAATCTTCACCAACAACTTCACCGCCATCATCACCAACTCTTCCCCCCCTCTATGCAGCGGTGTAACCCCTCTTTTACCCGCTTTAATCTCTACTTAAACATGGTGCTCAAAGCTATATATTATTTCCCAATGATGTATGGCTATCCTATGATGTTTGAGTAGATCCGTTTTGTCCTACGGGTTATTAGATGATCGTGATTGGTTTGAGTTGCATGTTTTATTATTGGTGCTGTCCTATGGTGCTCTCCGTGTCGCGCAAGCATGAGGGATCTCTGCTGTAGGGTGTTGCAATACGTTCATGATTCGCTTATAGTGGGTTGCGTGAGTGACTGAAACACAAACCCGAGTAAGGGCGTTGTTGCGTATAGGATAAAGAGGACTTGATGCTTTAATGCTATGGTTGGGTTTTACCTTAATGATCTTTAGTAGTTCGGATGCTTGCTAGAGTTCCAATCATAAGTGCATATGATCCAAGTAGAGAAAGTATGTTAGCTTATGCCTCTCCCTCAAATAAAATTGCAATAATGATTACCGGTCTAGTTATCGATTGCCTAGGGACAAATAACTTTCTCGTAACAAAAAGCTCTTTACTAAAACTAATTAGTTGTGTCTTCATCTAAACAACCCCTAGTCCTTATTTACGTGCTCTTTTTATTCTTGCAAATCTATCCAACAACACCTACAAAGTACTTCTAGTTTCATACTTGTTCTAGGTAAAGCGAACGTTAAGCGTGTGTAGAGTTGTATCGGTGGTCGATAGAACTTGAGGGAATATTTGTTCTACCTTTAGCTCCTTGTTGGGTTCGACACTCTTATCGAAAGAGGCTACAATTGATCCCCTATACTTGTGGGTTATCATCCGCCTGGCACCGGGTTCAACAAGTCGACCCGGGGACTCGCCGCCTTGTACTATGTAAAGCTTCCTGCAGCCGGACAAGTAATGTGTTTGCACTTAGGCCTTCTCCTGCCAGAAGCCGCAGGTCGCAGAGCGACTGTCCGGTGGGCAGGAGTGAATGAAGAAAGGGTGTTCGCATGAAAAATGGCAAAGGACCGAAAGCATGCACATAGTTCAAGCCGGCCAAGTCGGCAACTGAGGGAAGGCGGCAAAGGAAAAAAGCCAAAGAGCAGAAAGCAAGGAAAGATAGAACTCGGCAAAAATATTTACATATTAAAAGACCCTTGGCCGACATTTAACAGAAGTTTGAAATACACCCCGCGGGTGGAATTGTGCGAAGTTAACGAAGTTTGTAGAGACTGATAAGCAGGTAGAAACAAAAGGTAAACTGGCAGCCTAGGAAGCAGCAGACGGGTTCGGCGGAACGGTGGAGTCGGTGGTGCCGGATGGTGGAGCGGCCGGCTGGTCGGTCTCCGCTTGGTCGCCTTCAGCAACAGCCGGCTCGCCCGGGCGTGGCTCGTTGCTGGAGGCGCGATCGAGCTGAGGCTGGCCGTCCGCTCCGACCTCTGGCGCCTCCTATTCACTTTCCTCCTCCTCCCCGCCTTCTCCCTCGTCGCTGGAGTCAATCACTTTGGCTGAGCCATCGCCATCCTCTGGGTTCAGCCCGAACCACTCCTGCGGCGCCTCGGTGCCGTTCTCAGCCAGCTCAGGAACGAAGACGCTGGTGTTGGTGTACTCGGTGATTGCCGCGGCTCGCTGGACAAGTTCACGCTCCACCGCCACCAGCTCCTCTTGGGCTTCCAGTCGAAGCGTGGCCAACTGGGCTAGATTTAGCCCAGGATACCACGCCTTGACGAACTCCAAGGCCCAGCGTGCCCCAGCCCGGGCCGATGAACCCTTCGAAGCCTCAAGACGGCCGGCCGGCACCTCTAGCCAGTCGGCGGTCCGGCTGGGTGTGCGTGGAGCTGGCATGTCTGGCCACAGGGTGGCGATCGCCTGGGCGCCGACACGCTGAAGTCGGCGCAGCATCCGATGAGCCGGCCGAAGACGAGCCTGTATGCTGAGAAGCTGCTCGCTAAGGGTCCGAGGGGCGTCGGCAACGATCTCCGCACCTGCCGCCCTCCGCCCTTCGCGATCGGCCTCGATGGCCTGATTGGCGGCTCCGGATTGACTGGGGAAGAAGTCTGCTCAAACAGAAAGCAAGAAGCCACAATTAGAAACAAGAAGCCGGCTTGATCAGAAGCCGGCGGCTTGAAGAAAGAGTAAAGAAGGCAGCTTACCGTCAACCTTGTCTTCAATCTCGCTGAAGCCGGCAGTCAGCATGGCCTCCTTATCGGTCCGGGCAGAGCGTTCGGTCTCGAACTCACCAAGGAGACCGGTCTCCTTGTCCTCCGCCTCCTTCTGGGTCTTCTTAAGAAGCTCCGCCTACTCCGCCAGTTGCGTGACCAGCCGGTCACGCTCCTCGGCCAGCTTGCTGCAGTCCGCCTCCTTGGCGCACAGCGAGGTGTTGGCTTCGCCCAACTGCTGCTGCAGGGCGGCCTTGGCCTCTGCAAAAGTAGAAAAAGAAAAAGACATCAATAATCAACAAGGAGAGAAATAGTTGCTGGGGAGATCCGGCCCGACTGCTCATCAGTCGGCCTGAATCTCGGGGACTACAGCCCGCGGGTGCGCCAGCGAGCCCCCACAGAGAAAGAAGTTGTCACTAGCTACCAAGAATAAGAACAGTTGCCGGGGAGATCCGGCCCGACTGCTCAGCAGTCGGCCCGAATCACAGGGACTACAGCCCGGGGGTGCGCCAGCGCGCCCCCGCGGAGAAAGAAAAACAAAGACTTACTCCGGCTTTCCGACAAGTCGGCAGTCCGTTGAATCAGCTCCTGGATTTTGGAGTTGAAGGCGGCTGCGCAAAGTTTATGATAATCCTGTAGTGAAGATATCAGACAATGTTAGTACTGGGAGCTTGCCAGTTAAATTTCCGAGCCGCCTGCTCAGCAGCCGGCCCGAAACTCGCGGGACTACACCCAGTGGGTGCGCTGGCACGCCCCCACAAAGAAGTATAAGAAATACAAGAATCAAAAATGAAGAACCAAGAAGCATACCCGGACGGCTGCTCACGACTCCAGGAACACCTTGTTGCTATGCTTGAGAGTGTCGGCTTGAGTGCGAAACTTGGCCTGGATGTCCAGGATCACCTTATTCAAAGGCCCCCCCCCCCGCACCCACTCAGCGGGCGCGGCGCTGGTCGCCTTGGCGTCCGAGATCGAAGAGCTTGCGACACCGGTCTACAGCGGGCGCGGCGCCGAGGCCGCCTTTGCAAACCGGCGGCGCGATGGTGTGCGGACCTCGGGAGTCGGGCCGGTTACCATCTCGTCTCCGGCTGGCGGCACCGGTGCGTCCGCCGGCTGCTCGTCTCGCGTATCTCCAGATGGCGGTGGCGGAGGCACGGCCGCGTCCGGCATGACGACATCGCCGCCGTTCCTCTCGATGATCGGGTGCTCGTCGCCGGCCCCCCCTGCCGGCGCCACAAACTCTGGTGGTGGCGGCGTGGAGTTCAGGGGGATGAGGAATAACGCCGACTGGCGGCGCGCGGCCTCTTCGGCCTGCTCCTTCGCCACGGTAGCGGCCTCGACTTCCGCCAGCTTCTTCAAGGCGGCGGCTTCCGCCTTGTCCGCCTCCGCCTTCTCCAGGCGGGCGGCTTCCTGCTCCTCGCGCACCTCCCGTGCGTTTCGCTCCCGCGCTTCCCGGAGGTCGGCGGCCAGATCGATTCGCCGGGTGGTGGTGGAGGTCTCCACCGTCCCAACGATGGAGGCGGCGGCCAACTTCTCGAGAGAGAGCGGAGCCCTAAGTCAAGAAAATAAAGCAAAGGAAGTTCAGAAAGAGTCGACAAGGAAAATAAAGCACAAGGAATTGTACTTACACCGACACCAAGGGAGGCGCCTTTGGGAGCTTCTCGAACTTGGCCGCCTTCGCTGCAGGCTGCTTCTGCCTGGTCGCGACAGTCGGATTCTTGGCCTTCTTTGGCGCGCTACCGAACAAGACGGTGCCTTTGTTTACGCTTGCGCGTGCCGCCTCGAGCAGTCGGCTCGACGGAGGGGCCCGCGTCCGCCCTGCGGCGCCCCACGCAGGGCGCGGCTCTTATTCCTCCTCATTATCGTCAGGCTAGGTCTCGATGCCACCTTCTTCGGAGCCGCCTGCTTCGTAGACGCCGCCTGTCGCGGTGTCCTCCAAGGCGGCTGCCCCCAAGTCAGGGTCGTCCACGTCGCTCACCGCCCGGTCCAGTTCGTAGTCGCCGCCCGCCCCTACGATGGCGGCTGTCGCTTCCGACATGTAGATCTGTTTCAAATGGTGAGAGGCCGGCTGATCAAGACCAAGATCGAGACTAAGACGAGTATCAAAAAGAAAGAATTAAAAAACCTACCGCAGGCGGCGGGTCTGCACGGGAATATGGCCGCTTGCCGAAGAGCCAAGACCCCTCCAGCTTGAGGCCGAGATCTCTTTCACCAAGTTTGCAACCTCGGCAGTCGGCATCTCCTTGGTACTCAGTCAGCACGGGTCGCGATGCCCGCTCATCCGGCTGATCAGATGAGACCGGCCTTGGAGTGGGAGAACCCGGCGCACGACGAAGGCGACCAACAAGTCGGACGCCTTGAGGCCTTCGTCGTCGGTGAGCTCCCTGAGTCGTTGGATGGCGGCGGTGCCGTCTGCGGATACCGGCTTTGGCTTGTAGCCCCAGCTGGCCCGAGGCTCAGCCGGCGGGCCGGCTTCATAACCCGGTAGGTTGATGTAGTCGACAGCTGGGTCCACGTTCTCCACATAGAAGTAAGATTACTGCCACATCTTGACCGATTGTGACAGCTTGATGGTGGGGAAGGCATTCTTTGGCGATGGTCGGCGCACCGCGACAAAGGCACCACACTGGGCAGCCACCTCCCGGACGGAGGTGCCCAGCCTGGTGTAGAAGAACGCTCCCCACAGCTCGATGGTGGGGAGGATGCCGAGATAGCCTTCGCACATTGTGACAAAGGCGGCCAGGAGCATCACGGTGTTGGGCGTGATGTGATGAGGCTGGAGGTGATAAAACTCGAAGAATGAGCGGAGGAAGCCGCTCACCGGTAGGCCGAAGCCGCGGATGAAGTGCGAGCGGAAGACGACCCGCTCGCCCTCCCCCGGCGCTGGCGAGATCTCCCCCGACGGCGGCACGCGCGCCTTCACGTAGCCCGCGCCGGGAAGACGCCGTGTCTCACCGAGGAAAGTGATGTGGTCGTCATTGACGTTCAACCCATCCCAGTCCCCTTCCCGCTCGCGCGCCATGGAGAGCTCGACGAAGAGAATGGCGCGGCGGGGGAGGTAAGAATGGTCCGGGGCAAAGAGGGCTTGGGGTGGACGAACTCGACAGAGACGAACTACGGCAGTGCTCCGGCGTGGCTCGGGGGCGCTGCGGCGAGAGGAAGAGGAAGGAGGCAAGAGCGGGGTGAAGGGGCGCGCATGCTCTGACGCTCCCTATCCTCCCCCTACTTATAGCCTACGGGCTATGAAGCCGAGGGGGCGGGCGTGGGATCATGGGATTAACTGTGCCCACGACCCCACGTTCCCACCTTTATCGCGCGAGTTACTACGCGCAGTAACTCCGCGGGGAAACTCAACCGCCCGCCTCGGCCGCAGCGGATCCGCTCGCGTGCCGAGGCCCGGTGGTGGCGGGCCCAGCCTGCAGTCGCGTCCCATCGGGCGCGTGGGCTGGCAGGCTGGCCCGGCTGGTTGATGCCACGTGGCACGCCCATGACAAGCGGCGGGCCTAGAAGCTTAGCTAACACGCCACCTAGTTCCCGCTGTTGCGTTCGAAGTTTCTGACAAATTCGACTGGACGTGGCCGACTCCTACCAGGCGACTTGCCAGGAGTCGGATGAAGCTTCCGTCCAGAGCACCCAGGGAAAGAAACTATTGAGGCTCCTCGGCCCCTTGGCCGCAGCACCTCACCAGCTTCGGGGACTACCGTTGGAGTAATGGGCCACGGGTAGCCTAACCCGAATCTCTGAACCTTTCAAGACATCGGGGCCGGCGGCGCCCCTCAAGACGTCAAGATGAAGCGCCACCTTCAGGTGGCCGGCTGGCTGAATGGCCGACCGCCAGAAGACGGCCATGCTCAGGAAGGCGGCTCCAAGACGGGCCGACTCCTAGCAGGCGGCCTCCAGAGAGGCCGGCTCCTAGCAGTTGGCCCATGGCGCCCTTAAAGTCTGCGCCCCCATTAAGAAGACAAGACGGTGCAAGGCTACAGTGTAGCCCATCACCCCCGTATCCAGGGCGGGGTGTGGCCACAGTGCTCCGTACAGGCGGAGATCTCCGCCCGGCGCAGCACTGTCACCTATCCGTCCCTGACGTCACTCCTGTCAGGCGGAGCCCTGCTCCTACGACCGCCTGTCGGTACGGCCTGAAGACGACGGGCCCTACCAGGCAGCGAGAGCCCGGAAGATGGTGGAGGCCGGACCAGACAGACCCGAGGGAGGTCAGCTCCTAGCAGTCGGCCCGCTCCTTCCCCGAGGCCCACGCGCTATTAACCAGATAAGACGCGGAGTGGCTACAGTGATCTCCTGCCAGGCGGCGGGACTGTAGCCACGCCCCCCTGACCAAGCGTGCATCATTGGCGTTGTGGCTATAGTAATCAGCAGCCGGCAAGACCCGCGAGCGGCGGAGGCGGCCTGTCGGCTCCGTACCAGACCAGTCGGCGGGGCCCACCAGGCGGCGGGCCCCAGCAGCCGGTGGAGAAGCCGGCGACCGGAGAGATTGACAGTCGGGTCCTACACCCAGCCAGATTACCATTGTACCCCTGGGGGGTATGCCTATATAAACCCCCCAGGGCACCCATGCAAAGGGTTCCAACCTGTTAGAATTAGACTCACACCTAGGGGGAGAGGAGAGCAAGCCCTGCCTTCTTCTACCTCTAGGATACAGCTCGAGGAGCACCATTGTACTCACTAGTGCCTTAGTGATCATGCGGAGACCCCGCAGAGCAAGACTAGGGGTGTTATCTCCTAGGAGAGCCCCGAACCTGGGTAAAGTGCGCCGGCGTTCGTGTCTACGCCTCATCCCGCTTCCAGGCACCGGCGACGTTCTACTCGCTCTCACCATGATAAGCCATCCATTGGCATATGTCGCACCCAACCCCCGACAACAGTAAGGGCAGCAAGGCACGTATTGTATTGTTGCCATGGAGGATAAAAAGATGGGGTTTATATCATATTGCTTGAGTTTATCCCTCTACATCATGTCATCTTGCCTAATGCTTTACTCTGTTCTTATGAACTTAATACTCTAGATGCATGCTGGATAGCGGTCGATATGTGGAGTAATAGTAATAGATGCAGAATCGTTTCGGTCTACTTGACACGGACGTGATGCCTATATACATGATCATGCCTAGATATTCTCATAACTATGCGCTTTTCTATCAATTGCTCGGCAGTAATTTGTTCACCCACCGTAAAATATGCTATCTTGAGAGAAGCCACTAGTGAAACCTATGGCCCCCAAGTCTAGTTTGCATCATATTAACCTTCCGTCAACTAGCTATTCCTGTTGCCGTTTATTTTGCAATCTTTACTTTTCAATCTATAAAACAAAAATAACAAAAATATTTATCTTATTATCTTTATCAGATCTCACTTTTGCAAGTGGCGAGAAGGGATTGACAACCCCTTTATCACGTTGGTTGCATGGTTCTTAATTGTTTGTGTAGGTAAGAGGGACTTGCGTGTAGTCTCCTACTAGATTGATACCTTGGTTCTGAAAAAACTGAGAGAAATCCTTACGCTACTTTGCTGCATCACCCTTTCCTCTTCAAGGGAAAACCAACGCATGCTCAAGAGGTAGCAGTGTCCTAGGAGAACCGCGTGCATGTGGCCCAAAGATGCATGTCAAACTTTTTTCTGCAGCGAACATGCGACCAAAGGAGTTTAGTGTTCAAAAATGAAAAAAATAGATAACATATATCCGTTTTTTCTCCATTGATTGATTTCCCAGGGATTTAAATGTGCAAAAATCAAATTTGATCTACATGAGACCCGTGATAGTGCACGAAAATGGATTGCAAAATCATATGTGTACGTGTCCCTGGGTGCATGTTTAGTCCCCATGCAAGAAATGTCTAACATCTAGAATCATGATTTTATAATCCAGTAAATCCAAAACTAAGTTGAAATTCATGAAACTTATCATGGTGTCATATGGACACCAGTAGACTGTGATATTTTTTTTTCAAATTTGAGACAAGTTTTGATAGCATCTTCTTAAATACAAGAAATTATAAATAATTATCAAACAATATCGCAAGCAAACTCTTTATTCGAACCGCATGGAGTGTATTAGGATTTTGCCGAAGCGCACCATCGGTGGGAGTGGCGATGTCGGGGCTGGTGAAGCACCCGCGCAATGCATGAAGCTGGGCGCAGTGGTTGCCGTCACCATCGACGAGGTCTCGCGTGGGCAGCAGCGCGACCTTGACTTCATCGCCGTCGTCGTGCCTCCCCAGCCGGAGCCGGAGGTCCACAGCTACTCCGGCAACGACTCCACCTCCGACGGAAAACTGGTTAGTCCTCCCCTTGTTGAGAACAGAAACCCTTGGTTATGTTCACCCAGTCCATGAAATCAGAGTAAGATTCGTTAGATCCCTGTAGTGTATTGATTGTTTGAATGGTATCTATGGTTAGTAGTTAATTGTTTGTTCTATACAAATGATTTTTTTGCCAATAATCCGACTAGGGTTAGCGTGCGTACTAATAATTCGTAGCCGGATCTTAAGAATTGATTTTGAATGTCCTACATATATGTTTGTGCGCTTTTTTTTCTTCCAGATCTTGAGAATTGATTTTGAATGTCCTACATGTATGTTTCTGCCTTTTTTCCTTCCAGATTGCTATGTACAAAGATGAGGCTCCGACCAGCAGCGCCGCCGGCTGTAGATCCTGCACCCAGCAGCGCGGGCAGAAGCGGCGTCCTCTGGATCTGAAGAACCCATAGAATATCGGGCGGACCGCATCACTGATCTCCCGGACACCATCCTTGGGGAGATCATCTTCCTTCTCCCCACAACAAGTCCTATCCCAGGTTGCACTACAGGTTCCTATCCCCAGCCCTGGATCGGCTCGAGGAGCTCAGCCTTCATGCTAGACGTCCTTGCTCGCTGCCGTCGTCCGTGTTCCACCACGCGCCCACGCTGCGCCGCTACACTCAGGCGGTCTATTTTCCCCCCGATCGATGCCGCACGCACTCTTCATCTCCCAAACTTAAGCACCTCGATCTCATTGCCGTCCGCATCTTGAAGGAGGATATGGAGCGCCTGCTCGTTGGCTGTACATCGCTCGAGTACCTTCGTCTTCATCTGATGGATGGGTTTAGTAGCCTCCACATCACCTCGACGAATGTCCGTGCAATTTATGTGCATTGCTGGCGCCGCCCAAGGCTGTCGGTTGAGGTGTTTCACGATATTGTCATTGAGAATGCGCCTTTCCTCGAGATATTGTATGTACATAATAAATTAGGTCCAGCAAGAATCAGGGTCATTCATGCACCAAAATTGACAGTGTTGGGCTATTCGTGTGCTGAATTCAACAAATTTGTTACTCAATCATTATCCATTCAGGTACAACAGTGTTCTTCTTCTCCTTCTTATATGTTATTGGACATCATATTTTATCTAATTGTTGTTGATCTATATGTTCGCCTGTCATCCAGAAAATGATTCCCACAAGCTTGACCCAGCCTCGGCGCACAGTGAAGATCTTGGCACTAGAATCTGTCGGCCCCGATCTGGATGAAGTTGTTAGATTCCTTAGATGCTTTCCTTGCACGGAGAAGCTACACATCAAGGTGATGATCCTTTCCTGTTAATTGTTAACCACAACAGAGCTCAATTTTTTGTTACTTTTACCCATGATTACAGTGACAAATGTAGAATGATTTCTAAAGGAAATTTGGAGGATTTCAATAAATATTTATTTGAGATGCTAGTGTTGTATGTGTTTTATTCCTTCGCCCAACATGCTTTCGTGATAAGTTTATCATGAAAGATTGAAGGTGGCATGGACATTTGGAATTTTATATGGTTCAAAGCAATAGTCTAGTTCTGACATGAGGACTTTAATACTCAAGCATATCAACAAGGAACCATGTCTTTCAAAATAACAACACTAAAGCAAGTTATGCCTAGCCCATTATGCTCAATCATTGATCCATTCATGAAACACACTCGCATATTAGCTACACCCAATGCTCAGTAGGATCATAGTGCCCCTTAATTGCTGCTTTATAAGAGAAGATGGAGACTCAACTAAAAATAAAAATTGCATAAAGTAAAAGAAAGGCCCTTCGCAGAGGGAAGTAGGGATTTGTAGAGGTGCTAGAGCTCAAAGCGAAAAAGACAGATAAAAACATTTTGGGAGGCATGCTTTTCCTGTCAACAAAAACGACCGAGTAGTTCCCAATACTTACCATGCTAGATATATCATAGGCGGTTCCCAAACAGAAAATAAAGTTTATTCCTTTTTCAACCATACTTTCACTTTCCATGGCTAACCGTATCCACGGGTGCGTTCCATACCAACACTTTCCAAGGAATTTATTATTTGACAACATAAAGTAAATTCATTTTTCATTTCGGGACTGGGAATCCCTTATACCTTTGCCGTACTCTCGTGCAATGACAAGTGAATAAACACTCATCTTGAGAATAACACATATAGCATGGAAATTTATTAGCCACCCCTACTGTTTCATGAGCGGTACGAGCACACATAAGAGAAGTTTATTTTGAAAATTAGAGATGGCACATACAAATTTGCTTAGAACGGCAAAAGAATACCGCATATAGGTAGGTATGGTGGACTCATATGGCAAAACTGGTTTAACGGATTTTGGATGCACAAGTTGTGATCATACTTAGTGCAAATGAAGGCTAGCAAAAGATTGAGAAGCATCCAACCAAGAAACGAAAAATCTCATAAGTGAGCATTAATCATAATTAACACCGAATAATGCACCATACGTAGCATGTAATTTCATTGCATTGACTTTCATGCTTGCATAGGGAAGCGCAAACCTTAACACCAATATTCTTACTAAAGCGTAATTACTCATCAACATGAGTCACATATCATATCATCATATCTCAAAACTATTACAAAGAATATAGTTTATTTTGTCCAATGATCTTCATGAAAGTTTTTATTATATCCTCCTTGGATATCTATCACTTTGGGACTAGTTTCATATGTTGCTTTTAATAAGCTCAAACAAATATAAGTGAAGATCATGAGCATCATATTTCTTTCTCTCAAAATAATTTAAGTGAAGTAACAGAGAATTTCTTAAAAAAATTACTAACTCCCAAATAAATCTAAGTGAAGCATCAGAGAATTTCTTCAAAAATAATAAAGCACACTGTGCTCAAAAAGATATAAGCACTAGAGCAATTCCATGGCTCATAAAGATTTAAGTGAACCATAGAGAGAAATTCTAACAACTCATAGCATGATTTGGCTCCCTCAAATAGGTGTGTCCAGCAAGGATTCATGACTTAAAATAAAAAAGGAAAAAAAGCAAAGACTCATATCATACAAGACGCTCCAAGCAAAACTCATAATATGTGACGAAATCAAATATAGCTTCGAGTAAAATACCGATGGTCGTTAGAAGAAAGAGGGGATGCCACTCGGGCATCCCCAAGCTTAGTTACTTGCTTCTCTTTGGATAATATCTTGGGATGCCATGGGCATCCCCAATCTTAGGCTCTTCTTACTCCTTATTCCTTCATCCATCGTAACATCACCCAAAACTTGAAAACTTCAATCACACAAAACTCAACAAAACCTTCGTGAGATCCGTTAGTATAAGAAAGCAAATCACTACTATAAGTACTGTTGCAAACCCATTCATATTTTATTCTTGCATTATATCTACTGTATTCCAACTTTTCTATGGCAAAAAATCTTCAAAGAAAACCATAGAATCATCAAAACAAGCACACAACGCAAAGAAAACAGAATCTGTCAAAAACAAAACAATCTGTAGCAATCTGGATATTTCGAATACTTATAATACTCCAAAAATTCTGAAAAATTAGGACCACGTGTGCAATTTGTCTATTAATCTTATGCAAAAGGAATTGGTTATTTCTCATGCTTATGTTAAAAATGAAAATTATTTTCGTGAGCGCAAAAGTTTCTGTTTTTCAGCAAGATCAAATCAACTATCACCCAACATCTTCAAACCCACATTTATCAATTTTCTCAACAAGATTTTCACCCTCTGAATTATCGGGACACCTTCTAGATAAAGTAGACTCTTCTTGAGTCCCTTTTTCATCAATATTAATTTTACTAAACAAGGAATCACTAGAAGAAGCACTAATCATTTTAAGATCTTCATCATTTTAATGAAAGAACTTCGCCTATGTTGTCTCAACATAGCCGGTCCCAAGCCCGGGTAAAGGAGGAGGGTTGTGATAGGCTTGGCGAGCCAACGTAAAAACTCAACCACTCTTATGGAGATGAAACCCAAAAGATTTTCGTTGGGGCGTAACCCTCTCAGCGACGCGCCACATCGGAACCCGGGTGTGGTGGAAAATGGGCAAGGGCCGGGCCGTCACCCCCCAATTGGCGCGCTGTATCTTGATCCGGATACAGTTGCAAGTGAGCGAGGATTGGGTCGTCGCATCCTTAGTGGCGCGCTACATCGGCGCCCGGATGTAGTGGAAAATGAGAAAGGGTGTTCGCATTTGACTCGACGAGTGCGAAGGGTAAGGAAGCTAGCCGAGCCTAGGAGGATTCGCTTAGGTAGCTGGAACATAGGGTCTCTAACAGGGAACCTTCGGGAGCTAGTTGATGCAGCGGTGAGGAGAGGTGTTGATATCCTTTGCGTCCAAGAAACCAAATGGAGAGGACAGAAGGCGAAGGAGGTGGAGGATACCGGCTTCAAGCTGTGGTACACGGGGACGGCTGCAAACAGAAATGGCGTAGGCATCTTGATCAACAAGAGCCTCAAGTATGGAGTGGTAGACGTCAAGAGACGTGGGGACCAGATTATCCTGGTCAAGCTGGTAGTTGAGGACTTGGTTCTCAATGTTATCAGCGCGTATGCCCCGCAAGTAGGCCACAATGAGAACACCAAGAGGGAGTTCTGGGAAGGCCTGGAAGACATGGTTAGGAGTGTACCGATTGGTGAGAAGCTCTTCATAGGAGGAGACCTCAATGGCCACGTGGGTACATCTAACACAGGTTTTGAAGGGGCGCATGGGGGCTTTGGCTATGGCGTGAGGAATCAAGAAGGAGAAGATGTCTTAAGCTTGGCTCTAGCTTACAACATGATTGTAGCAAACACCCTCTTTAGAAAGAGAGAATCACATCTGCTGACTTTTAGCAGTGGCCAACACTCTAGCCAGATTGATTTCATCCTCTCAAGAAGAGAAGATAGGCGTGCGTGCCTAGACTGTAAGGTGATTCCTGGAGGGAGTGTTGTACCCCAGCATAAGCTGGTGGTTGCTGACTTCCGCTTTCGGATTCGTGTCCAGCGGGATAAGCGTGCCAAAGTCGCTAGAACGAAGTGGTGGAAGCTCAAGGGGAAGGTAGCTCAGGTGTTCATGGAGAGGGTCATTAAGGAGGGCCCTTGGGTGGAAGGAGGGGATGCGGACAATGTGTGGATGAAGATGGTGACTTGCATTCGTAAGGTGGCCTCGGAGGAGTTTGGAGTGTCCAGGGGAAGGAGAAGTGAAGATAAGGATACCTGGTGGTGGAATGATGATGTCCAGAAGGCGATTAAAGAGAAGAAAGATTGCTTTAGATGCCTATACCTGGATAGGAGTGCAGACAACATAGAGAAGTACAAGATGGCGAAGAAGGCCGCAAAGCGAGCTGTTGGTGAAGCAAGGGGTCGGGCATATGAGGACCTCTACCAACGGTTAGGCATGAAGGAAGGTAAAAGGGACATCTATAAGATGGCCAAGATCCGAGAGTGGAAGACGAGGGATATTAGCCAAGTCAAATGAATCAAGGATGGAGCAGGCCAACTCTTGGTGAAGGACGAGGAGATTAAGCATAGATGGCGGGAGTACTTCGACAAGCTGTTCAATGGGGAGAATGAGAGTTCTACCATTGAACTGGACGACTCCTTTGATGAGACCAGCATGCGTTTTGTGCGGCGAATCCAGGAGTCTGAGGTGAAGAAGGCTTTAAAAAGGATGAAAGGAGGCAAGGCGATGGGCCCTGATTGTATCCCCATTGAGGTGTGGAAAGGTCTCGGGGACATAGCGATAGTATGGCTAACCAAGCTTTTCAACCTCATTTTTCGGGCAAACAAGATGCCAGAAGAATGAAGACGGAGTATATTAGTACCAATCTTCAAGAACAAGGGGGATGTTCAGAGTTGTACTAATTACCGTGGAATTAAGCTGATGAGCCATACAATGAAGCTATGGGAGAGAGTCATTGAGCACCGCTTAAGAAGAATGACAAACGTGATCAAAAATAAGTTTGGTTTCATGCCTGGGAGGTCGACCATGGAAGCCATTTTCTTGGTACGACAACTTATGGAGAGATATAGGGAGCAAAAGAAGGACTTGCATATGGTGTTCATTGACTTGGAGAAGGCCTATGATAAGATACCGCGGAATCTCATGTGGTGGGCCTTGGAGAAACACAAAGTCCCAGCAAAGTACATTACCCTCATCAAGGACATGTACGATAATGTTGTGACAAGTGTTCGAACAAGTGATGTCGACACCGATGACTTCCCGATTAAGATAGGACTGCATCAGGGGTCAGCTTTGTGCCCTTATCTTTTTGCATTGGTGATGGATGAGGTCACAAGGGATATACAAGGAGATATCCCATGGTGTATGCTCTTTGCGGATGATGTGGTGCTAGTTGACGATAGTCGGACGGGGGTAAATAGGAAGTTAGAGTTATGGAGACAAACCTTGGAAACGAAAGGGTTTAGGCTTAGTAGAACTAAAACCGAGTACATGATGTGCGGTTTCAGTACTACTAGGTGTGAGGAGGAGGAGGTTAGCCTTGATGGCCAGGTGGTACCTCAGAAGGAGACCTTTCGGCATTTGGGGTCAATGTTCCAGGAGGATGGGGGTATTGATGAAGATGTGAACCATCGAATCAAAGCCGGATGGATGAAGTGGCGCCAAGCTTCTGGCATTCTCTGTGACAAGAGAGTGCCACAAAAGCTAAAAGGCAAGTTCTACAGGACGGCGGTTCGACCCGCAATGTTGTATGGCACGGAGTGTTGGCCGACTAAAAGGCAACATGTTCAACAGTTAGGTGTGGTGGAGATGCGTATGTTGATATGGATGTGTGGCCACACGAGGAAGGATCGAGTCCGGAATGATGATATACGAGATAGAGTTGGGGTAGCACCAATTGAGGAGAAGCTTGTCCAACATCGTCTGAGATGATTTGGGCATATTCAGCACAGGCCTCCAGAAGCTCCAGTGCATAGCGGATGGCTAAAGCATGCGGAGAATGTCAAGAGAGGGCGGGGTAGACCGAATTTGACATGGGAGGAGTCCGTTAAGAGAGACCTGAAGGATTGGAGTATCACCAAAGAGCTAGCTATGGACAGGGGTGCGTGGAAGCTTACTATCCATGTGCCAGAGCCATGAGTTAGTTGCGAGATATTATGGGTTTCACCTCTAGCCTACCCCATCTTGTTTGGGACTAAAGGCTTTGTTGTTGTTGTTGCATCATTTTAATGAAAGCAATCACTAGAAAACGCTTTTTCTAAAAATTCTCTTCTAGCTCAAAGCATAGAGGTTCTTTTCTTACTTTCATCCATAGAAACATAAAGAGCCTAAATTGATTCTTCAACCTTAGGCAAAAAATATTTCATCTTGAGATTTTCTACATCATGAGAAATTCTATCAATACTTCTAGACATATCTTCAATCTTGTTTAGCTTTTCTTCTATTGTAGCATTGAAAACTTTTTGAGTATTGATAAATTCTTTAATATTATTCTCAAGATCAGAGGTGTTCCTATTATTATTATAAGAAGGATTACCATAGGAATTACCATAATTATTAGAGGATTTACTAGGAAAAGGCCTAGGATTAAAATTACCTCTATAAGCATTGTTATTGAAATTGTTTCGCGAGATAAAATTCGCATCTATGGCATCAATATTTTTCTCAATCAAGTGGACAATGGCACATCATTAAAATCAATAGGAGCATTTTTATTAGCAACCAATTTCATAAGAGCATCAACTTTTTCACTCAAAGAAGAAATTTCTTCAACCGAATTAACTTTTTTACTAGTAGGAGCTCTTTCGGTATGCCATTGTGCATAATTTTCCAAAATATTATCAAGCAATTTGGTGGCTTCACCCAAAGTAATTTCCATAAAAGTACCACCCCAGGCGGAATCTAAAAGATTACGAGAAACAAAATTCAACCCCGCATAAAAATTTTGTATGATCATCCAAAGATTTAACCCATGAGTTGGGCAATTCCTTAGCATTAATTTCATCCTTTCCCAAGATTGTGCAACATGCTCATGTTCAACTTGCTTGAAATTCATGATCTGGGTTCAAAGGGAAATAATTTTCGCGGGCGGAAAATACTTAGTAATAAAAGCATCCTTATATAATAAAAGCATCATTAGGTGATACGTCTCCAACGTATCTATATTTTTTTATTGTTCCATGCTACTATATTATCAACCTTGGATGTTTTACATGCGTTATTATGCTATTTTATATCATTTTTTGGGACTAACGTATTAACCTAGTGCCCAATGTCAGTTGCTATTTTATTCCTTGTTTTGTCTTTACAGAAAATCAATACCAAACGGAGTCCAAAGGGCGAAATTTTTGACGATTTTTCTTGGACCACAAGACACCCTAGAAGCTTCGGGAGGCGGCTAGAAGGTCCACGGGATGGCCACAAGCTCGTAGGGCGCTCCCTCCAAGCTTGTGGGCCCCTCGTGGACTTCCAACCCTAGTTTTTCTTCTGTAAATACCAAAATATTCCTCGTAGACCAGAGGGCACACCAAAAACACTTTTCCGGCACCACAAGTTTCTGTCTTCGTGAGATCCCATCTGGGGACCTTTTCTGATACTCTGCCAAAGTGGGACCGAGACGTCCATTTTGCACCATGTTTTTATATTGATATTTATTGCATTATGGGTTGTTATTACACATTATGGTACAATACTTATGCCTTTTCTCTCTTATTTTACAAGGTTTAGATGAAGAGGGAGAATGCCGTCAGCTGGAAATCTGGACCGAAAAGGGTGCTAATCTAAGAGACCTATTCTACAATACTCCAAAAGTCCTGAAATTTTACTGAGAATTATTTTGGAATATATAAAAAATATTGGGTGAAGAAAATACCATAGGGGTCCCACCAGGTGTCCATAAGGGTGGGAGGCGCGCCCTACCCGCCTGTGCGCGCCTCCCTAGCTTGTGGGCCCCCTGGCAAGCCTCCGATGCCCCTCTTCTACTATATGATATCTTTTGACCTAGAAAAAATCAAGAGGAAGCTTTCGAGACGAAGCGCCGCCGTCTCGAGGCGGAACTTGGGCAGAACCAATCTTGGGCTCCGGCGGAGCTGTTCTGCCAGGGAAACATCCCTCCCGGAGGGGGAAATCGAAGCCATCGTTATCACCAACGATCTTCTCATCAAGAGGGGCTCAATCTCCATCAACGTCTTCACCACCACCATGTCCTCTCAAACCCTAGTTCATCTCTTGTATCCGATCTTTGTCTCAAAACCTCAGATTGGTACCTGTGGGTTGCTAGTAGTGTTGATTAGTCCTTGTAGTTGATGCTAGTTGGTTGTTTCGGTGGAAGATCATATGTTCAGATCCTTAATGATAATTATTGCTTCTCTTATTATGAACATGAATATGCTTTGTGAGTAGTTATGTTTTTTCCTAAGGACATGGGAGAAGTCTTGTTATAAGTAATCATGTGAATTTGGTATTCGTTCGATATTTTGATGAGATATATGTTGTCTTTCCTCCAGTGGTGTTATGTGAACGTCGACTACATGACACTTCACCATTGTTTGGGCCTAGGGGGAAGGCATTGGGAAGTAATAAGTCGATGATGGGTTGCTAGAGTGACAGAAGCTTAAACCCTAGTTTATGCGTTGCTTCGTAAGGGGCTAATTTGGATCCATATGTTTCATGCTATGGTTAGTTTTATCTTAATTCTTCTTTCGTAGTTGCGGATGCTTGTGAGAGGGGTTAATCATAAGTGGGAGGCTTGTCCAAGTAAGGACAACACCCAAGCACCGTCCACCCACATATCAAATTATCAAAGTAACGAACGCGAATCATATGAGCATGATGAAAAGTAGCTTGACAGTAATTCCCATGTGTCCTCCGGAGCGCTTCGCTTTATATAAGAATTCGTCCAGGCTTGTTCTTTGTTACAAAAAGGATTGGGCCACCTTGCTGCACCTTTGTTACACTTGTTACTTGTTACCCGTTATGAATTATCTTATCACAAAACTATCTGTTATCGATAATTTCAGTGCTTGCAGAGAATACCTTGCTGAAAACCGCTTGTGGGTCATCAAGACTCTTTTCTGGCGCCATTGCCCGGGAGTGAAGCGCCTTTGGTAAGGAAACATTTATATAGTGTGCTGAAATTTTATTTCACTTATTGCTATGGAAAATAATTCATTGAGGAGTTTGTTTGGGGTATCTTCACCCTGTCCGGAAGAGCAAAGAATTGCCCCTCAATCTACTGAACCTACTGAAAATATTTATTATGATATTCCTTCAGGTATGATAGAGAAACTGCTAGCTAATCCTTATGCAGGAGATGGAACATTACATCCCGATATGCATCTAATCTATGTGGATGAAGTTTGTGGATTATTTAAGCTTGCAGGTTTGCCCGAGGATGGAGTCAAGAAGAAGGTCTTCCCTTTATGTTTGAAGGAGAAGGCATTGACATGGTATAGCTATGCGATGATAATGGGACTTGGAATTACAACCGTGAAATTGGAATTTCATCAGAAGTTTTATCCTATGCATCTAGTTCATCGTGATCGAATTATATTTATAATTTTTGGCCTCATGAAGGAGGAAGTATCGCTCAAGCTTGGGGGAGGCTTAATTCAATGTTATATTCATGCCCCAATCATGAGCTCTCAAGAGAAATTATTATTCAGTATTTTTATGCTCGGCTTTCTCGTAATGATCAATCCATGCTCGATACTTCTTGTACTGGTTCTTTTATGAAGAAGACTATTGAATTCAAATGGGATTTATTGGAAAGAATTAAACGCAACTCTGAAGATTGGCAACTCGACGAAGGTAAGGAGTCAGGTATAAACCTCAAGTTTGATTGTGTTAAATCTTTTATGGATACCGATGCTTTTCGTGAATTTAGCACTAAATATGGACTTGACTCTGAGATAGTAGCTTCTTTCTGTGAACCATTTGCTACTCATGTTGATCTCCATAAGGAGAAGTGGTTTAAATATCATCCTCCCATTTAAGTGAAAGAAGTAGAACCTATTAAAGTTGTAGAAGAAACCATTACTTATAATGCTGATACTGTTGTTCCTACTGCTTATATTGAGAAACCACCTTTCCCTGTTATAATAAAGTAACATGCTAAAGCTTCAGCTGTGGTTCAAAAGAGTTATACTAGAACACCTACACCCCCTGAACAAAATAAAGTTGAATCTATTATTGCTATGGTTAAAGATCTCTTGCTCGATAATATTGATGGGCATGTTATTTACTTCTGTGATGAAGCTGCTAGAATTGCTAGACCTGATGATAAAGATAACCATAGACCTTTTGTCGGCATGCCTGTTGTTTCTGTTAAAATAGGAGATCATTGTTATCATGGCTTATGTGATGTGGGTGCTAGTGTGAGTGCAATTCCCTTTACTTTATATCCTGAAATTATGAATGATATTGCACCTGCTGAAATAGAAGACATTGATGTTACTATTAAGCTTGCTAATAGAGATACTATATCACCAATTGGGATTGTTAGAGATGTTAAAGTCTTGTGTGGGAAAATAAAATACCCTACTGATTTTCTTGTTCTTGGTTCCGCACAAGATGATTTTTGTCCCATTATATTTGGTAGACCTTTCTTGAACATTGTTAATGCTAAGATAGATTGTGAGAAAAAAATGGTTACTGCAAGTTTTGGGGGTGTGTCTCATGAGTTTAATTTCTCTAAATTTCGTAGACAACTCCATGACTGAGAATTGCCTAGTAAAGATAAAATTATTGGTCTTGCTTCTGCTAGACCGTGAAAATGATATGTTTATGAATGAAAGGAAGGAATTAGATGAAATATTCTTTAACCAAATGCCTGTTTTGAAACACAACTTGCCTGTTGAGATTCTTGGGGATCCTCCTCCACCCAAGGGTGATCCCGTGTTTGAGCTTAAACAATTACCTGATACTCTGAAATATGCTTATTTTGATGAAAAGAAGATATATGCTGTTATTATTAGTGCCAACCTTTCAGAGCATGAAGAAAAGAGATTATTGAAAACTCCGAGGAAGCACCATGCCGCTATTGGATATACTCTTGATGATCTTAAGGGCATTAGTCCCACTCTATGTCAGCACAAAATTAATATGGAGCCTGATGCTAAACCTGTTGTTGATCACCAATGACGGTTAAATCAGAAGATGAAGGAAGTGGTAAGAAATGAAATACTAAAGCTTCTGGAGGCAGGTATAATTTATCCTATTGCTGATAGTAGATGGGTAAGTCCTGTTCATTGTGTCTCTAAGAAGGGAGGTGTTACTGTTGTTCCAAATGATAAGAACGCATTGATCCCACAAAGAATTGTTACAGGTTATAGAATGGTTATTGATTTTATAAAGTTGAATAAAGCTACTAGGAAAGATCATTATCCTCTATCTTTTGTTGATCAAATGCTAGAAAGACTATCAAAACGTACACACTTTCGCTTTCTAGATGGTTATTCTGGTTATTCTCAAATACCTGTGTCAAAAGAGGATAAATAAAAAACTACTTTTACTCGCCCTTTCGGTACCTTTGCTTATAGACGTATGCCTTTTGGTTTATGCAATGCTCCTGCTACCTTTCA
Source organism: Aegilops tauschii subsp. strangulata (assembly GCF_002575655.3). NCBI lineage: Eukaryota > Viridiplantae > Streptophyta > Magnoliopsida > Poales > Poaceae > Aegilops > Aegilops tauschii. The sequence goes on from NC_053041.3 coordinate 519,578,016, forward strand.
AAGATGTATAACTGCTATATTCTCTGACTTTTGTCAAAAGATTGTTGAGATTTTCATGGATGATTTCTCTGTTTGCAGAACTTCTTTTGATGATTTCTTGAGCAACCTAGATTGAGTTTTGCAGAGATGTGACGAAACTAATCTTGTCTTGAACTGGGAGAAGTGCCACTTTATGGTTAATGAAGGTATTGTCTTGGGGCATAAAATTTCTGAAAGAGGTATTGAAGTTGATAAAGCTAAAGTAGATGCTATTGAAAAGATGCCGTGTCCTAAAGATATCAAAGGTATAAGAAGTTTCCTTGGTCATGCTGGTTTCTATAGGAGGTTTATTAAAGACTTCTCTAAAATTTCTAGGTCTCTTACTAATCTCTTGCAAAAAGATGTTCCATTTGTTTTATTATGATGATTGTGTAGAAGCATTTGAAATCCTTAAGAAAGCCTTGATTTCTGCACCTATTGTTCAATCACCTGATTGGAACATACCCTTTGAAATTATGTGTGATGCTAGTGATTATGTTGTTGGTGTTGTTCTAGGACAAAGAGTTGATAAGAAATTAAATGTTATCCATAATGCTAGTAAAACTCTAGATAATGCTCAGAGAAATTGTGCTACTACTGAAAAAGAATTTTTAGCAGTTGTCTTTGCTTGTGATAAGTTTAGACCTTATATTATCGATTCCAAAGTAACAATTCACACCGATCATGCTGCTATTAAATACCTTATGGAAAAGAAAGATGCTAAACCTAGACTTATTAGATGGGTTCTCTTGCTGCAAGAATTTGATTTGATATTATTGATAGAAAGGGAGCTGAGAACTCCGTAGCAGACAACTTGTCTAGGTTAGGAAATGTTCTTGATGACCCACTACCTATTGATGATAATTTTCCTGATGAGCAACTAGCTATCATAAAAGCTTCTCTTAATGCTCCTTGGTATGCTGATTATGCTAATTACATTGTTGCTAAATTCATACCACCTAGTTTCACATACTAGAAAAAGAAAAAGTTTTTCTATGATTTAAGACATTACTTTTGGGTGACCCACACATTTATAAAGGAGTAGATGGTGTTATTAGATGTTGTGTACCTGAGCATGAATAGGAACAGATCCTACGCAAGTGTCACTTCGAACTTATGGAGGACACCATGCTGGAGATAGAACTGCACACAAGGTATTACAATCTGGTTTTATTGGCCTACTCTCTTCAAAGATGCTCATAAGTATGTCTTGTCTTGTGATGAATGCGAGAGAATTGGTAACATTAGTAGACGTCAGGAAATGCATGTGAATTATTCACTTGTTATTGAACCATTTGATGTTTGGGGTTTTGATTATATGGGACCTTTTCCTTCCTCTACTGGGTATACACATATTTTGGTTGTTGTTGATTATGTTACTAAGTGGGTAGAAGCTATTCCAACTAGTAGTGTTGATCATAACACCTCCATTAAAATTCTTAAATAAGTTATTTTCCCGAGGTTTGGAGTCCCTAGATATTTAATGAATGATGGTGGTTCACACTTTATTCATGGTGCTTTCCGTAAATTGCTTGCTAAGTATGATGTTAACCATAGAATTGCATCTCCTTATCATCCTCAGTCTAGTGGTAAAGTAGAATTGAGTAACCGCGAAATAAAGTTGATCTTGCAAAAGATTGTTAATAGATCTAGAAAGAATTGGTCTAAGAAACTTGATGATGCATTATGGGCTTATAGAACTGCTTATAAAAACCCTATGGGTATGTCTCCATATAAAATGGTTAATGGAAAAGAATGTCACTTACCTCTTGAACTAGAACATAAAGCTTATTGGGCAATTAAAGAGCTCAACTACGATTTCAAACTTGCCAGTGAAAAGAGGTTATTTGACATTAGCACACTTGATGAATGGAGAACCCAAGCCTATGAGAATGCCAATTTGTTTAAAGAAAAAGTTAAAAGATGGCTTGACAAAAGGATACAACAGCGTGAATTTAATGTAGGTGACCTTGTCTTGCTATAATTCTCATTTAAGATTTTTTGCAGGAAAGATTTTCTCTAAATGGGAAGGTCCTTGTATTATCAAGGAGGTCTACCATTCCGGTGCCATCGAAATCAACAAGGCCAAAGGCAATAACCCGAAGGTGGTAAACGGGGAAAGAATCAAACATTATATCTCAGGTACTCCCATAAATGTTGAGACAAATATTATTAATACCATAACACCGGAGGAGTACATAAGGGAGACCTACCAGAATGTTTCAGACTCCGAAAAGGAATAGGTATGTGGTACGGTAAGTAAACCGACTCCAAAACTTTTCCAATGGCAATTTTACTCTGTTTTGGAATATTTCAAAATTAGGAAAATTAATAGTAGTACGAAAAGTGCACGAGGAGGCGCAAGCCTTGGGGGCGCGCCCTACCCCCTAGGCGCGCCTCTCTGGCTTGTGGCCACCTCGGGTGCCCTCCGGACTCTGTTTTCTTGTGGAACACTCCTTTTGGTCGGTAAAAATTCATTATATAATGTCCCAAAGGTTTTGACCACCGTACCTCGACAATATCCTTTGTTTTTGTGTTTAGCTAATTCTGCAGCAGATTTGGAGCCAGATGTCTTTGCAAGAGTCGGTTGGGGAGACTCGTGTCTCTCACCCGGCACAGGATCCAAGGGCCTACAGCTAAGCTGAACCCTTTGGATGGTCAACTGAGGTAAAGATGGAGGCCGAGCTTAAAAGAGTAGACGCCATGGACGAGGACCAAGAATACACTTCTCGCCTTCAACCAGCAGTTCTGCTTGAGGAGCTTCAGAGCTCAGCAATACCGGATTCGGTCATACCTCCTAATGCTCGATTTCTCTCTTATGATAACATGAGAAAGAGTGTTGCCTTTTCCCCCGCATCGAGGAAGCATCCATGGGTGATCGAAGCTCTAGCCATCACGGGCAAACTCCGTAAGGAAATAATGGATCTCCAACAACAAGTCAATAGGCTCGAGGAACAAAATCACATTCTGAAGGGTATTATCGCCAAGAATATTGGACCATCACCTCCAAAGAAAGATATCTAAATACGTGGGTATGGGCACTCCCCTTGGCAACTTCCAAGCTTGGGGGAGGTGCCCCGGTATCGTATCACCATCACACCTTTACCTTTATCATTTTTTCTTAGTTCAATCCTTTTGGTTATATCTTGGTTTAGTAGAATAAAGTTCTAGTATGATCTAGCTTTGAGTTTTGGTTTATGTTCCTTCTATGTAATCGAGTCTGAGATATATATAATAAAGATTAGTTTTGAGTTGAGGGCTTTGTTTTCTTGCTATGATCATGATAAAAAGAAATAAATAATAAAGAAATAAAAGATTATATAATGATCTCATGGGAAGTGACGACTTCACATATAAGAAGTATGTCGCATGAAACTTGTTGTTAGTTGACAAACATAGTTTTAGTCATTGTTGAAATTAATAGGAAGCTATAAAGAAAGAGAGGTCTCACATATAAATATACTATCTTGGACATCTTTTGTAATTGTGAGCACTCATTAAAATATTATATGCTAAAAGGTTGAAGTTGGACAAGGAAGAGAACGTAATGGGTTATGTTTCTTTATATCCGAACAGAAGTTATATTATTATGGATCATGCAACATGTTGAGCTTGCTTCTCATCTCTTGCGAGCCAAATCTTTTGCACCAAGTAAGGATACTACTTGTGCATCCAAACATCCCTTAACCCAGTTTTACCTTGAGAGTCCACCATACCTACCTATGGATTGAGTAAGATCCTTCAAGTAAGTTGTCTTCGGTGCAAGCAATAAAAATGCTCTCTAAATATGTAGGTTCTATTAGTGTGAGGAAAATAAGCTTTATACGAACTTGTGATATAGAAGAAATAAAAGCAACATACTGCATAATAAAATTCTTTATCACAAGCGGCAATATAAAGTGACGTTCTTTCGCACTAAGATTTTGTGCATCCAACCATAAAAGTGCATGACAACCTCTGCTTCCCTCTGCGAAGGGCCTATCTTTTATTTACGCTCTACTTTGATACAAGAGTCATGGTGATCACCACCTATTCCTATTTACACTTTTTTTCTTTTTGGCAAGCACTTTATGTTGGGGGAGATCCAAATATGTATATCCACTCGGATGTAGATATTCATAAGCTATTATTGTTGATAGTACCCTTGAGGTAAAAGGTTGGGAGGCAAAACCATAAGTCCCTATCTTTCTCTATGTCCGATTGAAACTTTGATCTCATATGTATCGTGTGAGTGTTAGCAATCACTGGTACGCGTCGGTGCTATACAAATGGTTTGTAACCCCTTTCCGCGACGGCATTTGGGACTGTCGCCAAGTGAGTGTGGGCGATAGGGTGTCCTTCCCACACGACCCAGAAACCGTCGGGGATATGGAGCAATGATCCAGAGGCCTTCCAAAATGTAATCATGTGCGATCCAGCACACACTAAATTCTTTCGCATGTGTGGGATCGGGGATCAAACATTTCTAATGACGCAGTGAAACCATACGGTGTGTCGTAATGAACTGTTTGGGAAACAGTATGTAAGGCACACGGGCCAACATATGAACTGTGTGCGATTTGTGCCCCATCGCACACGAGTTTTCTGCGTAACCCGTCTGCCATGCAAGACTCCATCGCACAGGTTTCCCAACATTTACCATCTGCGATAATGTTCTATCACAAATAGTTCAGGAGCCCCTTCACACACATACAAGTGCTGCAGACCGTTTGTGATTTGTTGGGTATCACCGAAGGTTTCCGCAAGAGTGAAGTGTTCTTTTCGTTTGGGATCCCACACGTTTCCTGAAAAAATTACAACTGGGATTGTATTTTACATTGGGCACTGTTTACTCCGAGTTCTCGTGTGCGATAACGTGATATCACAAACGGTTCCGGAGACCCTACGCACACGTAGTAGCGCTGCAAATCATTTGCGATCTGCTGTGTATCACCGACGGTTCCTCTATGATTGACGTATGCTTTCCGATGTGGATCACACACACTCATTTAGTTGAACCGTGTGCGGAGCAATTGCCAGGTTAAGACAAAATATCCCATTTTAAATCGGCATGCAAAAAGCAAATTCGCCACAATATTCAATTGAACAAATAAACAAAAATATCACATTTTGAATCGGCATAGAAAAAGCAAATTTGCCACAATATTTAATTGAACAAAAATACAAAAATATCCCATTTTGAATCGGCATGCAAAAAGCAAATTCGCCACAATATTCAATTGAACAAATAGTGTCCACAGGAAGAACATTCATGAGATTTCACAACAATTGCAATCGAACATATGGTAGCTAAATTCCAATGATTTGTCCACACATATATGCATTACATAATTAATCATAGTGTATGAAATATGAAGACCTCATCAGATGGAAAACAATGGATCCGTGCGTATATGTTTCGCAGCTAACTGTTACTCATTGTTTCAGGAGAAGGCATGCTGAAATCTTCATTATCACCAGTGGGATTGATGTAGTGATCCAGGAAGAAGTCGCTGATAAATCTTCAAACCATCAGCAATTCACCAGCCGGGAGCGGTTCAAGGGTCCTCAGATTTAAGATGAGCTGCAGTATGTTTAAGATCAGAATGTTCCATATGAGTGGAGTGGAAGATATTAATTAAGATAGACTTACTGGTACTAATTCGCGAGGATCGTCACAACTATAAGCAGATTTGCAGATGGATCATGTGTCTACAAACATAGTATCCACAAAGGTTGGTTCCTGCTTCTTGCTGAGGACACTAATTTTTTTTTACAGAATTAGTCATGTATTTCTCCTGTTAGGAACAACCTAACCGGTGTTAGATGTATTATTTTCTTTGGACAAAATAGAAAGAGGTTTATTTAGGAGCTTGAACATTTGACTAGCGTAAGAAAAGGTATTGCAGACTGTTGGATAAATTTTCCGAAAATAACGGATTTCGGTGTGTTACTGGAGAAATGATCTCGTGCTGCAGAGGTAGTTCCCTCTTGAACAGGTCCCTGGTTTAATTTTCCACAATGCGAGCACACTGCAAATGATGATGAATTTTGACAACATCAATTATTGAACCATATATGAATGCAAATTAATTTCAACATCATAGAATTCAATACATATCCATGAATTGCTGAAGATGCGTCAGATCCTGAGCATTTGTTGACTCTCTAAGAGAATCGATGTAGTAAACCGTGTTCTTGTTTGGAACAATGAATACCAATATCCAATGATTGCTACATATTAAGAAAGACATGAACTTACGAATTATGTCAAAATCTGAAAGACAATCAGTGTATGCGTGGTTGTTTACTTGACTTACCATTCATGGTATGGCCAGAGAAATGATTCTGCATGAGACGTGTTTTCGAAGAGACGGACGACCGTGTTAATGGCCAAGTCCCATAGGTCCTTACCATGTATTGTTGTGCCATTTGCTAATTCATGATCTATGAAATACACACTCACCCTTTTTCTTCTCTGCGCGTTCAATCCCCTGAGAGGAATAAAATGTAGTTAGCTGTTTATCATTTACAACCTTGTAAGGAGAAGTTGATCAGAGATTGTTAAGTACATACAACATCAGGCATCTAACAGGAGTGGCATCGAGCTCGTTGAAGTTGAAGAAGAGATGTAAGTCCTAGAAACTCACATTGATGGGACCAGCATCGTGTCGGAATGATCTCTGTTGTAGTGGACTAGCAAACCATGAAGACCTGCTGACATTTGATCCATGCAATATTCATGTAACTCGCGGAAACTGGAGCTACACTCATCAAAGTATTCGCCAACAAGAAACGGCTGGCGATGGACGTAATTGTGTGCTTCGAGTATGTCTGCTTTACTTTTAGCAAGCAACAAACGTACATCTTCTTCATCCATGCCGTCAGAAATAATATTACTCCCCGATTCGAACAACGTACTGTTAATTTGGTTCTGGGTGATGAGTGCTTTAAGTAAAAGGCAATCGTTCTCTTTCCTCTTCACTTTCCCGTTGCGCTTCCTCGTGGGTGTAGCCTTTTTGGCCACTTCCTTCTTGGTACTTGAAGCATTTCTGGCAGAACGTCTGGTTGCCTCCAAGGTAGACTGCCGAGCAGATGGTGAAGCTTGGACGAACTGCTTAGCAGACGGTTTATCTATGCTGGACCGTTGAGCTGGCAATGCTGCTGTGATGGACTGATGGGCTGTAGGAGCAGAGGTATCGGACTGCTGACCATGCGTTGAAGCTATGTCGAGTTTCTGCGCAGGTGGTGCCAACATGTCGATGTGCTGAGGAGGCCGTGCCAACGCGTTGATTTGCTGAGCAGGAAGTGCTGACGCATTGGTATGCTGATCACGCGACTGCGGACTGATGGACTGATGAGCAGTCAGTTCTGGACCTACAGACTGCTTAGCAGGCGGTTCTGAAGCATCAGACTGCTTACCAGTCCGTTCCACCAGGTTGGTCTGCTGAGCATGTGCTGCAGCTGGGTGTCCTCCCACTGCTTCAGCGGCCGGCATCTGAACTGGTGGTGCGTCTTCAGCAGTTGTATGCCTGGCCACTTGCTGCTTTGGGGTGGAGGATGACATGCATGTACGCCACAAAGTCGGGCCGGCGGATCATAGGTTGATGCATCAGCCCGCGAGAGCTGCTGTGGCAAGGAGAGCGTCACTGGTTGAGGGGCGACAGTGGTTGCTTTTGGTGGGGCTTCAGCGATCTCATCAATGAACTCTATTTCATTTCGTGGTCGCTGGATGTGATGTAACAGTGTTTCTACGAAGGTCGTTTCCTCATCGAAGTCTCCTAGGACATTCTTCAGGGCAAATTCGTTGAATCCAGGCTTTACTTCAGTCACGTAGCACTTCACACAGCCCGGCTTCAATGGCACATTGTCCAACAAGAGGCCATCTTCCAAGAAGGGTGGGCAAAACCAAGTTGTTGCCCATTTTAATGTACCATCATAATGTGTAAGCGCACCCTTCAATGTGTCTTTCATTCTAGATAGATCTGATATAGCATCATCACGAGTAGCTGCAGTCTCAGTGTCGCTGGGGTCAGCAGATGCACAACTACTCTTCTGCAGTGTTGTCGTGCAATAAGCAGCATCCTCCATGCCTGCCTCCCCTCCCATTTGCTGGCTATCTGTCAGTGTTAGAGTCTTCTGCATCATCATTGACTCCTCAACATCCTTTCGAATAGCAGGATAAATCACCTTCCTCAACCTTTCATACAATGCATTCTGCTTCATTTCACTCCTTGCTTTTTTCATGCCGAGCCTCTCTTCTTTGCTGAGTGTGAAAGACCTCTTGTGCGGGACATTAACACCTATACCCCTTGCACGGCCAGGGGACTCTTTTGTTTCTATAGCAACGGACAGAATGTCACATGGCCCTGAGTTCCTGTAGAACCTTCCAGGGATCTTGGAAGCCTCTAACATCACTTGATACAGTTGCGTCACGTGAGTTTTCAAAGTAATAAGTTCTTTCATCACGCCTCTTTGCACGTGCCCGCAAGTAGTCTCTCGCGCGTTGGCCCCTGATTTCTCTAAAGGCCGGATTCCCACCCGCCACTACCACTTCTTTGTCCTCCTGGTCCCATATCAGTTTCATGCCATAGTATCCTGCCACACCCATACGGTGGGGGTGTATGTTCTTCTGAAGTTCCGATTGCTTGAAACTCTTCTCAGCAAACTCTTTACTTGCCCTGACCCTTTTGAATTCTGCCCCGTCTGCCTTTGTAATTAAGGGGTATGCAGGGATTGGGTCCTTGACTTCACTCAAGTACTTCTTGTACAGCACGTGCTTCCAATTTCTCCAAGCATCCCGAGCCTTCTTCAGTGCAGCGTGTTCCACCTGCATTCTCCACTGCTCTTGTAACATCCCAATTTTCAATTTGGACGTTATACATAGGTCATCATGTGCATATCATATTTTATTTGCATTTTTTTTGTGATCCCAGAAATCTTAAGCAACTCAAGGACCCAAGGAGAGAGTTGGAGATTTCATAAATTTTCATATTTGAATGTTCCTCAAATTTGAAAAGAGGATCAATTTGATTTTAATATTGTTCTCTCCAAATATTTCTAATATTAAAAATATAAGAGAGAAGATAATATGACTTCTTCAAAAAGAGAGGAACATTGGAGGAAAATTTTTAAAATCCAATAAATATTTTATTTGGATTTTAAATTGCTATTTTATTTGAATTAGAAAAGTATGCATTTTTGAAAATTGCATTTTTACGCCAAAAAAATGTTCGCTTTATTCTAAATATTTTATTTAGACGGTGAAAATTGTTTTTGGCATTTTTAGAATTTTTTTATTTTATTAGGATTTTTCTTCGGTGGAATTTATTAAAAAAAAATCTTTTCCGCCCGACTCGGCCAAAGGCCCAGCCGAGCCGGGCCGAAGGCCACTCCCGCCGCGGACTTCCTCGCGCCGCCACCGTCTCTGGCACGGATGCCGAGGAGGAGTCTGAGCCGGACTCCACCTCGGGCCAGCCTCTCCTCGAAGCTGCCGCCCCCATCGGCCTTTATATACCGCCGCCCCGCAGACCTCTCCTCCCCACCCCGAGCCGCCCACCGCCGCCACTGCCGCCAAGCCGCGCCGCTGCCGTTGCTCGCCGCCGCCCGCTGCCGCTGCTCCGCCGCCACCCCGCCCCCCCCAAGCCGCCGCCCCGCCGCTGCCCCGCCTCGTCGGATGTAGCCTCGCTGTCGACGTCCTGGTTTTTTCGAAGAATCAGTAAAACCGACAAAACCATCCACGATTTTTTTCGTTAGATCGGTTCGGTTTGGTTTTTTTGGTTTCGCTAATTAGCGAACGCTCACTTGAACGTCAATGTTCGCGAACGTTTTCGTTCGTTTGTCTCTGATAGCGAACGTTCGTTTGACAGCCTTTTTCTTTTTATTTTATTTTCGGCCAGGGACCTATTTGCAATTATTTTTATCGCAGATTAGCCCCTGATCTTCAAACCCTCGCAACTTTTTGCTCGTTTGTCCAAATCCAGTGAAACCAATGCCAAAATCTTCGGCTCGAACCCCTCTCTTCAGGTAATCAATTTGAACACGGTTTTGACAAATTAAAATTTGGTTTCAAGCAGATTTGAATTCAAACTTCTTTTGATCGTAGTTTGAGTTTCGTAGCTCCGATTTGATTGATTCTTTTTGCAAATCGAAACTCTTCAGTCGAACTTTCAGTTTGGATTTTCTCATCTGAGTTTTACCCTTGCATCTATGCTTGAGTGCTTATGTATGCTATTGTTTGTTTGCGATAGAATTTTCAGAGTGCGAAGCGTGCTACTACGAGTCACTAGGGTTTGCAGATCGTCAGCAAGGCAAGGAACACTTTGATCATACCCCTTTATTACCCAGTTTTATGCACTAGCTATGCCCCTCCAACATTGCATGATTAGGGTTTGTTAACATGTGGGTATTGGGAAGTAGATGATGAGGTAGAACCTATTGCCCTTTATTTTCAAACCCTCGGAGTTACTTCTGCGTTATGCTATTTACTGCTATGCTATGCTTGTATACGTGGTTTGGTTTGAGTGATTCATGACATTGTGAGAATTATTATGAACTAAGGGTTTATTTAAGGTAGCTACTCTAATACACATTTGGGTGGATTGTTTGTGGGCACCTGGGGAATCCAGTGTTGTCCAAGGAGATCCCGGGGAATCCGTGTGATCATCCTATGGCTCGCCACCCAGGCTCCAAGGGATCATAGGATTATTCATGCTAGAAACTTCGGTGTGCAGCCACAAGCCATTATGGGCTCTGGCATAGTTGAGTATGTTGTGTGACCTATTTCAGTGGTAAACTAGCAGATGTAGGGGATGTAGGTGGTATGGTTTACCCGTCGAAAGAGTTTATGCTTCTGAAAGACTGTGTCTCGGTCATCCGTTTCTGAAACATCATGTAGTGCGAGAAATCCAACGGAGGAGATCGAGTCTTGTGGGGAAAAGTGCGCAAACCTCTGCAGAGTGTACAAACTAATCATGGTTAGCCGTGTCCCCAGTTATGGACATTTTGAGTATCTGGTTCTTGAATTATTGATTTGATCTCATCACCCCTAATTAATTTTGTTGGGTTGTTAATTACTGTTTATTTGGGATTGAGATGGGGTTTCCATTCTCAATGTTTATCTACCAACTTTGTAGTTAAATTAAAATATATTCCTTTGCAGTAGGGAAAAATTGGCTTTACGCAAATATGATAACTATAGAGCCTCCACCAGCCATATATGCATGTAGTGTTAGCATTTATCTTGTTCATTGCTCTACAGTGTTATATTGCCAGCATATTCCATGTGCTGACCCGTTTCGGGCTGCAACGTATTATGTTGTAGACTTTTCAGACGAAGAGTAATGTGCGCTAGGTCGTTGTCGTGCACTCAGCTTTGCCGTTGGACTTGATGGACTCATTTACCTTCGATGCTTCCGTAGTTATCTTATTTAGATGGCCTTCAGCCATATTATTGTAATAAGTTCTCTTTTGAGACATTCGGTGTAATAGGTGTGTGATTGCACTCTGTTATAAAACCTTCAAGTATTGTGTTTGTCAGCATTACCAATCCAGGGATGACACTTATACACAGGGATTTGACCGTCTGAGGTCGGATCGCTACAAGATGGTATCAGAGCACACGCTGACTGTAGGACGGAACCACTAAGATAAGTCATAGGTCACTCTTCTCTACTCATTTATGACTCCTGTCCATTTTCCACTCTATAGATGGCGGACCCAAGGAACAAGTTTGGTCAACCGGATGAATACACACCATTTGGACGACACTTGAAGGAAGCCACTAGGTACCTGAATATCGGAATACCAAGCTTCACCGGGACCTACACTGCCACTTTACCAGAAGAGGAGCGTTGGATGATCTGAGTTCATGTTCTAGGAAGGACATTCTCGCTAGTTACCGAGCCCATAAAGTTTTCCTTTGATGCACTAACCTGGAGTCTAGGAAAGAGCATGGCAGCCCACATCGCCATGGGACGCAATGGCGAAGTCTATAACAAGGATCTTAAGGACACCATCTACCAGATATGTGGGCGCCGAGATGAGCAATGGGAGATGATCAGCACCAGGAGGGACAAGTCCATTACAGCCTTCATCCAGGAGTTAAACCAGCACATTCGTCGCCAGGAAAACCAAATGTGCGCCAGCATGATAGATCTGAAGAAGGTAATGACCAGGAACATGGAGCTTGAAGAGGAACTCAAGTCAACACGCGATGGATATGAGGAGGAAATCGTAGTGCTGTTGGAGAAGAATGAAGACCTGAAGAAGAAGCTAGGAGTATTCATGGGAGATCCCGCACCCGAGGAGGACATCCGTTCTGAAGACTACATCATCATCGACGACAAAGACTCCGACCCCGACAATAGTGACGATGATTACAAAGACGAAGCTAGAGCGGATATCATGGAGTTTTCCATCGATCAAAATTTCTAGTCGACCACCATATTATCAATAGTATTCCCCCGTGTATATAGTAGTAGTTCGAGTGTTTTCTAACGGTAGTTAGATCGTTTGTATGCCCTTGTTTGAATTGATTGGAGTGATATGTATGTGTTTGTCTCATGTGCATATGGGCAGTGTTTTCTCTTTAGACCCCACTCTATTCTAATCTCTCCCCTCTAAACCTATCAGATGCCTCCGAGACGTGACACCAGATTTGTCTTCCCACCGGAGCTCACTCAGTTGATCCAACAACAGATTGCCTTGATCAACAACAACAACAACAACAACAACAACAACAACAACAACAACAACAACAAGAACAACAAGAAGAAGAAGAAGAAGAAGAACAACAACAACCCGCCACCACCACCTCCAGTTGACAACTTAGCCTGTTTCCTGAGGTTGAATCCGCCGGTGTTTTCCAGTAGCACCGAGACGACTGTTGCAGATGATTGGCTCCACAGGATTGGAAGGGCGCTGACCACCGCAGGTTGCACAGATGCTGAGAAGGTGCGCTTGCCGCACACCAATTGGATGGACCCGCAGCCTCATGGTGGGA